>NC_072041.1:5107997-5412997 GCF_027791375.1 Indicator indicator | reverse complement strand
CTAGATGATCTTTAAGGTTGCTTCCCAACCAACCCAAGTTTGCAACCTAAACTATTCTAGGATTCTATGATTCCCAAACCTACCTGCCATTCCCTTGCCACATTTGTCTGAGCCAGCCAGATCTACGTAAACAGAAGGGAGCCAATTAGCAGCTGGTGTGAATGCTTCAGTGGAAAGTTATTATTTAAAAGCTAGTTAAGATAATTAGGGGGCAGTTTAATTAAAACATCAACTTAAACACAAAATTAATGCAGCAGCTTTCAAGCCCAGCAGGATGCACAGCTAGGTTCCCCTGGGAGGCTGCTAATTAGTATTTGTAGAGACTGCAAATAATAAATAAAAACAATAATATTCCTGTATGCTATAGAAATACTAGGAGCTTGGTTCCTTTCTGCCCAGTGCATGCCTGCTGCTCAGTCCCTACTTTATGTGCAGACAGTCTGAATCACACTCTCTGCAGGGGATTAGGTTAGAAAGCTGTAGCAACTCAGCCCAAATGTTCAAAGGTCTTTGTTTCCATTCAATGTAAAGGTCTCTGGCAGCATAGAGAACACCTCTGGAATTCCCAAGAACCACCCCACCCAGGTGGCCACATTGCAGGGTCACTAGTTTTTGTTGCTTGTCTCTTCCCATACCCATACAAGGAGCACTGCCATGAGCAGGTTGTTTATGGTAAAAAATTGAAAGAAAGCCTCATTTGTACCTACTCTGCAGTCAGCAGTGATGCAACCCAGGAAAGGCTCTTCCTGGGTACACAGCTGCAGAGTCATGGTGCTCCACTAAGAGAGACACAGAAAGCTATGCAGAACTCAAAGCCGTCTCTGGTACTGTGCACCAGTCTCCACAGATGGGTGCACCAGGCTTTGTTCCCTTTCTAAAGTTGTACAAAGCTTTTGCTGTAACAGTGCAAAAGATCTGACTCTGGTCTCAGTGACGCTGGTGTTGATCAGAAGCACCTCTTGCTTTCACTCTGCACACAACAGGCAGCAATACTGAGAGTGACATTACCAGACTGACAAGGAAGAAGTGAGACAGCCACAGCATTTGGGGGGCATTCAGGTGATTCCTCCATTTAAGAATCAAAACTCAGAATTCTCCAGCAACTACAAAAGGACATGTTCCATTTCCCACAGAAGACAATTGCCAGGGCTGCCAACACAAGATGGGAAGGTCTCTGTGGTAGAAGAGATGGTGCTCACAGTAGCATGTGCAGGGCCAGGAGGAACATAAGTGCCAATGTTTTCTCAGCTGAACAGAGCTGAGCTGTGTTATCTGATTCCCATAGATTCTGAGTTGCTCAAGGGGAGGGGAATGCATTAATTACTTATGAATTAATTGATCTGCTGCTATTTCAGGAACATCTATCTACTGGCTCTGTAATAGAAATGATTCTGAAGCAGCAGTTCCTTCACTTAACACAAGTCATCCCTCACTGCCCTCCCTGAAAAAAAGCAGGGCAAGGGTCTGCGGAACAGGGAAATTCTGGGATACAGGGCAAACTCTACCAGGTACTGACCTTGGCTGATCTTCGCCTTGTCCTTGTTTCTCAACTCATGTCAGTGCAGAGTAGTTGTGGTCTGTCATCACTGGGAGTCAGACTGTACTGCAGCTCTCACCCTGATAAAAATGGTGGAGACACGGAAAACAACACCAAAGAAATGGGACCTGGGGCTGGTCCCCTTGGTGGGATATATTCCAGAGTGTCATTGTCAAAATCACAGGGAGGGCAGGTGGTAGGATGAGAGGGAATGGAGTTAAGCTTGAGGAGGGTAGATTTAGGGTGGATATTAGAAAGAAATAGAGAAAGCCTGGAAGAAGAAGGACTTCTTGACACAGTACTCCTCACCAGGGCAGAGTAGAGGGGAAGGAGAACTTCCCTCAACCTGCTGGACACACTCCTATTCATGCACCCTAGGATACCATCAGCGTTCTTGGCCACAAGAGCACATTGCTGACTCATGGTCATCCTGTTGTCTACCAGAACTCCCAGGTCTTTTTCCACAGAGCTGCTTTCCAGCAGGTCAACACTTCCAAACCTGTATGTAATTCTCTCATCTGCATTGTCTTTTATTTTAGTAGAATACCAAATTAGAAGATATTAGAAAGAAGAAAGAAAATAGCTGGTCTCACACAGACCTTTTCAGCAAAAGATATGAAGCTTTTTAGGCAGAAAGCATGCAACATTATAGCCATTTGATAAACAGGAAAATGAAAGCACAGAGAGATTGAATTACTTGCTTAAGGTATCAGAGCAGATTACTGGCCAAGACAGAAACAGACTCAAGTGCCTTGAGTGCTGCTTCAATGGCACCAAGTAAAGATTCAGCTCATTCACCAGTGAACACAACCATTTCTTAGCTGAAACTGTGTTATGAGCATTGCATGGTACATGTTAATTTAGGACAACTCTTGTCTCTAACTTGTGTCATCACTTCAAAATCCTGTCCCACAGTACACAGCTGGTAAATGGCCAAATTGAGAAGCGATCAGGACAACAGCATTATCTGATTGCTAGCAAAGCCTCTTTCACCAGGGTTTCTAGTTTACTCTCACCCATCCATCAGGGCTCCCAGCCAGAGCTGCTTTAATTCACCCTTGTGCTTGGTGAGCAGTAATGTTCAAAATGCCCTGTTTGGAGCGGCAGGCAGAGGCAGCTGCAACAAGGGACAACAGAACAACAGGGCAAGCAGTTAGCACACAGACAGCAGCTGTGGCTTCAGCCTAGGGAAGGGCTGCAGCTGCTTACCGGTTAGGCACAGGGTGCTGGCAAAGCACAGATCAGAGGGATGGAGGCAGAGGCTGAGAACAGCCAGGGTTTGGGGCAAGCAGAAGCTACTGTGTTGGTGGCAACGACTGAAAAGGAAAGGCTGGCCTTGATCTCTGTGCTGTCTGAAGTGCCCCTACAGGAAAGCATCAGGATTAGAGGGTTAATAAAAGCACTGAGCCTTGTGGCCTACAGCTGCTGACTGAATTGATCCAGCTTCGCCCACAGTGACTTGCTGTGCAAGCACCAGGCATGCGTAAAATGTTGGTTCAGCTCTGCCCTAGAAAGCAGCATATCAGATTTTGTATCTTGTAGCCTTGTTGGAGGAGCAATGGCTGAAGAAGAAGCAAAGGAACTCATCACTAGGAATCTAAATGAATCTGAATTGCATTTGCATTTCATTTAGATTTAATAAGATAGTTATTGTTTGTTAATTATGAGCCAATTGATTACTGCAGCAACATATTTGTTGAAGAGGAATAATTCAGTTGAAGATGCATATCCTACTCATCTAAATTGAGTTAAGCAGATTCAGAGTGTTGTAGCGTCATGGAGCATACATCTCCAGTTTGATAGAGGCGCTTTGGAAAAACATCTACAATCTGGAAGACAAGCTGCTCTGTTCCACAGCAGCCTGTGCCCAGGAGCAAGTATCACCCATGAAGGACTTATGTGTAACACACTGGAAGTCTCTGTACAAGCTTGCAGAGCCTGAAAGCCACAAAGTTGCGCTCTGAAAGGAGTCCTTGTGGTGCTATACAGCAGCTTTTGCCAGGAAGAGATACAATGAGAAATACACAGAAACTCACTTCCAGACCTGGAAGCTGAAATCATGTGAGTTGTTGTTCCAGCCCCATCCATCTTTTCAGTAAAAAGCAAGTCCTCACTTCTACAGGACTCCATGGAGAGCTGAAAAAGCAGCAGCTCTGGCAAAGGTCACCCCTACAAAAGGTGAAGGAAAGGCAGAATTTGCTGCTTGTGCCAGTTCTGGGAAGGAGATGTGGGGTGTGTGGGGATGGGGGAAAATTAAACCCGTTTGATGAATATGGGAAACTAAATGATCCTCTTCTTGATGGTCTTTGCACACAAGCAACTGCAAATCACAGGACTGCTCCAGCCGGGAAATGTCAATTGTATGGAAATGTCATCTTCATTGCAGAGCTCTCCTGGGGCTGCTGGAAACTGCAACTCAACTGCATTAATTTCCATCCCTCTTTCCTGATCTCACTTTCTCTTTTAGTTTTCAATCTTTTAACCTTTATCAAATAAAAAATAAAATAAAAAATTACAAACCAACCATCTTTTCTGCATTCAGTGAAATTCTGTGCAAAATTATGCAAAAAGGTTAGAGTTTCAGTTAGAAAAGTCACCCCAGGACCATTGGATTCATACGCTGCCTGCTCTTTAGAAAGTTAAAGACAGCACTGAGAAGCTTCCTGTGCCAGGGCTGACACCTCCAGCTTTTTCAGTCCCTACATAAAAAGAACTTTCAGTCCTTACTTTTCAGCCATTGCAAATGCTCAGAGATCTCAGGAGATTTTCGACAGGGAAAACTCACTTGAGTTCAAATTGAAGACCAGATGAAGAGGAAGACAAAATATATACAGTCCAAGGCAACACCCAAAGGGAGGTAACTGCACTATTGGAAGTGAGTTTCCAAACTAAGGAAACTGTCAATGTGGAGCTCCTAGCATCTCCAAAGGACCCACAGCCTGAGACAAGCATTTACTTGTAGGGTTATCTAACCTTGCTGTCTAGAGTCCCATTTCCCACTCCCTGCAATCCCCAATTCTTGTTGATTCACAGGAAAACAGACAAATGTACTCCCCAGCACTGAAATTAGGGAGGAACAACGAGGTGCACAGGGGGCACAAACGTATGGCTGGTCAGGAGAGAGGAATTATGTGAGTTACAATTGATTTTCCACCCCTAATGAACCATGAAGTGCTTGTGATTGCATCTTGAAGAGATTTATAATTATTCATCGAATCTCAGAAGATAATTAAACTTCATTAAACATAGACATGACAAGCTGGCGTGGCAAAGAATAAACCCCTGAGCGGGTTCTTGAGGGAGATATAGTGTTGGGTGATGATAAGGACAACCAAGGGAAATAAAAGAGGAGTTCTTCACTAAAACCAAAGAAGAAACTGCTGCCCTCAGTGTGGGTTTTTTCACCTCTTTTTCCTTTATTTTTAAGGGTTCTTTGCTTTGTCTTTCACAAATCATAATCACGCCACCACTCCTGCCTGACATTAAGAGTGCCTTATGTAATGCACTTACCTATACTGCAGCAGTTGTGGTGTGAAAATGTCACAGTGTTTTAGAGCCAGTGGGGACTGGTCTTTTTGTGTGTTTACCAAAGTGATGCACAAAATCCAGATTGTGGAGGGAGCTGGAGAGAAGCAAGGGGAGGCTGTAGCAGGGAGATGCCGTTCATCATCACATGGATCAGAATTCCCAAACAGATCAGCATCTGAGATATCAAGCGAGTGCTTCTCTCTTTCAAATAGATTTATAGATTCACATAATAGTTTGGGTTGGAAAACCTTAAAGATCATCTAGTTCCAACCCCACTGCCATGGGCAGCAACACTTCCTACTTGCCCAGGTTGCTCAAGGCCTCATCCAGCCTGACCTTGAACACCTCCAGAGAGGGAGCATCCACAGCCTCCCTGGGCAACCTATTCCAGTGTCTCACCACCCTCACTGTAAAGAATTTCTTCCTAATCTCCAGTCTAAATCTGTCCTCCTCAAGCTTCAATCCATTCCCTCTCATCCTATCACAACAAGCCCTTGTAAAAAGTGCCTTCCTGCCTTTCTTGTAGGCCCCTTTCAGGTACTGGCAGGCTGCTATAAGGTCTCCCTGGAGCCTTAGCCTGTGGCCATGTGAAAATGTAGCCCATATTCCTAGAATAGCCTAGAATATTCCTAGAATAGGAGTAGAATAGAATATTCCTAGAATATTCGTAGAATAGCCTAGAATATTCCATATTCTAGGGATTTATAAGGATGGAATAGGAGACATAGTACAGGCTACATGGTGGATATTCAATACTGAGGTAAATTATGCTCTGGTTGAATACAAAACATTTAACACTCAGCAGAATAAAAAAAAAAATTCAGAAAAGAAACTTACCCATCAAAGAAGGAACCGTCTGGAGAAAGAAAAATCTAACAATGTGGTCTGGTGAGGATCAAAGGAATCTTGGTCAGCTAGCAGTGGTAACCAAAGCCATTGATCCAGAAGAGCATTTGTTCAAAATTTTAGGCCTGTGCTCTCAGGAGCTGTCAGTGATTGCAGTGCCTCATCTCAGGTAAACATCTGCATCCACAAAGGCAGTCAAAGTAACCACTTATTGGAGTGCTCTGCCTTCTGCTTGTTCAAGTTATGCCCTGGATAAACCAAAAAAGCTTGGGCTTGCCTTATGGGGATCTCAGCATAATTCGCATTTACACTGCATTTCCTGAGATACACAGAATGAAGGACAGGTCCACCTTATTTTTCTCCAGCCTCTCTACCAAAGGTCATCCAGAATGAGACTCAACCAAACACAAGACTGTTGGGATACCACTACTCTTGCAGGCCCAGGTAGTGCTCACAAAGCAGGGCGTATTTCCAGCAGAAGAAAAGGACAGAAATCTCAGACTTTCTCAGTGGATTTCTTCCTTTCTCTCAAAGAGTTCTCTTTTCATTATTGCCCTCCCAGAACTGAACATCAAGAGTCTTCAGTCCTGAGGCAATTTGATTTTATTAAGAATTGGCAATGTTGACATGAAGTTAAAAGGACTCAGAGAAGATGCTGCTCCCACCAGGCTGACATAACTTTGTTGAGCACACAGGCTCTGCAGAGCACAGTGCATAGGGGATGAGACAATGCAGTTTGCAGTGTAGTTCTGGCATGAATGTCTCTTTCCCATCCACATACAGGGGAACAACTGAGCCTTACAGCTACATCTCTCTCATCTCTCCTTCATTTTCCATTCCTTCCTCACATAACAACTTCTCTTTACCTTGTTTCAGATAGATTTTGGAAAGAGAGGTCTTCCCTAGAATACTTTAACTTAAATCAAACTGGGGTAGCCAGCATTCCACTCCAGTAACACTGCCAGAGATACACAGTACATCCAGCCCAGCACAGTAATAGGTACAGACAAAACAAAGGATAAACAGGCAGACATACAAGTGGCAATTAATCAGATGAAAGCTGTTAACTTATTTTTTCCACCAGACAGTCTTTGTACAATGTCTTTATACAAAGTCTTTGCACAAAGCCCAGAGCCTCTGACACAAAGAGGATTCAGGACTACCAAGCCTAATTCCTAATTGTTCCAGTTTAACCAGTGAAACTCCTTCGTACAACTCCAACAGTTTAATTATTCTGTGAGCCAGTTAAACCAAACTGATTTAATAAAAGAGCAAACCAGCCTCACTGCACACACCCTGAGTACAGTGAATTTAACTGAATGAATGTGCAATCAGTTTCAGAAAGTCTGTGCAAAGCTTGCAGAAGCATTTAAGTTCTTTCAGAGAAGAGCAAGGCTGAAGGGGGACTGTCTTCACCCCAGACCCTTCCTGTCCTGTTTTGCAGTGCATCACACATCCCAGCTTTGCAATGAAGGAGGTTTCTGAAGGCAACGTTTGCTCTGGCTCTCACTCCTGTGCAGTAGCACCATGTGTTTTACAGCATTGTCAAACATAATGATTCCTACCCTGGAGAGAAATTGGGTCCTGTTTTATATTTTATTGCCTCAGAAAGGACATTTTTTACTTTCCACAGTCCACAGTTGGCAGCAACAGCCCCATAAATCTTGCCAAATGCTTTTTGTTGATATATTGTCCAGTGAGAAGTCTGTGAGGCTGGGGCCAGCATGGAATAAACAAGCTAATGGCCTCCTGATCCATGTCCGAAGAGGGAGAGCAGCAGGGGAAAGGAGTGCTGCAAAAGTCACTACAGACAGCCCAGCAGCTGGCAGGTGAGCTGAGAGTCCACTGAGAGTTTGTTTCTCACACTTTGCCCAGAAAAGCATGCAAGTTGCAGTGCTTCCTGGCCCCATGACAGGGGGCCTGACACCAGAAAGCACCTTGCCATGGTGCCAGCTCACTCTGCCAGTCTTCATGTCTGCTGCAAGAGCTCTGGTTGGGGCTGACAGGGCATGATTACATGGAAACCTGTGGGAACCTCAGTGCAGCAGAACTCATGGAAGCCAGGGTAAAAGAAATTTGGAAGGAAGAGAAAAGCAAGAACAAACTTGTGGTGGTGAATGCATTTGTGTAGCAGTGGATTTCCCAGCTGAATGGACAGCACACACTGGAGTGCACAGCACGAGCACAGAGGAAGGAATACAGGGGAGACACAACTCCCTGTCCATAGGGAGCTGGATTGGTGCACTTGCTGTGCATGCTCCCTGTGACTATTAGGTGTAACTGTGTTGGACATGCTTCTTAGCAGTGTCTGTAAAGCAGACGAACACATTTGTAGATGCAAGAGAATGTTCTGGTTCTGTTCTACATTTAAGTGGACAGTGATGGAAGAGAGGATGCTTGTTCTTGCATTAAGGGAGTGTCTAAGATGTGCACTGTATGTGAGCTGCTGGTGCAGGGGAGGAGCTGTATATAGGTGACACATTCTACTTGTCTGTTAGCTCACATACATACTGATACAGCTGTCCTTGAGCTGAGTTCTCATTTCTAATAGAATTGCCCTTTGCAGGTGATGGCAGAGCCTCTGCCTGAGAAAAAGAGATGTTCAGTTTGATTCCTCTGGGCAGCTAATGAGCTGCTTCCCTCCTCTCCGTCTTTGTCCCTGTGCTCCTCCCTGAGCTCTGACAGCACTTTGTGTGTAATGAAGAGATAATGCCATAATGACTTGATATGTTACACTCAGCCCAGTCGTAATGCCTTGGAACAACTAACTGCCACTGTGTGAGAGCTCTAGCAACTCAGCTGGTCATGCCCAGTTAATGCAGAGCCCTGCATGCCTCTCCAGGCACAGGGCACATTCAGTGGACCATCATGCAGAACGGAACCAAATCTCCAAGTGTCAGATATCCCAACCTGTACTGCCTTACACTTTTTCTCTGGCCATGGGGCAGGAATGCATCCTACAGACACAACCAGTACCAGGCACTACAGCTGGCTGTGATTCCTTATGAGCTGAAAATTCTCCTGAGGCCTCAGGAATAAAAATACTGCTAACCTTGGCTGGAAGCATAATGAACAGGAAGAAAGATTGATTGCTATGGCTGTAATTAAGTGAGAGGCTTTGATGGCCTCATAAGCTGCAAGAGCCAAACCAGAGTCCTGATGTGGCAGTAGAACGGCAAGGCCTCCCTCTGTGCACCCCACCACCTTCTCCTGCTGGGGACAGCACCTCAGCATTCTGTGCACACAGATGCCCTGCTTCAGGCTTTATAGGCTACAAGTCACTTAAAGAGGAAATTGAAGAAATGAGCTCCTCGCAGGTGAGCATGACAGGAGGCTCAGGGACTGATGACATGTGAGAAGGAGCAGGAATTGGCAAGCTTCCTCTCACCCTGTGCCTCACCTCCCACTCCATGCCTCACCTGATCATAAGGTGTCTCTCCACATTAAGCATAGCAGTGCATCCCTTTATAGCTTGTGAACAGTGCCTTGTATCCAGGGCAGGAAAGTATGAGGAGTGGGAGCAGAGGGAGGGAATAATTATCCACCAAGGGCTTGAATCCATTGAGATTTACTCCCTTCCTCAGCCACAAACATTGCTGAGAGCTCCAGAAATAAACACACTTGCTCAGTGGAGGCAAATGCTGCCTGCCAGCCTACAGATGCTCAGCCTTCCCTGCATGCCAGTTATTCCCTAAGGATAGACCAAATCTCAACAAGGACGTAGCTCTCTCCATCCCACTGCTCTCCCATTTGCACACTGCAGTGATGTCTTCATCCATTATCTCTTTCACAGTACGAGTGGGGTCCCGAAGGGACCAAGGCATGGATTTTTCCCCTTCATGTAGCAAGTTGAGGCTTGTGCTCTGCCTGTCAGCCTCCTCCATTTTGCAGCATAACCACACCAGTATGTTCCCACATGATGGAACAGGACACCACATCATCCCTGTCCCTATCACTAAGCTCCTCCTCCCAGCACAGCTTGTCTCTGTGCTGGAGTGGCTTCCTGTGACAACTGAAAACCAGGATTCTCTCATATATATGTCAAAAGGCAGCTTGACAAAGATCTCAAAGATCATCACAGCAACCTTCTTTATGAGGTTCTCTTCCCTCTCCCCTGGGTCCAAGGTTCTGGCTCCAGTGCACAGCACGTTCAGCAATCCCTCTCTTGTAAGCTGTAAGCCACATTTTTCCTGCAGCTCTTGGGAAATACATGGGTCATGAGAAACAAAACTTGTGCCAGCCCTTGAGCTTGCACTGAACTCTGGATAAACTCCAGACAGACAGAGTCTTTCCTATCCCCTCCAAGTTTGCACTCAGGGCCTCACACCACTGTTCATTCACCCTGTCCTCCTCTGCTTCAGTCCCACCCAGAAACAGAAAACTCCTCAGCCCATCCCACCCTTACTTCTTAGCACACAGTTCCCTTTCTGCAGATGTGTCCACAGCTATTATCCACTCTTCCACTAGAAGATTTTCGCCTACCGTTCTCAGTGTGTACATGTAGTTTTTCTTCTTTAAAGTGCTTCAAGAAATAACCAGTTTCATAAAAAGTGATAGGTCCTCAAAGTGAGATGAAGGAACAGAGGAGATGAGATCTTCTTGATTCTGCTCCTAGCTCTGACACTACTATTTTCTGTCTCTCAAGCTGCTTCCTAGGGCTGCCTCAGTTTCCCCACAGATTCACCATGAGACTTAGTCCTCTGATATATACAAAACCTGAGCTCTTCAGATGAGGGGAGCTAGGCAAGGACACAACCATATTGTGACAGGATGCCTTTGAGCTTCCTTGTAACCAAACAAGAGCTCAACTAGATCCTGCACTACAACTGATGTCTGAGCCAACCCTGCAGATTTGCCTGTAGCATCCTTCAGAGTGTGTGCAGTGCATTCCTTTGGCTAGAGTGTCTGACCCCAGCACAACCCCACTTCAATCTTTGCCCATCACACATTGCTGGCCTTGAAACTCAGAGCTCCAGGGGTGACAGACACATCCACAGAGTGACAGACTACCAGAGTCAGCAGAATGCAGCCTGTTGCCATGGCAATTCCAGCCTCCTTTCCATGCATCTGTGCAGCTCAGGGGAATGTGGCCAGCTCCCACTGTGAAAAATCTTTGTGAAGAGTCCCGTGGAGAGTTGGTTTTGCATCCCACAATTGCTCTTTGCTCCCCAGCCCAATTATGTCTTCTAGCAGGAAACGATGGACCGCAGCTTGGCTCAGGATGGATGACGTCAAGGTGCATTGTCTAACAGATGAGCCTGCAACCAAGGACAAGAGTTTCTAGTGCAAAAACTCTGCAGTCAAATTTCAGATGTTTTTTAAATCTTGGAAGAGATCCATTTTCTCTGCTATGCCAGAGGGCAATACCAGATGAAGCCCTTCCGAAGTATGGTTTTGAGAGGTCTGCTTGTCTAAAGGAGCACAAGTTTAGATACATCCCATGGAAAAGGCAAGGGGTGATGTGTGCAAGTTACTCCTGGGGAGACTCTGCTTGGACTCCAGAAGAAAATTTTTCACAATGGGAACAGTGAGACATCAGAATCATCTCCTAAGGGATGCAGTGGATTCACCTCACTTAACAGGATGCTGGGTCACCTTATTTCAACTCTACTATTACCTAGAAAGACTAGACCAGATGATCCTTGAGGCCTTTTCTGACCTGGTATTCTATGATTCTAGAAGTAAGATCTTGGAGGCTTATTTATTTGCCCACTACAGTGACAGGCTTCCCTTTGGATATTGACAAAGGCATCGTCACAGGTGCAACATGTGAATAAATAAGTTAAATAAACCCCAACACTAGGACAGATGGGCCTGATGGAAAATTCCAGCAAACCAACCATCAGTTTCAGCTGCAACATATTTTGTAACTGCAGAATATGTGAGCAGAGCATGGAAGTTGTTAACTATTTCTCATTTCCAAGCTTGTGTTGTGTGTGCACATCACCACTTACACATGGGCAGTATTGTGCATTATCATCACCAAGAATTTCTTTGCATGCACAAGTTCAAGGTATCAAAGTTCAAGGTATCACAAATCAGCTGTGTGTGCTCCAAGTGCTCAAAGACAAATTCCTGCCCCTGTGTCTCTACATGCATGTGTGCTACTCACCAGTGTACAGAGAGGGTGCTCATGAAAGGAGATTACCACCCGTTTAAGGATGTAGTCACTTAGCACAAAGTTTTGTCAGGAGGTGTTCTCCCCCTGTTCACCTGTGTTGTTCTCCCCATGAGGTGAGTTTGCACCTCCAAGCTTCACTTTCTCGATGGCATTGAGCCTTTTGGCTCTTAGGAAATAACAAGTATTTAAGTGAGGCTGCTGCTGGTGGGGGCTGCTGCTGTAGGAGCCAGTTAATGAGCCTAGGAGCATGCTTGGGCTCTCAAAGCTCCTAAGAGCTTCATTAGCCAAACAAAGGCCACGACTGTACAAAGAGGTAGGGGGTGTGATGGAGGAGAGCTCTAGCCTGAGACTGGAGGACACAGTTCTTCATTGTTGTAGATAGGGGCCCTCTGGGGGCGGCCAGTTGTTCAAAGAGTTGTGATAATAAGATCTCCAAGGATGCCAGCTTTGTGATGTCCAAAGCACAGACACTTAGGATCCTGCCCCAGCAAATTCCCATGACAAAACACCCTCAAGACTTTCCTTTTAGGCTTCATTCCAGAAGCCTTGAGAGAGTTAAAAGTCTAGTCCAACATGCCTGGTTTCTCATGCCATTTCTTAAACCACAGTCAAGCAACTGTCAAACATTGCTGGGAAGGATGATTGACACCTTTTCATCAGCAGCAACCCAAAAAGCTCTCCCCAAAGGGCACTGCACCCAAGAGATACATCACTAGTTGTTCAGGATACCCCATGAAATCCATGGGTTATGCTACAAAATTCCCCTGCCTAGCAGTTCAAAAAGTTCTTTCTGAATTTAATCAAGGAAATCTCTCACAATCCAAACAGCAGCTCCAGAGAAGAAAGAGATTTACTTTCTGCTTGCTTTCCTGAAGTCTTTTTCCAGTGAACTTTGATGGTGATAAACATGACAGGCACTGAAAAACCCAGCAACTGCACTTTTTCTTTCTCTCTTCCCACCACTGCAAGTATAAGTATCACCCTGAGTCTTGGGGGCTAAATGCCAAGTTAAAATAATGCTTTCTTTGGGCTGGGGATCTGGGTTCACCAGAGATCACAACAAATCTGTGATGGTGGGTGAGAAGGAGGAAGGGAGGGACTCAGATCCAGGGACACCAACAGGAAATATTTTCACGCTAAATTCCACACCCCCTCCCATGGATTTCCGTCAGCAGTTATTGTGATGTTCTCTACAGAGTCACCATAAAGACAGATCACCATATCCCACTCCCTTGAATATCTCTGGGGCTCTCAAGGCTGTATATCAGGAGGAACCTTGCTTGTTCTTCCTTCCCTCACTCCCACTGCTCTCTGATGCAGTGTTTTTCTGGGCAGTTCTAGGGGAAATTATAGAGGCTTGTAATGATAGGACAAAGGGCAATGTCTTTGAGCTGGAAGAGGGGAGATTTAGACTGGAGATTAGGGAGAAATTCTTTACAGTGAGAGTGGTGAGACACTGGAACAGGTTGCCTAGGGAAATCGTGTATGTCCCCTCCCTGGAGGTGTTCGAGGCCAGGTTGGATAAGGCCTTGAGTGACCCAGTCTAATGAAGGTGTCCCTGCTCATGGCAAGGGGGTTGGAACTGGATGATCTTTAAAGTTCCTTCCAACCCAAACCATCATTTTGCATGCATGCATGCAGGGTCACAATGCTTTAATCTCCTTCCCCTAGAGGTGCTGGAACACAGCACTCTGTTCATGGGTTTTCACAGAGCTAAGGCTAAGCACCCCTAAAGGACTGTTGCAGTCTTTCCTACCACAACAGAGAATCTCCACACAAGTAGTTTCTCTCTCATGACTTTCCTGTTGGCATCCTGGACTCCAGTCTAAACACCTGCATCTCCATGAAATTGCTTCATGATTATCATGAACCCATCTCCACCCTCATTTTCCTCTTCCTCTTTTTCTCCCTGATTGTGAGGCCTCACCCATGCGACAGCTTCATTACAAGAGACCTTCAGCACTGGCTTTGTTGGGGAAATAATTTAGAACCAAATTACTGATCTATTTCTTTCATCTCCTGCCTCTCACTGAAGGCAGCAATGGCAGCACTGGCGAGGCCATCTGAAACAGCATATTTTGAACACAGTTACAGAAGCAGGGATGGAGCAGAAAGCCATCTTCCAGCACAGTCCAAGATGAAGAGGCCAAACTGTTCTTGGAGAAATGTCAAAACAATGGTACATTTTATTCCAAGGGTACGAATGAGTCAGGTCGAGACCAGCCAGGAAGCAGCTCTTAAGGAATTGGGGACTCTACTGAGAACAAATGGAGGCAGCTGGAAAAAACAGGAAGCAGGTGTCTGCTTGGAAGACAGGATCACTCTGGCACATGGGCAAAGCAGAAGGGAGAAGGCAGTATGGACCTCATTGTTATGGGCTAGGTTAAATCTGCCTGGAACTGGTGAGAAGAGAGCTGTCTGATCCAGGATAAACCAAAGAACACTTAGATATCTCTTTGGTGCAGGCTGAAGCAATGGGGGTTGCCATTAAGAACACAAGGGTTGAGCTGGTTGGGCTCTCAGCTTTACTGGAGGCTAATGACTGAAGGCTGTGTGTGTGTGTATGTGTGTGACAGAAAAAGAGAAAGGAAAAGAAGTTGAAAAAACAACCAGAGCTGGAGCCAATTGGTTTATTCCTAATGTTGCCATGAGGTGTGGGAAGTCAGTAGAGGAACCAGTGATTTTGTTCAAATGTTGCCCATTTCCACGGTATTTATTGTGAAGCTGGCATTATTTCATCTCCTGTATGATGAACATATAAAAGAGAATCCATAGAGACCTTATAGTGGCCTTCCAGTATCTGAAGGGAGCCACAAGAAAGCTGGGGAGAGACTTTTTACAAGGGATTGTAGTGATAGAATGACAGGGAATTAATTTAGACTGGAAGAGGGGAGATTTAGACTGGAGATTAGGATGAAGTTCTTTATAATAAGGGTGGTGAGACACTGGAACAGGTTGCCCAGGGAGGTTGTGGATGTCCTCTTCCTGGAGGTGTTGAAGGCCATGTTGGATGAGACATTTAGCAGCCTGGTCTAGTGGAAGGTGTCCTTGCCCTGCAGGGGGTTTGAGGGTGGTCTTTAAGGTGCCTTCCAACACAAATCATTCTATGAGTCTATGAATCTATGTGATTCTTAATCCATCAAGGCTCATGAACAGCGACACTGAACCGTTCTGGAAATTGAAGCCTGCTAGCAGGCTGTTTTGCATAACCATTTCAGCACAGTGACCAGTGGAGAAGAAAAGAAAAAAAAAAAAACAAAACAAAACCAAAACCAAACATAAAAGGACAATCGAGGCTCTGAGCAAAGCAATAAGAGAGGAACCCAGTAATGAGGAGTTCACACAGGAGGTGATTGACTGATGCATGTGGTACAGAGCAGCACAAAGGGGCTACATGGAAAGAGCAGGAGGAGATTAACTGCTGACACTGAAGTGCTGTTTCCAGCTGACATTTATCTCTGTTTCAGAATTCCTAGTTGGAAAGAAGAGGTGACAACAAACAGGAGAAATTTACACTGGCCACTTTATGCAAATCTAACCTTTCTGCACCTGCCAGGTGGGGAGCATTTATTTACTTTCTGGCTGCCTGGCTGAACTGGCAGGAGGAGTGAATCCAAACAGAATATGGAGAAGGTCAAAGAAATATGGCTCATGACTGTAATTTCAGGCCCTGTTACAGGCATTACAATTTTAATGTGGCAGTTGAGAGATATACACCCTAGGCAAATGAACTGGCAGAGACGTGCATGTGCCAGTGTAGTCTTCCACATGAGCACTTCATTGTCCTCTGAGGGGCAGATTCGGAGATGCTAGGCTGTGTTGCACTCTGTACCTGTGTCTTGCTGATAAATGACCTCAGCAAATTCCTTTAGCTCACATCTGAAGAGTGGTTAATTTTGGACCAGGCAGATCTGAGTTCAATTGCCTTTGTCACAATGACTTTTCAAGATGCAAAGATGTGAAGCTGAGCAGTAACAGTCTGGGGGTGAATTTGTCACAGTTGTAAAGAGAGAGATAGCACTTAAATGCACACTATCAAATTAACGACTTCATAATACACTCTAACATGGGAAAACAAATTGCTGCCACCCCAGAATAAAACTAAATAACATCTATTTGCAATACATAGCCATGTTCAGCTTTTTACATTACAAAATCTCTTTTTGCCCATGTAAATAAAATGCAACCATCTCTTCAGTAGAAAGCAGCACAGGAGCCCTTGGTACAAAAGACCAGGAAAAAAAGTAAAGACCACGTTCCTGGCTAAAAAGTACAGGGGAAGCCTTCAGATGGGCTGCCTGTGCCAATGATCACAACACAAGGCATCAAAACCAGTGCCCTAAAAGTAAAAATGCCCTGAGATCTCTGGTCTTCCAGGTGAACAATGCAGTTGCACAGCCCTGCTAGCAGTATGCTCCAGATGCAGCTGCCTCCAAGAGCCTGCTAGGACATTGCTTCAGCCTGGGCACAAAGGAGCATGTTGTTATTTTCCAGCTCTGTTTGTATTAGCCCTCCGGGCATCCTCCAAAATCCCCCTGGCACTCATACAGTCAGCACCAAGCCTGATATTTCAAACAGGACCATCAATTCAGAATCCTACTGACAAATGCCTTCAAGGGATTAGTTTCCGGGAAGCACTCAGCTCTCTCTGTGGTAACAATGTCTGGGCACAGAAGATCACGGCACACACACAGGGAAGAGGACTGTTGGCAGCCAAAATTTTTAAGAACTGCAGTCCCTTGGGTTCAAATCTGAGTCAGACACTTCATAACTCATCAGACTGGCTTATCAAACAGGATACTTTTACAAATAAGTGCTCTCTTTTGCTTTCCAGCTTCTGAGTCTTTAGGTCACACCTGGGTCAAATGTTCAAGCTTTTCAGTGCAACTGTGATTGACTGGATTTGAGTTCTGAACACAACAAAATACCTTGTGGCATCTTGTTCCCCTAGGATCCCCAGGGCTGAAAAAAGGAGATGAAATAATCCCAGCTTCACAGTAAATACCATGGAAATGGGCAACATTTGAGCAAAATCATCAGTTCCTCGACTGACTTCCCATACCCCATGGCGACATTAGGACTAAACCAATCGGTGTCACTTAAGGGCCCAGTGCAGCCAACAAGTTCCCAACACTGTCTCCTAGAAAATCCAGGTTTTCTTTCAGCATCTATCATCCAGCCCAATTTTGCTTAGCATGCAAAAACTGCCAACAGCCTGAGGTAATCTGGCTGCAGGGTATGTCAGGGGCACAGTTCTGAAGCAGGCATGCGTTTACATCACCCCTGCCCTCCATCTCCACCTGGTTTTGTGCAAGAAGGAGAAAAATAAAGGATTTAGGAAGGGTCAGAGAAAAAAGGCAAAGAGAGAAAAATCCCATAGGATAAAAGACATGAGAAATCCAAGGCAGTTTTAAAGCAGTCAGTGAAGTCAAGAGTCCAAGCTGACCAGAAGTCACAGCAGTGAGAAAGTAAATGGACTTTTAAGGACTTAGGCTGAGATTTTCAAAGCCTTTTCAACAACTTGGATGTTCATTTCCATTTATTTTATTGGATTGTTGCCAAGAAAATCCTGTGAGCTGCTGTGATTCTGGAGGTCTGAATTTGGAAAAGAAGGGATAGGCTTTGCTTTATTTTTTTTATCTTTTATACAGAGAGAGATCTATATAAGAAATCAGCAAAACCAGCCAACCATTTCCTTCACCATCAGAGAGCCTGAAGGGTCAAGAATTACAGGGTACAGAGGAATCATTGCAGGGTACAAAAGGGAGTTACAAACACCCTCCAGAACATCCCAAAGGGCTGCCGACATTTATGGTCTTGTGGTTCCATTGCTTTCCCATTTTTTTTATCATCAAATGAAGAGATAGAACAGATTTCCCCTAACTTACCAGAGTCACTGCAGCACTGGGGGGAGGAAACCAGAAGATTATGCTGTCCCATGGATCTTCCATCCCATCCCTTCCACATCATTATTTCATTACCTGGCAGTCTTTGTCTGCTCCACAGTGTGAGGGTCTAGAGGCAGCACCCAGCTTCAGACACACTGCACAGGGCAGGACTGGCAGCTCCACCATGGGGCTGCACGCTGAGAGCTGCCTGTCATGTACGTCCATGGCATTTTGTAGGGTTTCTCATATTCCAAAGGCTAGTGGACTTTTCCCACCCCAATTCCACACACCAGAGAAAGCCCATCTAGATGAGGCAGGGGGGCTGTTTCCCTTTCCAGTAGGAAAGGGCAGTTGTGGCAATTAGCTCTAGGTTAAGAAGACTTGTGGCTTCAGTTCTGTCAAGCTATGGACTGCCCAGCAGGTAAAGAAAGCAATAAGTGGAAACTAATTGATAGCAGTAGGTAGCTCCAACCTGTTTCTTAATCAATACAATTTATAGCAGAGACAGGTCCAAACACTGAAGTAGGGAAGCCCAGCTTGATGTGTTTATAACCTTTCTCATTTCATTTTGCTCATTTTTCCTTCCTTACTTCTTTCAGAAGTGTTCTTTTGAGAAGTAATTTGTCCATCTACATAATAAGCTCATGCTTCCTTCACTATTATCTTGCAAATTCCTTGCAAATTGAATTACCTGGGTGGCAAAGGGGCACTGCCCCAGCTCTCCAGGACAGAGTGAAGCTCGGACACGTGGCCTTGTTCTTAGCAGAAACTAATTTTTTCTCTTATTGGATTTACAGTGAGGCTAAATGAGTGGAAAGCAAATAAAAAAGGCCTCATCACCAAAGGAGCAATAGAGAGGAAATGGGCATTAAAACAAAGGGTTTTCATCAATAACTGCCTCCATAATCTCCAGAATGCAGGGAGGGAAGGATGACTTTAGCATTTATGTTGTCAGGGGACTATACACAGATTTCTCACATGTATCTTATGTAGCTTTTCCTGCCTTAATTTCCCCATTTCAAACCTGGGCTAAAAGATACAATTCCCTCACAGTGGAGGGTTTATTTACCTCAGCACACTGAGATCACGCAACAAAAAGTGCTCATTATTAAAAGACATGCTCTCTCTGTGCTAAGAACCCTTGCAACTCTTCTGACAGGTGCCAATTTTACCTCAAGCAGTTATGGCTTTCTGACAATAACCAAAGAGCACATCAAGAAAGGTGGGAGACCTTTCCAAGTGTTCCTTATGGATCCAGGTTTAAATAGTTTACTGCTCAGAACTAAATATTTCAGCCGACTGTGCCAAGGACTCTTCAGCCACCCTGCCAGTATTGTTACTGCATGGGCACACACTGACAGCCTTCTGTCATGGTTTGTGTGTGCATGTCAATGAATATGGTAAGAAGGTAGATTTGAAAGGCAGGTAGGCAAGGCTAGCTCTAGATGCTGGAAGGGTATTTCTAATGTTTTTAGGATGCAGTAAAGAATCAATCGGCATTTCCCCATGGCACAGCACAAACCAAATCACCATGCAGCCCCAGCAGCACATGTGCTATGTCTTATATCTCCTACCTGAAAACCAGTGGAGTATATGAAGGTTCTCTTCCACTGCCTTCTTCAGTGATATGGGTACAAAATCCTTCTCTTTCTCAGGAGCTTCTACTTCTCAATATCATTCCACTGGAAAAAGATGAGCATCAGATTGATTAGATGGAGAAAGTGCATACAGAGGAATTTTCTCTCTGCCAGGAATATTTGTTTTCGTTCCTGTTAGCAGAGGTGGGAAATGGAAGAGCTGATTTTCAACTCTTTTAAAACTATGCCCAGAATCATGATCAATACTTTTCAATATACAGACAAACAAACTCATCTTTTAACCTGAAAAGGTCTGTTTTGGTAAATATAAAAAGATGATTATTACTCCAAATAACCAGATGGAAAACACTACAGAATCACGAAAAGACCACAGCGGTCAATTATCATCATTTGCAGGAAAGTTTTAATTAAAGTCATTTGCCAGTGGGTAAAACTCCCCCTCCACCTTTCAGCAAAATGCTAAAAATACTGAGGAAGAGTCTCAGGTGAACTTCTTGGCAATCAAGTAAACTTCAATAGAAAGCCTGTTCCATGGGAGATGTCTAATTCTGCTCCAGTGATTCAGCAGCCTCAGACATGCTTCCAAGCTGCTGGATGTACTTCCAGGGCTATTACATAAACTTTTTCTTCTTCAAGAAACCTTTTACTGTAGAGGATAGTTTAGGGAAAAACAAGCAGTCATTTCAGTCAGTTCCAGATGAGGAATCCAAAACAAGAACATTAGAATTTAAGGTATCAGAAACTTCTCATGTACAGACAAGGAAGCAGCAAGAAGACAATCTCTAAAAAAGTGGATTCCCTGCTTCTGCAGGATAGAGGCACATTTGTGGTTAGAGGATTGCTTCTGAAGCTCTTTCAGAGAGGTGACCTCAGTCTTTTTCCCTTGAGAACCATGGCCTTCTTGAGTTCACTGTGAGGAGATTTTCTTTGTGGAGGGGACAACATTCATGGGACACATCCTCCAAGGGGGATAAAAATGGGAAGCCTTCAGTGAGGATGCCAGAGAGGAGTTAAAATTCTCCCATGTGCAAAGATCCAGCCTGGAAAGGCCTAGGGCAACTCGAAGCTCCTGTGACAAGCCCTCAGGAGGATGCTGAGAAGCATTTGAGTCTGTTCCCAAACCCTGAGCAGGGAAGTTCATCTTCTTCCTCAGGAGCTGTGCAAAGTGCCATGTGAGGCATTGGAGACCTGTGGAAGGTCCTGGGACCCTGGTGGGGAACTGTCCCTGTCCATTCTTCATGCTGTGCATCAGAACAGGACACTTTAAGCAGTGCCCAACTGCAGCACTGCCAGGAGGAGACACTGTAGCAGGGAGCCAATTTCCCTTTCTTTTAAAGACATTTTAAACAAATGAATAATTCATCCTGACTGACTTTGAGCCGAGGCAACTCTCCATGTTACCACCTGATTATATGTTCCATAAAAAGAGATGACAGCAATTTATCTCTTTTCTCTTGCTGGGTGGGCTGGGGAGGGGGAAGGATAAATATGCTGCCACCAAACTGAGGGTGATGAATCATCCCTCAGAGCAACCAATGACACTTTTACAGATTTGGTATTTAGTGCTTCTCAGTAGGGCCAGCAGGGAGACAGACATCAGCGTAGCCTTTAGGAAAGGAGGGAAGACCATGGGCAATGAAGGGCTTGGTTCTCTCTGTACATCCCCATAGGATGGGTAGCCAGCAAAGCAGCTGAAAGCAGTGGAGTCTGAAGAAATCAAGTACTCATGTTGCTGGGTGGTGATAAGCAAAGCAGCTATCAAGTCTTATTCTGCTTTCTTAATGACTGAACAGGATTAGGCTGGAAGAGAGGAACTCCTTTAGACATTTCCCAGAATCGTGTTTCTTTCCTATATAACAAGCTGCATAGCACATGCCAGTTGTTCAGATGGGAAATGGGAGTGAGAGATTTGTCCTGGGAATTAAAGCACAGGTTTATTGAAGGGAGAGAGGACTGCAAGTAAGTTCTGCTCTGGCTAGAGGCAAAGCCCACTGCCCTGTCCTTTACCTATAGCTACCTAGACAAACCTGAGCCTTTCTCCAAACTTTTTTCTTTCTCAAACCAATCCTTTCTCTGACAGCATAGGGCTTTTTGGATGATCTGAAGCCAGCAAGCATGGACCAAATAGGGCCAAGTCAGAGCAGTGAAGGTCTCCTTTCCTTGAACAACTCAATGCCCTTCTATTACTACAGCTCATTATGGTGATACCCCATCTGTTTATGGCCACATAGACAGCTGCTGTTAAACTACACCAAGCCAGAGGAAGCCAATTACTTGAGCCTGCCCACAAGCAATACATCCTTGATGCATTCCCTCTGCAGGTACTCCCACCTCTGCCCTCAAAAAACACATATGCCCCATGCTCCACCAGAAGTCCTCTGCAGCCAGATGCACCCACAAGCAAAAGAAACATTTCCTTGGGCACATATTGTGCTGTGCACATCCACACCTCCAGTGCCTTCACCTGCACACTTTGTTCTGCTGCCTCTGCCCTCCCAGGCTGCAAGGGGCTGAGACAGCATGTAAATGTGCTACACAGACACATCCTCCCCACCCCCGTGCTGGCTATGGGGAACATAAAACACAGCGGAGATTGCTGCTATTTTATTATTTATGAAGCTTTGGTTATTTCGTATATAAATAATCCATGACTGCAAAGTGTTGCTGGCACTGTAATTGAATATTCATGAGGTATTTGTGTTGAGAATTTTCACCATCATTTCAAAACCAGACACAAAAATAAAAATCATCATAATAAAAATTTCATCTGTCCTTTCATAGTTTCAGCCTCTAAGAAACGAAATCTCTCTCCCTCTCCCACCCACAGGGCTTTCTGTGCAGGAGGGAACAAAAGAGTAGGGTTAATGTGGAAGGCAGGTTCATGCTGCATTGGAAGAAAGCAGGAACATCCTGCAGCTAGCTTTGCCTGCTGTCTCTTAACACTGTCAGGATGCTTCATTGGGGGATATATGCTGTCTGCATGGAGTACATGCAAATCCCTCTCTCCCTCCCAGAAACATTTCTCTTTTCAGGTTTAATCCCAGCCAGAACCTTGACAGAGAAGCACCCAAGTGGGAGCACTCAGAATGGAAAATGGAAGCATGTTGCTGCCACCCTGTGGAACATGGTGGCCCCCAATTGCTGGGGAGCAATATGAACAACTTTGGCAAATTTCTGGGCATACGTAATGATGAAGTATTTCCTGTACCCTGGGGTAGGTGAATGTATAGCTTTTCCTCTTTGGCTTGCTTGGATTACCCTTTTTTTTCTTCCCTGTGCCCTTCAGATCTTTCTATGCCATAGAAAAAGGCAAGGGAGGAATAACCAAAGGATAGCAGCACAATCTAAACTTTCTCCTTCCTCTACTTTCTATCCACATCTTCTGTAAGGAGGCTCTGCAGCTGCCTGGTGCATCCTTTTCAACTGCTGTCCTAGTTCCCCTCTACAATACCTTCAGATCACAGCTCCTTCCTTTTCAGTTCTGTGAAGCACTGGGAACAGCCATAGGAGAAACAGCACGTTCCCAGCCCTTCTAACCCAACCTTCTCAAACCCAAAGAGGGGCATATGAGAGCCTAGCAGTCAGGTCTGAGGTCCCAATCCACCCCAATGTTCCACTGTCCACATGCAAGTGGGATACGTGAGGCTGTGTCACATCAGCACATCACAAATGGGGCTGGAGCTCTCAGAGCACCTCGCCTTGCAGGAGTGATTTATGGGCCCTGCCAATCCAGCAGACTGAGCTGCAGAGACAGCTGGAGCGTGCAGCAAAGAGAGCAGCAATCCATCACCACCGGGTGGGAGTCACCCCAGAATCCATCAAGAGCTTCATCATTGTGACATCCTTGCAGAGAAACAAAGGAAAAAGATGGAAACAGAGAGTGAGCCTAGTGGAAAATCCACCCAGGACTGCTCAGAACTTCAGGGCCACAGAAGTAAAACAAGGTGACAGACATGAGCAATGGTTTTTGTGATTCAGGTGGTCTGGCTTTAAAACCAGAAATTACCACACCTCACACAGCTGAGCAGGGCTTTCTGGTGGCAGCCAGACCAGCAGCAATCAGGAATTGTTTTCCCATTTGCTAGCTACAGAGTTTTGTGGTAGGTGTTAATCACCTCCAGGTATGATGGCTGGATGATTTTGGTGGCAAGGGCGTTTTATTGGTAGGTAGCTGCCACTGACAGAAGGAACCAACCCCAGTTCTACTGCAGAGAAGAAAGGTGATGCCCTGTGCTTGAAGAAATATAAAGCAAGCTGCAGCATTTTGCTATACAGCACTGAAGTTTGTACTCTAACCTAATGCTGCTCCTCCAAATGCAGGCACACAGACACACACCCCAGCCCAGCAAGGACACAGGCACATACTGAGTCGCAGGAACACACAAGATACTTACAAGAGGCCAATATAGATACCCAGGATCAGAAAAATACGCATACAACAATTTAGCACACAGGAAGCAAAGGGGCACACACAACCAGAAGAGTGTCTGGAAGCTGCAGGTACAGCAGGAACAAAGAAACTCAAAAGATGCAGAGACACAGGCTCCCCGGTGCAGTGCCACAATGAGTACAAGATCATGTGCTGTCTATCTTTGATCCACAGCTTAATAAGAAGAGATCTGTCAAATTCCCCAGTAACACAACTTCATCCCCTAACTCCATAAAAAAAAACCCACAGAATGTGATTTCTCCTGAATCTGTGCTAGACACTAGGGAAAGGAGTAAAGAAATGAGCATCTGCTCTTGGAGTAATGAAAAGCAATTTACCCCTGAATAGGGAGCAGCAGAACAAAGCATATTATTTCTTTTTGCTCCATGGACAGACACTGATGTTCTGAGTTGTGTGGATTACAGATTAAGCATGTGCTCCCACAGCTCAGGAAAGATGGAGGATGTGTTAGGACCTCTCAGAGCAGTATCAAGCAGCTGAAAATTTGGCCCTCAAAAAAAAAAATAATCAAACTAACAGAAGGATTCAGAAGCTGGGAGTAAGGGCAATGAATGTATCTGGCATCACAAGGTGACTTAGTAGGTGCAAGAAAGATGGGGGTGCAGGTCATGGAGAGCCTCTGTGGGAGGAAGGAAAGGTGGACGTAAGATGGAGCAGCCAGAAAGACTGCACAGAAGTGTGAGCACTGTGAAAGAGGGGTTAGAGACTTTGTGACCCAGGTGTGTTTCTTGTGGGGCCTTTTATTTGCCTCCAGAAGACACTCTCCCCAGCTAAGACATCCATGCAGACAGTCTGTATCCTCCTGCCCTGAGAAGGCATGAAAAGTATGGGGACAATATGATTTCCAATATCACAGGAGCTGCTTTTACAGCACAAGGCAGGCTGAGTTGTATCCAGCTTACCTCCAGTGATCCTCTGGTGCTGAGTCACATGGAATATGTGGAGCTATTTGAGTTTATGATCCTTTTATCTCTCTGACCAAGGGATCATACACTGCTTCTCCCAAGAAGAATAATGAAGCCTCATATATTACACATCCCCCAAAGGACTTAATTTCTCTTAATCTAAGGGGAGGATTTGCTTCCAGTCTCCAGCCCTTTTATTATCCATTTGTTGCTCCACCTGCAGTACAGATCATAAAGGAATTTTTTATTTTTTAAGTCAACCTTTGCTCAGGCCTCACTCAGGCCTCACACATAGTCCCAGGCTGCTCACAGCTCAGAGAAATAGGATGAGACAGTGGCAATGAAGGCTGGATGGCCTTGTCCTCCCTCCTAACACTGCATTGCAAGGACAAGGGGATGTCTGGCTCGTATCCAGAAAAATTAAATGATGGGTCAAGAGAAATACAGCATTGCCACTTATCCTTCCCTCTGACCCATGCTTGCTCTGAAAAACGGTGTTCTGACAAATCAGAATCATTTTGGTGTGGTGAAATACTGCTGTTCATACTGTGGGAGCTGCAGGAGCATTAACCAGGGAGCCAAGACTCCTCTGTGCCACACAAGGTGCAAAGCTGTACCAAGAAGATGCCCCTGTGCCAGAGAACACATCCAGTGCTCTCAGCTTGGTTTGGAGATGTGAGGCACATGCACTGTGTTATTGTGGTGGGCTGGAGCTACTGAATCCTGCTCCTGGCTCTTTCACTGACCCACAGCCTGGCTTTAAGCATATTTCTGAACTTGTCTTGGTCTTTCTTTCCTCACCTTCAGATTTGGAGTCTTAGAATTCAGTACAGTGGATTATTCAAAAGGGTCTAGGTGTCAGAACCTAGCATGTCAAGAAGGCTGAGGAGGGTTAAAGAAGACACTGCTTTCTCTGGTTGTCCAATACCTGGTGCTAGCAGGAGGGAATACTGCTCCAGGGAAGCATGTAACCCTTTGGTGCAGTTGCCCCAACTCCTTTCCCATATACGTGTATACTTATATGTGGGGTTGCTGCCTAAACTGCTGCTCCTTTATTTTCTCCCCTTGCTCTTCTCACTGGGCTAGAACCTGGCACTGAACTCGAAGTAATTTCCTTTCATTTTAAATAAATAATAAATTAACAATGCATGCTGCTGAATTCATTCTTGCATCAAAAGGGAGATGATTGCACTTCCCAGGACAGAAAGACAGAGAGGGGAGGAAGACAGGCTTTATAATTAAATTTGCTTTTCCTCCTTTTATTGTGCATCTCATTAAAACAAACAAAAAAATCACACACAGAGCCTTGTGTCTCAGCCCCAGCCAAAAGGAACCACTCCCTCTTGTTTGTATCATGACCACTTGGGTAACACAGGTAAAGGGACCCTTTCAGCTCTGTGTCCAGCACAGCAGGGAAAAGCAGAGTCATTTCATTGCTGCCTGGGAAAAGAACAGAGAGCTGAAACCTTAAGAAGCTGCTGGGCGTTTTCTTCAACATCTCATACAGGTAATACACTGTCAGGGGCACTATTGACACATGGCACAGCCAAGGTGCCACAGCAAAGGGCACTGTGACACGCTTAGGCAATTCACCAGCTAGCTGTGCTGGTGTGGCAGCTGCTGTCCCTGCCTGCTCTCTGCCTGTGGACTGTTTCACTGCTGAGCAGAAACTCCCCCTTCACAGGAACTCGATTACCAGTGAGTTTTGCACTGAACCCCACTGTCCTGTGAGATCTCTAAAGCCAGACACTGCCACTGCTTGTAAGCTCTGGCAAGAGCAGAGTGTTCAGAGCACCCCAGCAGCTCTGACCAGCTTCCCCAGGTTCTGGTCCAGAGTGCACTGGGGCTGGGGGCTTGGAAGCTGCCCTGAATCCTGCACTGTCTGCCCAAAGGGACCATCCTCAGGGACAGGAGATTGCTCACCTTTAGAGAAACCCACTGATCAGGGGACAGCACAAAACACTCTCATTTGATCAATGCAAACAAGCACCTTACAGCTCCATGATGAGCCTACTCTCACAGTCACCTTTGTCTGTGGCAAAATAACTGATTCAGTGTAGAAGCTTTGCTGAGTGCAGTTTATGAGAACAACAAAAATGTTTTCTGTAATAAAAGACCTGTTGAAGCTATAGAACTTAGAGAGTGCCCAGGTTAACTTCTTCAGGATGGCCTTTGATCTATGTTCAGGGTGATCTCCTCTTTGCCTGAGTGCTGCACAGGCTCACATTCTCTGCACAGTTTTAATCCCATGAGTGGACATCCCTTGATCTTGTAGGCAGCTCACTTCCAGCACAAACTTTAATGCAAGACCTCTCTGAATCCTGTGAATTTCTCTTCTCTTACCCCTTCTCCCTTTGTAAAGGGAAGGTTTTATCTCTGCATCTTCCCTATTGGGTATGGCAGAAGGGGTGGAGAAAATCACCTTCAGCTTTCCTCACCATCTGCATCCCAATTGCTCCAGTGGGATTTAGGCTGCATTCCAAATTGTTCCATTTACAGTGGATCTGGGGCAGAGGGAGGACAAGCTGACCGTGCCATGTCTCAGAGGAGAACGCTCCAGAGTGTCTTGCTTCTGGGACTTTTCTCTTCTGGCTACTCTAGTTACAGCTGTCTAGAGCTGCTGAGCACTCTCTCTCACAGAACACCCCGATTTTCCTGCCAGTCTGCAAGGGGCAAAAAAATCCCAAACAGCTCTCCTGCAGACAAAATTCAAACAGGAGGAAATGATAAAAAAATACCAAAGTGGCATTACTGTACATTATTAAATAATAAAAGTGGTTTTTCAATTTGTTTCTACCCTGGATAGTGGCAGTGATCAGCACTTTACAAAAGATGCTTCATCCCCAGCCTGGCACATGTTATTACTGTTATTAATAGCAAGCCATCCCAGGGGGCAGCTCTCTGCACAGGTACATTCATTTCCCTCACAGCCCTGTCACACCCTGACTGCTGCTCCAGCTTCCTACAGCACACCCCTCTAAGAGGCAAGGGAGGCAAATGGAAAGTTAGGCACTGCTCTGCCAGGCTCCAGACACAGCTTAGCCTCATTCTGTCACTCAGGATGTACCTGCTATTAGTTTGAGATCATCTTAATTGTGTTACCTGTGTCTCATGTCACAGTTATTTCCTGTTCCATTCTTCTAAATCAAAACTGCCCTTAGGAGAGAGAAATATTTGGACACAGCCTCCTTCCATCTGAGCGAGGAGTAATAGGACTTATCAGCACCTTGCTACTCAGTAATGAGGAAAACTTTCTCCTAGTTTGTTTTTTCTGTTTTCAAGTTCTGACCCAAACCTTCTGCCCTCTGAACAGGACTGAACATGTCACTTTCATGGTACAATGGCTAGTTCTTTGGAGGGCTGCAATAAACAGGTACATGCTCAAGTGTTACTCTGACCACATCATCAGCCTCAGGTTCCAAATCAGTCATTCACAGCAAGCCCTGACATTCAGACACCTGAGCAAGTAATGAACTGGGGCTTAACAATACAACATGCAACAGCTGAGCAGGAATAACCACCCTCTGGCCAAGCAAGACCAGATATGTGGGCAAGGAAGTCAGTGTATGCCTCTGTTTCTCCACCTGTTCACTGTCTAGCTCACCCACCTCAACCACAAGCTCTCTGGGGAAGTGACAGCGTGTCTCAGTATCTAACAGCAGGAGCCTGCCCTTGGGGATTCCATGTACTGGCACAGCAGAAAACACAGTGATAAACCAGCCTCAAATCCTGGCAAAAAGAGACCAAGGAAAGCATATTCAGACAAATTCTCCACCTTAGGGAGTTCTTAGGCTGGATTCAAAATGCACAAGGTACGTTCTCTCCTAATACTGATGTGCTGAATTTCCTGCTTTGCCTAACTGGTAGAAGCTTCTGTGTGTCACATTTGCCTTCCCTGGGTGGGATGAGGCTGTTGGCAGTCACTAAAGTGGCAAATCAACTCCTTGTCAGTAAGGCAATCCAGAATCTGTGAGCACTGGAGAAATCAATGCAGCTGGGAAGCTTAGCTCCTCTTTGCCTACTGGCCATGTTTGTCACTAGCACAAGGTAACAATGTGGAGCCGTTTAATGACACAGCTCATTAGGCTTCTGACAACAGGAGCTGATGGAACTAAGGTCTCAAACATACAGCCTTGTGAGTCTATCTATGTGTGCACTTCCAGGTTGGGTATGTTATACTTCCCAGTAAGTGAGGAATGCATATGACTCAGAGGAGAATTCTTTGGGAAATTCATGTATGAATCCTCCTGAGGGAGCGAGACAATCTCATAAAAGTGTTCAGGGAGAAACAGAGCCATAACCAACAGTCAGAGCACATAGACAAAGGCTGGAGGAACCAAAGCCACCAATACAAGGACAAGGAGGAAAATCCTCATCCCTTTGGAGTCAGCGACCAACTCACCACTGAACTGAATGAGCTGTGGGGCTTTTTCCACAGCCTCTCTCTAAACACTTGTAAAGCTGTAAGAAGGCAGATGTGATGTGGAAGCAAGAGCAAGGCTCCTAACTGTTACAGCCAAAAGCAAGCATTTTGATCATTAGCCTTACCTAGCAAATCTATCTCTTACCTAGCAAACCACCTCATTTCTGCAACAGGCCCAGCCACCTAAGATGTCATACCCTTTTTGGAAAGGCACCCAGCCTGATTCAAAGGCTTCTACTAACAGGCAACCCACCACAATCCTAGGCAGGCTGTTCCAACTCCCAATTACTGCATTGTTTAAATTGCATTTCCAGCCTAAGTGAGCCAGACACTGCCACCTATTCACCTTGCAGGTTCTGGATCTCACTGTGCCACTCTCTGCTAGATTGATGAGCCTTCCATTATCAGAAATCTTTTTCTTGTACTTAAAGACTGTGATCAAGTCACCTCTTCAGCTTCCTTTGTATAAATCAGATGCAACTTCTTGGCACTGATACATCTCCCGGAGTAGTATAAGGATAAATAGACATAAGTTGTGATTCTACCATGACAGGAAAGAGAATTTCCCAAACCATTGTCATTATTCAGAGCTGATCACTGAGTTTATCTGCACTGGATGTAAAATTTTCATAACATTTTTTTGCTGTTGGCCAGGTAACTCTGCTAGAACAGCTTCAGCTGAAGAGTACAGAAGTGTGTTGATGTTCCTGTTGACTCCTCTGTGTGCTTGTGCATGCAGCTTCAAATTACTTCAAAAACCTACTGCACCACAAAATGCACCTGCTGAAATACTTGGGAAAAGAAGCATCAGGGGCAAACTGAGCGTCGTGTTTCCCCTAATTATTCTTCTTCTTCTAATAGGAGGGCCAATATGATTTTGGCAGAATATGCAAACAGACTCAGTGCTCACAACAGCTTCATATTTTCAAGAGAGCTCAGCCCGGGGCTGAACCCAGGCTCTCTCTGGAAACCATGCATTAGCTGAAATCATGCAGTTTAATCCTAGTGCCTGTTTGCAATATGCAGCCTGCTCTTCCATTCTCATTCCAGCTCTTTGGCTGTTGCCGCAGCTTTCATTTTATTAGTCACTTTTTCTCCTTGACAACCTTTAGGAATGTGGTGACTTATTTCTCTTCTCCCTCCACGTCATAAGTGCCGATAAAGCAGCAGAAGGGGTAACAGATCTGAAATATGTGAATAAACACAGCAATGCAGCTGAAGCAGAAGAATCAGAATTAAGTCAGCTTGGTTCTTGCCTGGGCAGTCCTGGCTTTCTTATTCTCTACACAAGCACACTTCCCTCGCTCAAAATTAGCATTCCTTTTAAATGTTTTCACACTCTGAAATTGTTTCCACATGTGCAGATTAGGTGGTGAAACAACTTCCTAAATTAATCTAGGCAGGCTAACATTCATCTCAGCAAAGCCCATTATAATTTGTATGCCGGTTCCCTCACTCATCAGGATCGTAAAACTCAGAAGCACTAATGAAAGCAGAATAGTCTTTACCCAGAACTAGAGAGATCAGGGTGTCAAAGACAGGAAAAAAGCATGCATTTTGTATGTAGAAGCGTTTGTGCAAGAGGCATTTCTGCAATTTTAGCAAGACCTCTATGTTCAGGCTCTTCAATGTCTCAAACCATTGCTGGTGTGACCTATCTGGTAAACCACCACTTCAGATCTGGGGCAGAACACAAAGTGACTTTCACTACGTATCTGTCAAGGACACAGACTATGATACGCAGGAGTTTGAAAGCACTCAGCTGCAGAATGGGAATGGGGATGATTTTTGTCACTAGTCTAATCCATATCTAAGACAGAACTGGGTCAGACTCTAGGAAGTTGCATACACAGCACTGGCCAGGGAGGAGGGAGCCAGTAGCCCTTGTCTTGCTGCCTTACCAACACCTACAACAGTGAAAGGGCTTTGCTCAGGCTATGAAGTGTGTAAAGTTCCACCAGGAAACGTCTGGCAGGTTTAAATGTGCTCTTACCTTGTTCCTGGATTGTAGCCGTTAAGCAAGAGGTAAAGTGATTTTTGGCAGTTTAGTTCAGGCAGAGAAAGGATAGGGCAGGTTTCAAAAGGCTTTGGGCAACTGAAAGGTAGGTAGGTGTGCTTGGGACACTTTTGGGATACTAGGGATTGGTCTGGGGGTATGTTCCAGGCTGGATATGCACATACTAGGGATTGGTGGTGGGCTATTGCCTCTATGGTGGCTATGAGACAGACGGAAGTGTGGAGGAGCCCAGCTGGCAGCCCTTCTATCAAGGGGAGTACAGGATGCTCCCTGTGGGACATGCAGCACTAGAATCGTGTGTATCCTATTCAGATTACTGCTGCTACTCCACAGGAGAGAGGGGTTTGGAGGAAAGCTTCAGCCCATGCCTCTGCATTGCAGTAAGTATGCAGTGCCCCAGCACCATGCAGAAGGGGGAAGGGAAGAATGTACCTGTCCCACCCATGTTCCCCAAAGCTCAGAAATCCAGTCTGGTTGGCAAGTCTCCCCCTTCCTCCTCCCCTCTTTCTACCTCCATGTTTGCCAGGCATGGCATAACAGAGGCAGAGAATAAATCAGGTGCTATATCAGAGTATTCTATCCCTGACGGTGTAAAGAGCAGCTTTTGTGACTTCCTGATGTGATTTACCACACAATGACAACCTTTAATGTCCACTGGTGTTATAATCTACTTTATCTTAATACAATCTTCCCCTGCTGAACCCTCCAGAGTCTTAACAGCTATTTTCAATGGAGTTTTTTTTATTATTATGACTTGATACCATGATTACTGTCACACTCCTGCTCTTTGTGGAAGGGGAAATTAATAAGTTTTTTCTTAAGCACTTTCCACCAGAGCTGAATACCAATCAGCCCCCAGTCTGGGTTCTTGTGCCTGCTGGATTCAGTTTTGAACCTTTGCTCCCACTTTCCATGACACAGCAGTTCTCACACCAACAGCACGTCAGCACATAAGGCCCTGTTCCACTTCCCATAGGCTCTCATTGTAGGATGGAAAGGGGACAAGCACTGAGTGGGACAATATATGCCTTTTCCTCTACTCTCCTATGGTGCTTCTGTCCCTAGTTATCTCCATAGACATGTCCCTGTATCAGGGCATTGGGACTCATCATGCCTCATAAGAGCACTGCCATGCACTGTCATTTCTGTGCATTACCCTGCTCTTTGCCATCCTTGCTCAATCTTCCCACCTCCTCTCAGGGTTTCCTGCATCTTCCTTCCTCTTCAGGAAATCACTGCACCAGGCTACACCACATCTCACTGCTCAAATAGTGACAACATTGCACTCTCCCCCCAGTGCTAACTTATTCCACTCAATAAGGGTCAAACCACACAGTTCTTACCCACTGCTGAGCCCTGCCAGTTAAATTCTAACACAAATAGGTTAGCTCTGCACATGGAAATTCTTTCTGTTCAGGGGGAAACCATTTAGTACAATGTCTGCTCCACTCTTTCCCCTTCTGCTCTCACCAGACACAGACGTAGAGCCTTCTCCCTTGACTTCTGGCCCTTATGCCAGATAGTCTTCTGCCTTTCCTGGTCTCCATAAGCTGGCAGCAACCCACTCCAGAGCAGTTATGTAAAGAAGCCATTAAAGGAAGGTCTACCCATGAGGTGCCACTTCTGCCATGGTGATATCTATCTCTTTCCTTACTAAGGATGTGTTTGGCCTGTCACTGAAGTATTTAAATGCTGGAGAGGGCTGGCTGGCACAATTCCTCAGCAATACAGAGAGAGAGAGAGACAGTGGATCCACGCCTTGGGTTAGGCTGTTCCCATTTTGTATCTTACCTTGCTGCTAGCTGCAATGCAAACAGGTTGCCTGCTAGGCAGCATTTCACACCATATTTGGACAAGTATAATTGAGCACAAAAGGGTGAGGATTTGAAAGGGAATACATCTGGGCTCTCATTTTTAATTTTTTTTAGTCTAAACCTAGGCCTGCCAGCAGGAGCTGGGTCAGTGGAGCCAGGCGCCTACAAGAGAGGATGCACGTGGAACAGATGTTCAGCACAGAAGGCTCCAGAGAACAGACATCCAGCCTGGCTAAACATAGCCAGCCACAGGCACCTGCCCACCTCCCTCTATAAAACACCTATGCTACAGAAGCCTAGATTCCACTAGCTGTAAAATGCCACAGGAAGAGATCAGGGCACAATCCGGCCATTGCCTGTGCCTTGGCTGGTGGTGATGGCACTACAGCATTGGTCTGTCCCTTTCCTGTTCTTACAGGACTATGGAGCCCTCATGCCCTCCCAGCTAGTTGACTGCTAAGGCAGTGGAATAAACACTGGCTGCATGAGCAGCCAGGCTGGGAGCCCAGGCTGCAGAGCTAATGCCAGTATTGATCAGGGAAACTGAAAAAGTAAACAAATTCTCTGTAATTACTCAACTTGATGGATGCCAGTAGGTTTGTTTGCTTCCTGCAAAGATGCCAATAGTCTAACAGAGCAAACATTGCATTATGTAATAAAACCATACAGGTAACTAAAAAAACTCCTGGCACCACTACAAACAAGAACATTATCTGTTAACTGTTTCAGTGGAGCAAGAGGGAATGGGCACTGAAGATGCTGCTTCATTTGAGGGGAGACAGATTTAATGGATACTTGAATTAGAGCTGAGCTAGTAAAGATTCACATCCTGCCACAAAAATATCTCCTTAGATATTACAGCAATCTTAAAGATCTGAAGTGAAATAAAAACACCTCTGTACTGTGTGCTTGTTCTATATCAGAGACTACCTAAAATCAGGAAAAATGGGGAGGAAAGGTGGCTTGTCCTATTTTGTGAATGAGAAATGAAAAATACTCCTGGGGATATCTTACTGAGTTCCAGAAGAAAATTTTTCACCATGAACACTTAGACAGTAGAATAATCTCCCAAGGAAGGAGTGGATTCCCCTACACTCAACAGTTTTAAGGCTCAGCTTGACAGGGTGCTGAGTGGTGTCCAGAATGGTTTTGAATGACTCCAGAGATGGAGACTCCACCACCTCTCTGGACAGCCTGCTCCAGTGCATCGCCGCCCTCAAAGTAAAGAAGTTTCTCCTCATGTTTAGATGGAACTTTCTATGTTTAAGTTTGTGCCTATTACCTCTTGTGCCGTCACTGGGCACCACTGCAAAAGGTCAGGATTTTTAGGATATTCATAACTGGAGCAAGAGCCTTTCTTTCTCCAAGGGCTTTTTTCCAAGAGTACTGACACTCCAGGTGCCCTGCAGAGTTCATCAGACACATTTTTGCTCATGACTAATACGCAGCCTTCACCTCAAGCAGCCTCTGATACCGGGACACTGACAGGGGCAGGAAGTAGGGAACAACCTATCCTATTTAAATGCACTAAACACCTCACCACACCAGTGGCTGGCAGCATAATAGTTTCATACAACTCTTGTGGAAGCCAGAAAAACCTAGGTACAGGCTTCAGTGAGACTTGATTTGGCTGGGAAAATCACAGATTTCTGACAACTCCTTGCAAAATATCATAAATAACTCAGATTTCCTTCCTCTAGTGTACCTGAAAAATATCATCTTCCTATCAAGGATCAAGAGCAGGCAGCTGTGACCTTCATGTGCATCAATATTAAAGGGCAACTGCTCTGGCCAGAAGCTTAAGAGGAGATTTTGGAAGAAAGGTCGAACACCTTTGCCACATGCAGCACAGATTAGACAAGATTTAAGCTAGAAAGCTGCACTCAGTAGCTAAGGGGTTACTGCTGCATCCTGTCATTCCTGTCTGTCAAGAAGCAGTTGGGAGGCCTTGGATGACCTTTCCCTGCCTCAGTTTCCCCTCAATTACAGAGTAGTTAATTTGTCCATGCTCCTGCAGCATTATGGTTTAACAGACAGCATTATGGGCTTGTGAGCTATTTCTCTACCAGACATAGACTCTGCTGCAAAGTAGTGACATGAGCACAGATCACAACAAAATGTGATACTGGATAAGTAATGGGAAGAGGCAGAGATACACAGATTAAAGATGTGTCAACTGGATGACTCACTGGAACCATAACAGTCACTAGGGTTTAAGCACAGTATATTTATAGCTGCTGTGAGCACCAAGTTGCTAGATTTCATAATGACAGCTGGGAAAGGAAATGTGAATTTTTTGATTATTCTGTCTCTGGGGAATGTTTCTTGCCTACAGGAAAAGATAATTAAATCAACAATTAAAGCCGTAAAGATTCCTGAATCACAGACAATGGTGCATTGTATCTGACCTTTTGTGCCTTGCTTAGAGAGTGCAGATCTAAGGAAGATCTAAACACAAAGCAGAGTGCTGATCTAAGAAACCTAACTGCCTGGTTCATTGGAGTCACAGCCAGGCAAACCTGGGTAGTGGGAACAAATCAAACAAGCAGCCAGGCTATCCTGGAGAGATATGGGGTGTGCAGGGACTTTACCACCTTTGAATCAGCCCAGCTAAGGCTCTGCTCTTGTGAGATCCTACCCTGAATACTGCATCCAGCTCTGATGAAACCATCGAAGAGTTGAAGTGAGTCCAGAAGAGGGCCACAAAGATGATCCAAGGACTGGAGCACCTCTACTGTGAGGATAGGCTGAGAGAGCTGGGGTTGTTCAGCCTGGAGAAGAGAAAACTCTGGGGAGACCTTAGAGCTGCTTCCCAGTACCTGAAGGAATCCTACAGGAAGGCTTCAGAGGGGCTTTTAATAAGGGTGTCTAGAGACAGGACAAGGGGGAATGGTTTGAAGCTGAAGGAGAGCAGGGTTAGACTGGATCTTAGGAAGAAGTTCCTCAGTGGAAGGGTGGTAAGGCACTGGAATAGGCTGCCCAGAGAGGTGTCCAAGACCAGGTTGGATGAGGCCTTGAGCAAGCAAGCTTAGTTGAGAGGCATCCCTGCACCTGGCAGGGAGGTTGGAGTAGGTGATCTCTAGGGTCCTTTCCAATTTACACCACTCTATGATTCTGTGATGATTCTATGATTCAAAAACCTTTGGTGGCTCTGACACTACAAAAAATAGTAATGTTTTTTTCAAACTGCAGATGGACAGGAAGAGCATGAAGCTGCCCTGAAGTAAACAATCCCTTCCAATACTGCTTCTTTGAGCTTCAGAGACAGGCTGGGCAGCAGTAGTTAGCATGGGAGCCAGAAAACACAGGGCCTGTCCAGCCAGCAGGGAATAATACTGCTCATATTCTTTACCACCCAAAGCTACATCTCATCCACCACTACGAAAAAGTAGCAGACTCCTTTAGCTCCACACAGCAGGTAATAAATATTCCTTATTGTATATAAAAGCACCATTAAAGAAAATGTTAAGCACAGGAAAGAAAAAGAAAGGCAGAATTTCTCCTAATAGCCTTTCTGGTGGCAAAGCAGCCTTATCAGTGGATAGGAAAATTCCCAAAGCAGCTTGTATTCTAAAACATGTGGGAAACAATGTCTCTCAATGACTTCTCTCCAACACAAAAGGGTTTGTAACAACAGAGCTGACAGGATCTGAAGCTGGAACTCCAGATTTTCAGCTTCGACAATGGAATTATTGCACATTATTCTTTCTAAGTAAATTAAAGTCATTAATCACCATAATTAGTAATGCTCTGTGTCGGTGATATGGTAACAGAGCTAGTCATTACACTGTGCTATTTAAGAATGATTCTACAGCCACTACAAGCTGCTGCTGCTGGCTGGCTGCAGAGGAATATGTTAACACCCAGGGCTTAAGAAGGACTTCAGCTTCAGAGAGATATGAGGGCAGCAAGAGATACCATCTCTTCCATGCTGGCTTTAAAGCCCTGAGAGATGGCAGAAGAGAACAAATTCATCCTTAGCATCATTCTGCTTGAGCCATTTCAAGCATGGCAGAAATCACTTTGGCCCCTGGGTTTTCTCTCTTGATCTATACCAAAAGAAAAACCATTATCATTTATGTGAAGACAGCTCCAGTGATGTAAACTCAGGGCTGGTCTCGGCTGCATGTGGAATCCATCAGGATGCTGAGCTTTGGCACAGTTACCCTGGTGCTGCTCTCATCAACACTTCATCACCACATATATTGGAACTGCATTAATAATATGGTTACCAAACACTCAAGACATACCCATTAAGAAATTAATGTCAGATTTTGATAAACATCTATCCTGATGTGGGCGCCTTACACCAACACCTAAGGTGTAATACTCAGACACTAGACATGTATTGAGCCTTTACAATCTATTTATGAAGTAATTAACCTAAATAACCTTTTATTTGTTCGAACTTAGCTGTGTGCAAAGGATACAAGTGGCAGAAGGTAGCCCATGTGCTAGGTGTAATATAACCCCAAAAAACAGACCCTTGATGGTCCCTGCCCCCAAGAACTTACTAGAAATCACAAACAACTTCCTCAACAAGTTTTGCTGCCTTCTTCTGCAAATGTCTCTGGAGGGAGGGAGGGAGATTTTATTATTATTATTATTATTATTATTATTATTATTATTATTATTATTATTATTTACCTAACAGATTTGTTATTTGAAATCAGTTACCAAAATGTTTTGTTGATTTAATTTTCTATACTGCTCACTACTCAGGTTGGGTTGCTTAGTTACAATTGTCATTTGGAATTACTTTTGCTCCATGACTCAACAAATGATGAGTTCCTTGATTGATTCTGATGTTGATGCTGACGGAAATGGAATTCAAAATTTCCTTCCCTCCTGCCTAGTGTGATTGGATGGCATGAGTGTTATAGAAAGTCAGTACAAAGGAATCAATCTAGACCCCTGCACAGAAAGTATGTTCCTCCCAGTGGTGTCAGTGAGACAATTTGCCTGGAGTGTGAGAAAGGCTGAAACTGATGCAAGCAGATGACTGTTTGTCCTTTAATTCTGTGATGTGCCTGTGCCTGTAGAGACAATGTGCCCACATACACCTGTGCTTGATAAGATGCCACTGTCCCCTAGTAACTGTCCTTACCAGTCATACTTCTGCAACATGCTCTTAGGACAGGTGCCCAAACTACCCAAACAGATACAGATACAGCAGATCCTCAAAGAACAGTGTGTTTCACTGAATTCAGCTCAAACCTTCACCCCACAGCCACAGCTCTTAAAGTCACATTTGCCCAACACCCCCATTCTTTAGGACCCCCTGCCTTTAACACAATCTTCACTCCATTCTCTTCGCATTGCATCTTTTCCCACGTGCTAGTTGTCCACCCCAGCTGCTTCTACACCACCCAGTCAACACACAGCACTTAGCTCTTCTAAGTATTTCTTATGTTGTGAGCTCCATCTAGTGATGTCACTGAATCCTTATCTCCAGCCAATCTTGCTGCATGCAAGGTATTTATTTTGTGCTGGACACAAGGGATTGAACAGCACTGCAATAAAGGCCTTTCTGCCTGTTGGAACTTCTCTGAAGACATCAGTGACTACAGCGTATCATCTAAGAGCTGCTGTGTGGCACAGGCAGTGCAGTCAGCTGGGGAGCTAAGTAGGAAGCCAGAGGAAAACAGGGTGAAACACGGCCCGGCAGCGTCAAAGAGGTTTGCTTTTATGTCATCAGAGACAGGTTCTGGCAGACAGATCTGCAATCAGACCACCCCAGCTTCCTCCTACAGCTGTCAGAAGCTGCTCTTGTGGGAGCAGTGCCTTTTCAGTGGTCGCACAGAGAACGGGCTGGACTCTGGTGCTTCAGAATGGTGCTTGTGTGTTGGGTTGAATCACTCTGACTGCTCAGCCTGAGGGAAACAGGGTTACTTCTAACATCTGCTCAAGCAGCAGAGCACTTGGGCTTCCTACGTTGCCAGCACAAAGCTTTCCATCAGCACTTGTTAGCGTTGAGCAGGAGGCCAATAAAAACATATCTGAGAAAAATAAAGATTTTTTTCTACTGCCTATTTGCCTGCCTTCATAACTGCGTGTAACACAGATGTACAAAGCAGAGTATCATGGCTAACAGAACAATTCCCATGAGAGTAGGATTTGGTGGAAGCTTTCAAACTGTGTGGGTGCCATCCTATTTCTCTGCAGGGTCAATGCAGTGTCTAGCTGCGGGCCTGCACGGAAGCAAAGAGAGCCCCAGTTTTCTCAAAGATAAGTTTCTTCAGCTGTGAGTTGTCTCTTCCCAGAAATTCTATCAAATTTACTGCAAAGCATCTATTCTTCTAACCAGGTGCACCAAAGAAGTTTCACATTAGAGGATGCTAAGTGCTTTCTCAGCCTCTAGAGCTCATAGAATTCTGTAGAGTAACTGGAGAAACTGAGGCTCCAAGCAGAGAGGAAACCATTGCCTACAGAAGGAATGGGCACAAGATTTTACTACTTGGGCTTTCAAATACCCACACCAGACACTGAGCTTCTATATATTTTAGAGGCAATGAAGATGGATGGGTCTTGAGGGACTTTTTATGAAGGGAATGGACGCAAAAATGGTATGGAGATTAGGGAAGGGAATGAGAATGCTTTATATGGATCCTCAGATCTTTCTAATTTCAGCACAGCATCTCTGGACACAAGGCCAAGGAAGTCATCCCTAGCATATTTCTCTCCCCTTGCCTGCTCTGAAAGCACTTGCTGCTGTATCATATTTCATTCGGATTTTTGACCTCTCGCCCCCACACACTACTAACACAGACTTCAGTGAGATCTGGCTTAGACCCCTCTACAATGACAACTGTAATATAAGAATGCAGACACAAAGAGAAATCCACATGACACGTCCTCCAGCTGCTCTCCCCAGGTCTCACCCTGTTTGGGAGACTGGCAGACTTGGTTTCCTGGAGCCATTTTACTGGGCCATTAGCAGGGAATAAGGGGCACAAATGATATTATTTCCTGCAAGCTGAAATCACAGAGGTTCCACAAGAAATTGGAGTGCAATCTTGTTTACCTGCTTTATCCCATTCCTGCTTTGGAGTAACAATTTCACAGTCAAATCTGTTGTTTAATATTTAAAATATTCTCCCTCCTCATTCCTTCTATCCAGGGGGATGACAATACTCTGAGACAAAGCATTCAATAGATTCTCAGAGTGCAAAAAATAATATAAACCCAACCCAGATATTTTCTTAATTTCAAAAGATGATAATTTACCAAGATACTCGCAGGTAATAGAAATCTATCTCTATGACTCTAATGTATCTTATCCACAGTGTTTAGAATTTCATCCCTCATTTTTGTAAAATTCATGAAAGATTTATGAGTTATTCAGCTACTCTGAGTTCCTGGGATATTGCTAATAAACCTTCCCCTTATTCCTATTGTTACATCTCATCAGCCCCTCAGCCATTTCAGGCTTTTGAAGCACAGAAGAGCTGCTTTTTTTTTTTTTTAAGGTATTTTAATATCTGCTTCCCTGAGATGAACATCAAGTTTTGCTGCTCTGTCAAATCCATCATTTTCCACTCTTCCATCATAACTTGGGAGCCAGGCAGATGACACATTAATCCCTTGTTAAGACAGGAGTGGAGTTAGATGAGAGGAACCCCTGAACCTAGATAATGAATCTTTACAATTGTTCCAGCCCTTAAAGAATTAAGCAAAAGTAGCTTTTCCCGAAAGTACATTCAGGGCTATTATCACTGCAAGGGACTTAGTGATACACTGCCAGCATTCAACTCCACCAAACAAAAGTCTTCAAAGGCCTTTGAGGACCCATCCAAGTGTAAGTCCTGTGCAGCAAAAAGAATGCTGAGATTTTTATTCTGTTGACTCTTCCCCAAGAGCCAGTTCTCTTCCTGGGTCTATTTCCATGCTCTCCTTTTCCCTTGCCACCACTTAGTCTCAATTCCTAAGCAAACCATACCCTTAATTTCAAGGAAATCTCTCAGTGAGTGTAGATAAGCCACAAACTCCATCCTTGGCAGACCACAGGTGGGATACCCTCATGTGCAGAATCTCAGAGCTGAGATGAAGTGCTTAGTCTAAAGTCCTACTCATTTCCCAAAGATGAGCTGGCATAAGAGGGATGCATCTACCAGCAATCAGTTAGAAGATATGCTCCTTATCAGTCCACAATGTTTAAGATATTTTCAAAAGAAAGCAAACAACAAATCAGAGAAACTCTTGCCTTGGTTTCCCCAGGAAAGAAAACAAGTAAACCACATCAAATACTCTCTGCTACCCAGGACATAGATTTTCCAGTGTAAGCTTCCAGAATTCCATGCCATATCTTCAGGGTCTACTCCAGGCTGTGGTCTGAGACACCAATGGCTAAGTGCTGTTCAAGGTCCAGAAGCACAGTTGCTCTGCCTTAATAACAGAGACAGAGACATCCTCCTTGGCAGAACTAATATAGAGACATATGCAGCTTCTCTAAGAGGCTTCAGTTTGAGTAGGTTCTCCAGAGCACACAGTGTGAATGAGCTCTTCAGATTTTAATCCTTTTGCTTTTTGCATTTTTTATTTTTTTTTACAGTCTTATCATGCACTGCACAGTTTCCAGTGATTAAGCACACAACAGAGGGAGGTACATTTCCCCTGTAGGCAAGAACAAAACAAAAGAAAGGAAGTCCTGATTCAGCCTCTTGTCAGCAAACTCTTCCCCAGAACCAGGCCTAGGGAGATCACCTAGAAAAACATCTCAACTTCTATCTTAATTACTGACAAAGCTTTCACCAGAACAGCTTCTGTGTACCCCAGAGTGGTAACAGATGTGTCCTGACAATGCTCTGGCAAGATGAGAACGATTATCCCTATTTACAGATGAGGAACTGAGTCCAGGAAAGGGAAGCATCTGATCTACTATCAGACACACTGTTACTGAGTAAGGAATTTAACATGAGCCTGCAAGCTGCAGGCTAATGCCTTAACCGTGAGCTGCTGTTGTAATTTACCTCCTAACCATAAAACTCAGTATGAAGCAAGACCTTCTCTCAGTAACACTTTGCCCCTCTTCCCAGGACAGATCACTGTGGTGGGCACAGACTTCCACTCAGTTTTACTGTTTAAAGGGTCTCAGTGGTGAGAACCCTCTACCAAAAACATATCAGTGTGTTTTTTACTAGTGGTAGAAACATTCAGAGCATCAGCCAAGCAAATCATATATCATTTCAGGCTGTGTCCACAGCCTCATCATTCCTGTCTTCTCTGCACCCAAGTGATCCCATTTGGGGCCACTCAAACATGTGTTTATGCACCATGAGACAGCAGAGGTCTGTGTCAGAACGTGTAGGCACAGCACAGGCTGCTCATTGATCTTCCTGCCTTACATATGTGTGACACAGCCATAGCAGAAGTTTGTGAAAGCAGAGGGACTCCAAGCAGAACAGAGCCTGGGATTAAGAAGGCAGCTTTCTGCAAACTTGTCAGACGTCATGAGAATTAAGAACACTTGGGATTTCCCTTTCTTTTTACTCAGAGAGCATTTTGTTCTTAATTACAATTGGCAGACACAGTGGCCACCTCATTTGGCTTTGTCAGGGTTGAATTCAATTACATTCAGAAAGGGAAACAATGTGCATTCCTTAAGTCCAAAACACCTCAGACACACATCCAAAGCAACTCTGGACATCTGCTTCCTTTGTGAGGAGCGCCAAGGAAAAGGAGCAGTGTAGTGGCAAACTTCTTTGGGCTTACAGATTTCTCAGTGCATTTTCATAGATTCATAGAATGGTTTGGGTCGGAAGGGACCTTAAAGATCATCCAGTTCCAACTCCCTTGCCATGGGCAGGGACACCTTCCATTAGACCGGGTCGCTCAAGGGCTCATCCAGCCTGGCTTTGAACACCTCCAGGGAGGGGACATCCGCAGCCTTCCTGGGCAACCTGTTCCAGTTTCTCCCCACCCTCACTGGAAAGAATGTTTGTCAAAGAATGATCCTTTATTGTTCTTCTTACCTCTAAGTCCGTCTTCTCTCCTCCAGGAAGTGAACAACAAACTAAACTGCTGGGGGTTGTATCTGCAACGTCACCAACCCACGGTGTGGCCTGGAGCAGGTCACTGCAGGTCACTGCTCCTCAGCTTTCCCCATGGCTATGTGGAGATGTGTGCCAGAGCTGGGAGGCTGCAGGGAAACCCTTATCCTCCACTGGAGAGCATCAGAACCTGTCAATCCAGGTATTACAAGTGTATTTATATGCTTTAAGAAGGATTCTGCTGGATGTTTTAAGAGCTGGAAGAACTGAATTTTACATCTCTTGCCAGATGTAACACAGTCCCTTCCCAGAAATAACATTTTCACAGTGATGATTCCTCCCAGTTAGGCAACATACACAGAGGTTTACACCTACACAATACAGAGACCACATTTGGGAGCTCTCAGCTGCTTCTCTGCATGGCACTGTGGCACTTCCTTCCCAGCATTTAAACACAGTCATAGCAAAAGTTGTCTCTGCCCAAGTCTAGGCTTTTACTGAGCACTTGTGAAAAAAACTTAGTTAAATGTGAATCTTGACAAAGATCACCCCTGGGTATCTCAAAAAGGTATGTCCCACACTGTTTCATTCCTGATGTTATTTTTCTTCTTTCATATCAGATTATGCACAGCAAAGCTTCAGAAAGTCTCTGCTCACTACTCACCAGCATATTGAATACCTCTAGCACATGATCTCTGAAACCACCACTACAGACAAGTCTCACAGTGCACCCAGCCCAGCTGTATTCTCAAAGCCTGCATGACAGAGAATAAAATGTGGAATTTTTGCTAGAACAGTCTGGAAACTGAGAAAAATTGAGTCTCTTTCTTGTTAAGCAAGACTGTGGCAAAAAGATACTGCTTACATCTCTTGCTAGCAGTAAGATCTGGCTAATACAAAGAAAGGCACTGAAAGTTTAAGGACCCTTCTAGAAAACCTGAGGAGATGACCTGCAGAAATTCTCCTAATAAAATTTGTATTTGCAAATTGGGACCTTTAGGCTATGGAAGCAGCTATACAGAGGCTCTCAAGGCAGTTCAGAAGCCAGCAGAGCTCAGCTCTAGAGCACTTGAGATCCAGACTATTCCTCTGACTCATCTCTGTAGTTATCTGCCTGTCAGAACTTGAAATCATTCTCTTCCAAAACTTTCCAACTAAGACCTTGACACATTGAGATTGAAAGAAAAGAACCTGCATCAAATCTTTAGAGAGAAAACACAAAACCAATTTAGTGTCACTCTCTGTATAGCAGCTCCCTTTGCTCCACTCTCGACAGGCCTGGAGCTGCTGGGATTTTAAGCATTCAGCATGCTAAATGCAGCCTGGAGGAGGGGAGGGCATGTGAAGCACAGAGCAAAGAGAAAGAGGCTTGACAAGAAAAGCAGGAGGGATGCAGGTGTTGTGAGCACAGCAGGTTTCTGGATGACTTCCCCAGTGATGCACCATCAATTACAGTGATGCTGCCTCAGCTGGATTGACTCCTGGTGGACAGGAGGCAGCTGAGGGATGGACTCACTCCTCTGTCAGTCATGATCAAGACCAGCATTTCCCTCTCATCAAGCAGGTCCACGTGTGCTCCGTTCTGCAGAGGAGTTACTGACAGCCTGACAAATTTTTTCAAGACTTCCACAGCCATCTGCTGCTTTCCTAGCTGACTTCTCTGACAGGTCACTGGAGGGAAGCTAGCACCACTGGCTCACCCTCAATGACATAATACTGATGCTGCCCTGGCACAAACTCTTCATGCTCAGTGACCCTAACTGCAGACCACTCCCAAAGTCAGCGGAATCACAGAATGACTTAGACTGGAAGAGATCGTAAAGATCACCCTCTCCAACACCCCCACCATGGGCAGGGACTCCTCTAACTAGACTTGGCTGCTCAAGGCCTCATCCAGCCTGGCCGGTAACACTTCCAGGGAGGGTGCATCCATGACCTCCCTGGGCAACTCGTTCCAGAGTCACACCACCCTCATACTGAAGAACTTCTTTCTAAAATCCAGTCTAAAGCTATTCTCCCTCAGCTTCAGACCATTCCCCCTTGTCCTGTCTCTAGACACACTCATGAAAAGTCCCTCTGCAGCCTTCCTGTAGGATCCCTTCAGGTACTAGAATGTAGCTCTAAGGTCCCTCCGGCATCTTCTGTTCCCCAGGCTGAACAACTCCAGCTCCCACAGCCTGTCCTCATAGCAGAGGTGCTCCAGCCCTTGGATCATTTTGTGGCCCTCCTCTGGATTTGCTCCAACAGTTCTATGTCCTTTTTATGCTGGGGACATCAGAACTGCACACACGAAAATGAAGGCTCAAGCCTTTCAAATGTTTTAAAGAGCCACCTAGAATCCATTGCACTTCAAGATGAGCAGCCTCCCTGCTGTCCACAAAGTGGACCCTAAGAGGGAATGACTCCCAGGGGCCATGGTGTTTGCCACACAAGATATGAACCACTGAACACCAGTGCCCCTGCAGTAAGTTCTTAAGCCTACTGTACAAGAAGCAAAAACTGATGCCTGCTTGTTTTTTCTTCAGCTCTCCCAGCTGGTCTGTGTCATCACTTGTTTGCTGTTTGTGAAGGGAGTTTTTGTGCTTGTGGATTTCTGTTCATGCCTCTGAATCTACAATAAACCCAGAATTGTGATGTCAGGCAGGGCCTGAAGACAATTTTATCACAGTCTGTATAATGTGTAAATACCATTAAGTTAGACAGATTTTCTCATTAATTCTCCATCCCAGTGACAAGCCAGGAATTAATACAATTGATTTTCCAGTCCCTGCTCATTATCAATCATCCCAGAACTTAGTCACATCTCATCTCTTCCACCTGGGTCCCAGCATTTATTTGTAGACTTCAATAGATATTAAACTAATTTTTTGAAAAATGGACATAGTGACCTCTGTGCTCAGACCCCAGACAAGAACAAACTAGGTAGGTTCCTAACTCCTTTGCTGGGAAACATCCCACAATGTACCACTATCCCCCAGAGAACAAGGGCTAGGCAGGTGAAGGAACAGCCTGTTGCACACTGCCTCTGGCTCTAACGTTTTCTTTCCTTCTTGCCAATTAAATGCACATGTCTGTGTTGCCTAAAATCTAAACGAAAACAACAATTCAGAAAGTGTTTGTTTCCTGGAGGTGCAAGGGTTCTCCACAATTCGACCCAAATTATCCCCATTATTCTCCCTGAAATACTACTCCCTGAATTTACCACTTGTCTCCACTGACTGCAGTGGGAATGCTGCCCTTCAGTCCCCCGGCAAGGGGAAGGACATAGATAATATGATTTGACAGCTTAAGAGAAGAAAGTGAAAACCTGGGGGGAAAATGTGTAAGGCCAAAATGAAAAAGCAACAACCCACAGCCTTAAAACTCTTTTTGACTCTAGAAGAAGCTCTGTAAGGCTGCAAATAGAGACAACTCACAAGCAGTAGTGACGAAGGGAGTAATCTCAGTGCCTCACAGGTCTTCTGTTCCTGTGATTCCCACCATGTCTGTCTCACTGTCAGACCAAAACAATAGAAGGCAACATTTCCATGCAATTTTGCACTTTTGAGGTTTTCTGATCCCCTTCACTACCATCTCTTGGACTAGGAGTAGAAGTCTGGCTTGTACAGAATTTTCTGCAGAAACCCACAGATAAGGTAGATACTTGAACAGCAGCCAGGCAAATGCAATCCCTCTGTTAGGAAGCTGATGTGCCCCCAGTATACACAATCCTCACTGGGCCTCTGCATAAAACAGTCTGGGATCACATCTGACACATCCTACCCCTACCCCACGCTCAGCCTTTCAAGTGTTCTCTTGCTTGTTCCATACCCTTTGGTGCTGCTGGCTTACACACTGTGTAAATCCACCCATTCCTCTTCCTGTAGCTCACCCAAGGAACGGGAAACCCAGAGAGCCACACACTGAACACAAGCAAGTAGATTGCTGTAGATAGTAAACAGTTGTGAATCCCCCTGACTGAGAGCATCTGTTCTTCTGGCATATGCAGTCAGAAGGGGATTCATAGACCAAAATCATCTCTCTCATTCACTGCAGAAATGTTCACTCTGGCTGTTACAGGTTGGTAATGATGAGTGCTGGGTGCCATAGACCCGTACTTCTTCTTGACCCAATAACCATTTTAAAGCTCAGAAGGCAAGCATTTATTCAGATGCTTGCTAAGATCATTATTCAATATTTGTTATTTAATGAAGCAGCTGAATTTCTTCTGCATCTGCAACCCCATCTTCAGCTTCATTCTTGTAGATCTCAGTCCTGGCTTGCAGTGGTAAGCTTCATAAATCAATCAAACAGGAAGGAGTGGGGAGGAAAGAGCAAAACCTTCTCCCAGGCATTTGAAGTGCAGCATTAGTCCCACAAGCTCTTAGCCTCTCCCTAGAGGGTCTGTAAATCAGTGTAGTATTTTAAAGCTAGCAGCCCTCTTTAGTTCATCTGTGTCCAGAAAGTACTCAAGACAGGCTCAGAGATGGAATTATCAGTAGATAATAATAAGCTTTATGGAAGCTATTTAAGGGTAATTCTAATCTTTTTTATTAGGTGATTTCTGAAACTTCCAGTGCAGGGAGATGGTACAGGTTTGGAATACTAAGCAAGAAGAGGTTAGAAGGGATATTTCAATCTGGTGGCTGTTTCTCCAGATAATTGGATTCCTAATCCCTGTAAGGTTATGATCTCAGTTTACTCTGCTGGGATAGAAGGTGCCCAATTAGTCTTTTATCAGATGATCCAGAGCAGGCTTCAGCATGGCCTGCAAGAGACAGGTAACAATTTGCAAATCATCATGGCAGGGAGAAAATAAAGATGCTGCAGATACAGGATAGTCAGGCTGTGATACATCAGCTTCTGTCTTGTGTTTCTCACTGGAAGAGAGCATGGGATATGCCATCCTCCCAGTGGCTGTAAAACAGCAGCTTACAACACCCACAAAAATGTTAAAGTCCATTCTCTGAAGCATGCTGGCTGGCTAACTTGTATGCAAGAGCCTGCTCCTGTCCAAACAGAGCTGGATAAAGACCTCTCCAGGCCAGGTCTGGCAGCCCACTGTAAAGCACTCACAAGGGAAGGTGTCTGGGTAGTATTGTTGCTGTGTTGTCAGCTTGTCCTGAGGTTATGGCACCAAAAGACACAGTATCAGCAGAAAAGCGTGAGTGCTGAGGAACTGCTCTGTTCTATTCTTTATAAAGAACCCATATTAAATCACAACATTTTCTCTCAAGGACTGTGAAGTGTTTGGCTGCAGCACAGAGGAGTTTGTAAATACAGTGGAACTAAGCTAGCTCTTGTAAAACATCCTCACAAATGCAGAAGAAAACACAGAGGCAAGTCAAACGCTACCCCATCTCAGCAGGAAATAAACAGAAAACATCAATGGGCTTAAATCTGGTCCTAAACAAAAAGAACCCAAAAAGGAACCCAAATCAGCAATGATGAGTAAGGATTACTTCACAGAAGCTAACGAGGTCACAGTCTAGATTATGTCTGGTGTCTTCTTGGTAGCATTACTGCTAACAACAACCACTGAATATTTCATGCAAGGACTCTGCCAATGAATATGGGGAAGGAATGTGTCTCTGGATAAGAAAGCATCTTCAAGGAGCTGCTCATTTCTGAAAGAGATGCTGGGCAAAGATTAGTGCCAAGAAGGAATAAAGATCATGGACAATCAGACAAAATGGTGTCGCCTTCCACATACCTAAAGAGGTTGAAGCAGCACAAGGAGCACTGCAAAAAGAAAACTGAACCATCATGGCTCCTGCAGATAACTCAAACCTGTTGGTTTATTAATATGGGTAAGGTTTACTGTACACAGAGGACTCTACCAGTTGTTAGCTACAGCTTTTGAGCAGTCAAAAGGAAGATTGTCTGAATCTTCCCACACGCACTGTCTCATGATGACATTTTGCTGTTTTTATCCACTGCAGACCACAAAGGTGAGCACTATATTGGGTAAAAAGGATTTCTAAGTGTGCTAACAGCTGGAATGAGAAAAATATGGAGGGTTTTTAAGGTTACACAGAAAATAAAACAAACCAAAAAAATCTGTCAGAAACCAAGACTTTCTCCTTTATCAGTGGCTGAGCTCATGTCCCCTGCAGCCTCATAACTACATTCATTCATATGTAACTAGTTTTATGGCAGATTTCAGACCAGAACAGATTTTTATAGCTCAACCTTGAACTCCAGCAAGCACAGAATCTCAGTTGGAGAGCAGTGGCCTGAGCAGTGGCCACAGAGCCCTGCTCCAGGACAAAGCAGAGGGTCTAACATTAGGTGATACAGGCAGCTGACGGGCATCAGACAGGGGCTGAGGCCAGTGGATTGCTGCTAGTCAGTTCCTATGTGACACATCCCAGTGAGTCTTAGACAGCTCTTCCAGGTCTAGGACTATACAAAGCTCTCCAGATTCCTTCAGCCCTATTCTATCTCCAATCTTGGTTTCCCATATACAGCTCTTCCAACTCACTTCAGTCCTGCCTTGCAACCACAGACACATGCCTGTCCAGGATGTGAACAGTGAGCACTGACTGAAATTATATTCATGGGCGAGGCAACAAGCCAGGGGACTGTCTTTGCTGTCACTCACTTGGCAGTAACTGGAACAATTTATAGCAAATTGAAGTGAAAGGGCTTGATAATGAAACTATTTCATTTGATCTCCGATTCAGCTGCCACCTGTAAAATTACAGCCAGGAAAGGGCTCTGGAAATGCACTGTAAGACCGTTAGGCTTCCACCAGGCACTGCCTTCATCCTTCTGTCTTTACTTCTGTGCCGACCCACATCAGCTTTGCTATTGTAAATGATTCCTCCTCTAGCTGGTCCCTGAAGTGATCAAGGACCCCAGACTGATTTATTAGCACAAGGACAAAGGATAATGCAGCTCTCTGCATCTTTTACAGACAGGCATCATGTGCTGAGTTCAAAGCCCTCAGCACTCAAATGACTTTTCCTGTCCATACAGGCTGTCACTCCAGTAAAGGGAAGCAGTGCTTGCTGGAACACCATATTCTGTTTGACCACTGTTCCACACCAAGGACAAAAAATGGGGCACAGGCATTTTACAAATAGGGCACTGACATTTTACAAATGCCTGTTCTAGTACTGTGAACAACTCTCCTGTCACAGGAGTCTGTTCCTGACATTCACACCTGGATTGGCACCATTTGCTGGTGGCCCTTTCCATCAATGTCAGCTCCATCCCCAAGGTGCTTTATGCTATTGCAGCCCAACTGTTCAAAGCTACATACATTCCAATGCAACATTTCTATATGAATGACTACAGCCTGACTACAGACAGACATTTCTACTGCACTACCTCCCTGGGACTCCAACAATTTCCTGTCCCTTCCCCATACACAGAGAGGGCCTCATGGAATTTCAGTTTTGTTAGCAGCAGAGTGGTGAGTAGCATGGTCAGGTTTTGAGTGCAAGAGAAAGAATCAACATCAAATTCAGTTTTCCCTAGAAAGAGCAAAGCCTTGCTGAGGTAAATGCTGAAAACTTTTCTTCCCTTTAACTTTTCCTTCATGAGATGCTTTTCACACAAGTTGGAATGCCACACACATTCTCTCCCCCAGAAAAAAGCACACAGATCTCTGGAAAACAATTATTTTTCTCTCCTGTGGGCTAGCTTGCTAGAGAGATTGATACTCCTCTTTTTATGTCTCAGTTCTCAGGAGACATTCAGAGCCCCTAAATTACTTAGCTGCACTTCTTCACCATCTGGAGATGAGTTTAGTCTCAATGGGAGTATGTATCACTTTCATAAATGAACAGGCATTCAACCCTTCCTGCTCATGGAAAACACAAACACCTTGGTGCTGCTGCCTTCAGCCCAGCTGCAGAAAGGGACAAAGGAATTTAGAAGTTGGTTCAAAATTGAAGACCCCTATAAACACAAATATGCTGGGAACAGACCGGTTGCCTGCTTAGTACTATCCCAGGACATAGTTCTTCAGGAGACAAAGAGTAGGCCAGTAGACAAATACACAGGACTTGCAATCTTAGAAGGCAAATGCCAAGTTGACACACTGGGTCATGTCCCCTCCCTTCTCCAAATCCCAGGTTCTTCAGGCATGAATCACACCATCATCTTTATGACAGTGCTGAATGTCTCTGGATGAAGCAGTCCTATATTAAAATGCTAAATTCCCTGCATATCATATAGGAGATTTTTTTTTCTCTAAACCAGCTGAATTTCTGTGTATCCACTTCTTATGCAGGGGTACTGACAGAGCCACTGAAAACCTGGAATAGTTCAGATCCAGCTTCCCCAGGTCATCCTTTCTCTTGCATTGGAACAAGTTTAAGTCCTGGGATCCAATGACATTGAAAACTAGGTAATTTGGGATATGAATATTATAATTCAGGCTCACTGCTGAAAGGAGGACAAAGGCAGGGAAGCTCTGTGTGCGATGCTGACCTGCTATTGCTCACATTTGGCACACAGTGAGACAGGATTTCAGCTTCTGAAGTTCCTTAATACATAGCTTGTCCCCTCCAACTCTCTTCTTGGTCTTTCTCCTTAATTCTCCACTCCCCATCCATGTGCAAATATTCCAAGTCTTCCTGGAAACCTCACCTGCAAAGGTGTGAAGAAACAGGGATGTTGCAGGGGATTCACACGGAAAAGAACTTTGTAGAAAGCCTACAGCCCATCACTGAGGAGGAAACTTTGTGTTTCAGGGGAGCTAATTAACTTCTGCTTAAGAACTAATTTAAGGAGTAAGAAAGACCAGATGACGAATGGTATGGCACAGCACCAAGTATACTCTTAAGGCTTTAATGAGCTCTAGAATACACACAAAAAGCACATGAATCTCTAGAATGTTATTTCCAACTTGTCCTTTATCTGACTGGAGCTTTGGTTTATCTAGCAGTGGAGCTATCCCCCTCGGGTTAAAATATGACTCAGCTGCGGCATGCAGTCGCCTTGTGCCATCCAGAGCAGTTTATAATCCATCTGAAGTCATTTCACCAACCCTTGGGACAACAGCTAACGAGGCTGGGAAGATGGTTTATTAGACCCTCTTTCCACTAGGTCCAAGCCTGAGAAACTGCTGACATCTTCCCCACAGCGAGGTGACATTTCACAGCCTTATTTGCAAACACTGCATGAGATGTAAATTGCCTGGATTTGCTCCTTAGATGGCACAAGGATTCAGTTTATTTACCACAGAAAGTCAAACAATTTGGGAAGCAGGCTTTTGGCTTACTGGGACACCTAAAAGCATGCATTGTCTTTATTCTTTGTGCTAAACCATTCCCACACAAACTGAACCAGTGCTGAAAAAAAATTTCATTTTACCCTAAAAGGAGAGGAGAAAGGTGACTAGCATTTATTAAAACTGTTGGGCTATTCAGCATTTCCCAGTTAAACCGGGAAACTGATCTAGCACTGCAGCTAAAGGTAGATGCCAAGATCTCCCACCTACCTCAATCAGCACCTAAAATCACTGCCAGACCAGCAGAGGTGCCCAGCACCAGCCTAGGACAAGGCATGGGAAAGGTGCCAGCCCAGAGTCAGACTGCAGGAGGCAAATCCTCAACCTCTTCTCCTGTTGCTAAGCTCTCATCACCGCCAAACGCCTGGAACAGGATGCCAGACCCTGTGTTTTAGTGAGGTTCTCACAGCTTCCCTTGCTCCCTGACAAGCTGCCTAGGTGACATCTCTCAGCCAGCACATTCGTCTGGATTCATTATTGACAGAGCCAGCTGATTAATGAGCAGCTTCTCCTCTGTTGTTTTCATGAGAAAGCAGCACAATTGGGCTATAGATTTTTAATTCTTCAAACCACTCTGGCCTTGGCAGCCTGAGGAGAAGTCAGCTGAGGGCAGTCAGTGTTTTTTGGATGTTGTTTTTAAAAAGTACTTGGGCATGCATATGCAGAGGTTGTGAACTTCTCTCTCAAGATAGTGCCTGTGACAGATGCCCAAGCAGAGGTTTCCTTCCCAAGGGAACAAATACCCTTGGCTGGTGACCACTGTCCCTGTAGATCAGAGGCACTTGATCACTGAAGCAAGCTGCAAACTCTCAGCTGACCCCAAAGGAGTGCTGAACTATGTGCTTCAAGTTTTTCCCATTCAGACAAATCCATGTGGCCACTCAAACAGCTGGACTAGAGCTTGGGCTTTCCTGTGCTCTAACTATAGAAAGGATAAGCACTGACACTACTGAGTTATCACCAAGGGAAGGTGAAAAGGAAATTTGATAAGTTTTCATTTTGGGTCTTACTCTGAGTTACACAGAAGAGCAAAAACCTTATTTCTGGCAGTAAAGCATGGGCATTATTCTATCCAGTGCTGGGCATGTTTCCTCTAGACACAGCTGCAATAAGCCACTGTGCTGAGTTTTAATAAAACTTAGGAATTTTTGCACAGTTCTGGGAGCTATAGATTTTAACTTGGCTAGATATTTAGCTCCACCTTAACATAAAAAATAGCTTTAAAAATCCAGAACAGCATTTCATTCCTTAAATATGTAATTCAGTGGGCACAAAACTCCAAGTATATAGCAACCAAAGGTGATTTTATAAAAATAATTTACCAGTGACCTAAAAGACAAACCAATATGTGAGGGGAAAGGTCTACTTGTTAACAAGGTACCAGACAGGAAAGGAGGACCCTTGTGTACTCTCCTCCAAGGAGCATGACCTTGATAAAGCAGCAGTGACTCAGCCTACTCACCCAAGAAATGGGGAGAATATATTCCAAGCTCCTAACACCACTATAAAAGCATTACGATTTTCCAACAGTGATTCAAGGTGTGTTAAAAGCACTTGACTGAGCAGAAGTTCATCTCACAGAGTGTGCAGACACTGCATTTTTTCCCCCCACAAGTTTACTACCCATGATGCAGAGCTTGCCCACACTCTTTTGAAAGCTCAACCCTCAGCATCTGACCAGAATAAGCTTATTAAAGGCATCAGCAAAGGCTCTAGAAGTGTGAGCCAGAGCTGACCAGCTTTCTTCAGATGCCTGTTTCTGCCATTACCTGCCTGGGCCACAAGCATCTGTCCAGATACAATCTGCGCATCAGAAATTCATCTGCAATGATAAAATCATCTGGGTTGAAAAAGATCTTTAAGATCATCAAGTCTGGTGCTAAACAATGTGCCTTAGCACCACATCTCTGTGTCTTTGCACCAGAGGAGACCCAGTGAGGTACAACCCGACAAATACTTGCAAACACAACATGAGTTCCTGCAGAAACCAAAAATCAGCTACTTTTAAGCCAGTATTTGGAAAGCCTCCTTTGAGCCTGAAGACTTTTGATCTGTAAAGGTAAAACCACCAAAAAAGAAAAACAAAATCTGTCATGGCTGTAAAAAAAATCCTCCCAAATAAAAAAGGTGTGCTGGCCAATGCAGCGATCTGAGCCTGCACAACCTCTAAAACCATAAATGCAGGAGGGACACCTCCTCTTCCTCCTCCAATGACAACACAGTCTGCTGCATAAAATGTTTTGCCACTCAATAAAAAGTGGAACTAGAGGATTCTGGATCAACCTTGTAGAACAGCAGAGCAGCAATACCAGGATCTGGTCCACCACTTCTTTCACAGGGAACCAATTTTTCAGGCTGTGGATCAAGGAATCAGGACAATCCCAGTCTGTGCAGTGCCTTTGTTGTCTGCCTGCCCGGGGTTCTCTCAGCCAAGGGCAGGGATACCAGAGGGTGCTGCAGCAGTGCTGGAAGAGCAAGGCTGCCATCTGCGGACCAGGAGAATTACAGCCTCCACCCAGAGAGGTGCTGGACAGGTGTTCAATGGTGCATGAACTTCACATCTCAAAGCATTTCCTATTAGAGGTCCAGTATCTTTAAAATTAGTTTAAGCTGACTACTATTAGACTCTGCCTGCTACCAGGACAAAGCATTGGAGTGTTTTAAGAGTAGATGCAGAGCAATCACAGTGGGAACAAACCCCCCACCAGCTCTCTTGCTAAAGGACACTCAGCAGACTGGTTTTTGCAGTTCAGAAAGAGCTTTATCCGATTTCTGTGGAAGGATCCTTGAGCACAGCCCTTAGGTACCTAGATGCTATGCTGTTCTGTGTTTTATTCTCTAAAATGATCCCAAATGTTATTAGCTTGGGGCCCACTCTACACCTCAGAAAGACTGAAAAACATTTCCCAGGCTTAGCAGTCAATTAGAAACGTGTCCTGCAAACCCAAACAGAATTCACTCCAAAGCAGATAATAGTAGGAGAGTTTTGCAGGTAAAAGCATCAGCTCTGCAATGGTTTCTAGCCACTAAACTTTATTGCAGGAACTTCTTTGATTCTCTCAGAGGCTAAAACTTAAATCATGTTTGACAAATGCCTCACATACATTAAGTTGTCTTTGTATCTGTTTTCAGCTCTGCATCACAGACAACAGAGGTGGCACAGCTAAGGGGTCTCTCCAGACTGTTGAAACCATTGTAACCACAGAAGAAGATGAAAACAAAAAGAGGGAAAAAAAAAAAAAGCCAGAAAGCAGGCAACACAAGGAAGGCTTCTCAGTCTACTTAAGCTAACTGCACATGCTTTTATACAGCAGGCTGCACCAGTGGCCAAAATGGGAAATTTTCAACCCCATGTACAAGGATAGGTTGAGGACTGACCTGTTGGAGAGCTGGCAGTCCTGGTGGACAGAAGAATGACCATGAGCCAGCAACATGCCATTGTGGCCAAGGAGGTCAATGGCATCCTGGGGTGGATTAGAAGGGGTGTGGTGAATAGGTCAAGAAAGGTTCTCCTTCCCCTCTATTCAGCCCTGCTGAGGCCACTTGTGGAATATTATGTTTGGCTCTGGGCTGTTTGGTTCAAGGACCTCAGGGAACTGCTTGGAAGACTCCAGTGCAGAGCCACAAAGATGAAGTGAGTGGAACATCTCCCTTCTGAGGAAAGGCTGAGGGAGCTGGGACTCTTTAGCTTGGAGCAGAGGAGCCTGAGGGCTGACCATGTTCATGAAGATGTGCAGGGCAGTGTTGGGAGGACAGAGCCAGGCTCTGCTAAGTGATGTCCAATGGCAGGACAAGGAGCAATGGGTGCAAGCTGGAGCAGAGAGGGGTTCCATGTGAATATAAGGAAAACCTTTTTCACAGGGTAACAGAACACTGGAACAGGTTGCCTGGAAAGGTTGTGGAGTCTCCTTCACTGGAGGCATTCAAAAGCCACCTGGACATGTTCCTGTGTGACCTGCTCTAGGTCATCCTGCTCTGGCAGGGGAGTTGGACTTGATGATCTCTAGAGGTCCCTTCCAACACCTAACATTCTGTGATACACTTAGGCTCCCTTAGGACACGTAATGCTGCTGTTGTCCTATGGAACAAATAAAACCATTCCAAGTCAGAAGCAGAGACCATGGCACAAGAAGAATGGCAGACCACACAGGCGAGGATGAAAAAGTCCACCTTTACTTAAATATTAAAAGTTCAGCTGAAAGCTCCTTACAAATGCTGAACAGTAAGTACATGGCACAGAAAATTAATCAAAGAAAACTCTGCTTATTGATGACAACAATGAAAGCACTCTGAAGTGTGCCATTAGTATGAGATGATCCCTGCTACTGAAATTTGGTGATACAGAAGGACAGGACTATGTGAATCAAAAATGCAGCTTACAGCAAAAAAAAAAAAGTATGATCTTTCATGCACTTTCTACTATAAACAAGGCACACAAAATCCCTCCTCCTTCTGGGAAGATAATTCAATACATGTGCAAAACCACAACTGGAGTGATATAAAAATAATCAAACACAATAGAATGCACAGAGTAACATTCTGACACTTTATTTGATAAGAAGAAAGGCCAGGAGGTGCTCTAGGACACATTAACAGATGGGCTACAGATCTGTTCATCTACCAGTGTAGACTCATCAAATGGCAACACAGCTCATCAAGACTGACCTGAAACAAGTTTATATTAAGAGAAAGTAACATGGGACAGAGAGGAGAGGGTAGGGAAAGAGACCCAGCATCTGCACAATGAAACAACCCAAAAGAGAACCTCTCTTAGCCCTCAGTGTTGCTGTGGAGATTATTTTGGTCTATCTAGATTGGGTAAGTCACCTGTTAGGTTAGTTCATACCTAAAATGTTCTCTAGTACTAACATGGTTTTTGGAAAGCACACAGAGATAAAGCACTTTTTCCTTTCAAAGCTGTCTGTGACAATGATGCCAGCTCAGCATCCCTGTGAGGTAGGCAAAAATAGCTGTTTTCTGAAACACAGAGATGTTAAATGACTTCCTTAAAGCCATGGTGCAGAATGTTATTTATTAATATCCTTAAAAACCTGGAATGATACTGTATATCACAGACAGGGAATCAGAGGCAACCAGCATCTGCTAGTAAGGAATTACTGAATTTTCATCACATTCTTAATATTAAAATGCTTGAATCCCACTGCACACAACTTCAAGTGTTCCACAAGTATACACATGTATTAGTCAGCTCTTCTTTCATCTCTGTAATAAAAAGCACTGCTCCTTTCCAGGAGTAAGCAACCATCCTACACAGGGGGCTTTCCCTGATAGTAAAGGGTAGCCTAGATGCAACTAGAGTTACATACACTACTCCAGCAATGATCATTCCTGGACCTTTCCACTGTTACAGTTTCAGTTATCAAAGACACGAGCCAAGTGTTAGTTACTTCAAGGAATTTAGCTGAGTATTGTAGTTAATGTAAAAGGAGTAAAAAAAGCTAACTATCCATTCCTATAAACTGATAGCTATACAAAAATCAAGCTGGTGTAATATAAAGCACACAGCAGTTACAAAAGGTAGCAACAAAGCTATGCTGGGGTTAACCAGCAACTGCAAGGTTAATAGGTTGACCAGCTCAGTCCATATCCCCATGAAAAACTTTTGTTCTGCAAAAAAATGAAGTGGGTGTCAGAGCGAGGCTCTGTAGGTCCACAGAGAAGTCACAAGCAGATACTGTGCTGTGTGTGTCTGTATTGAAAAGTTTCCAAAACCTCCTGGGTATCTCCTTCAGCTGAGTTGAACTTTTGCATTTTCTCCTCACTTCTAATCTAAAAAAGAAAGCAGCACACATCTCCTCTTGTCTTGGGCCTGGTCAGCTTAAAGAGATTATTTGCCTAGTTGTAATCAAAGATGAAACTGTAGCTCATAAAATACACCTGCAAAGAATCCCTCCCCCTGAGGACAGCGCAGCTGATGAGTAGGAAACCAAGAACTGGGTAACACTGGATAAAAGGAAGCCATAAAAGCAGTCACTTAAACAGCTATGCCATATAATCCTGTACCATCAACTCAGCTTTACAACTGCCACTACAATTCATTAACACAGCACTTGGTACTTTCAGATGGACACCACAAGGGCATAACACACCCATGACAGCTGCAGGGTCACACCCCCCTGGTTTATTGCTAGTTTATTGCTCATGTTTAAAGCACTTCATACAGTACTTAGCACACTCCCACATTCTTCAAAAGCAAGGTTGTGCTCCAGGCACCAGTAGCTCTAGTTCAATACCAGCATCAATTCCTCTGAAGTTTTCCACAACTCCTGTAAGCAAATTTTTCACCAACTCCCTCCTTACAGGACACCAACACTTTTTCTTCAACTCGGAAAATAATTCAGTTGCCACTGAGCAACACAGTACGGATCAAATTCATCTTTGCCCTGCAAGTCACACTTTTCCCCAGCTGTGTTTGGCATGGTTTTCACACTGCTACATAACTGCTGAAACAATCGGTTCTCCAAATGGCCACATCAATTAAAAGTGGCAAGAGATGCAGAAGAAAATACCACCATAAGGTGTAGAGGACGAAAAAGAGGCTGGGGACTTCAGAGCTGTCTCAGCAGTTAAATGTGATTCAGTCACACAAACTCTGGACTCTATAGGAAAAATCTTGTCAACAAAAATGGTTTATTCCTGTTTCTGGGCCTATTTTTTCTTGGCAGAATCAATGCAATAATCTTGCTTTCTTTTTTCTAACCCTGTATCTTTCTCCTTTGCTCAATTGGGCCTCTTTTTTGGCTTCTAAGAAACTGACATCTAGCCTCTAAATAAACTGAAAAAAACTTTTTTAACTGAAACTCAGTTCTTCTACTGATGTACCCATTAATCCATACCCAGCCAGAGAAACCTGAGAAACCTGCCACTCTGTCAGCTCCCCCTTAACTCCAAGAACATTATTTCAGAGTAAACTCTAAGCAAATGTAAAAATGGAACCCCCTTGTTTATCTATGCATTGAGGGCTTTTCAATGCATGATTTGTATTTACAGACTCAGCTTTCATAGCAGAATATAAATGTACTGGTTTTGGCTTGAAGTTTGTGCCGCAGGCTATTTGTGCTCCATGTGCACCAACGTCCCACAGAGATATGTAACTTGGGACATTTCTAGACTATAAGGACCAAGCAGAAGCAACAGTTAATGAATTAGTATCTAGTGCATTTCAGGGAGCTTGGAAAAAGAAGCTAAACATTTGGGTAAGAAAATAAAAACAAAACAAAAACTCAAACATCTAACAGATGAAGGTTAACTATGTTCACAAGGGAGTGAAGTAATAGCACCTACATTGTTGTGAGGCTAAGCATTTGGCAGTGTTCTCTGTTGAGCACAGAGGAGCCACTAGACTCTTTCACGGTGGTACGGAAAAGAGTCGTAAGAGCACTCACTGTGCTTGTGAAGGGAACAGTTTGGCTTGGGGGCTCAATCTTACTTCCATTGAGTTGACAGTGAAAGAATTCAGTGGCAGAAGGATGAGGTTCTTTAAACATTTCCTTTGCTCCCTTGAAAAAAAGCTGCAGTTCACTCCTTCTCAAGAAGGCTTCACACACAAATCACTTTTGCAAAGTCTGTTGTGCAAGCTAACCAAGCCCAGAATTATAGCTTCCACAGCGCAGGATGGTATCTTCATTCTTCCCACTGTCCATATAGATGATCTACCCACATAATCCACTGCTAATACTGAATGGTGAGGCCTGACTCTACAACTCTTGTTACAGCTTGGGCAGAGCACCAGCTGGTGCCAGCATGATGCCAAAAACATAGAAAAGCCCCAAGAGGAGATTGAGTTTGGCTGTCCTCTGGGGAATTTTGTTGAAGCTCTGACTCCGAAACTGCCTCTCCAGTGAAAACGCCATCGGGATGGTGAGCAGTGGCAATGCCATGCTGATGGTGTAGCGTGTGGCCAGCACACAGAAAATCAAGTAGGGCAAGAAGAGCAGCAAGGTGTAGAGGACATAGGAGAGCGCAGGGCCGATGAGGATGGCCAAGGTGACAATGCCTGCCTGCCGGTCAGACTCCATGTCCCGCGTGTTGTTGCTGTGCAGGATGGCCTCAGTGCTGAGTGCTAGAGGGATGGCGTAGAGCAGCGGCGAGACAGACAGATACCCAACCTGCACAGCATGCGCAAACATGACAGCCAGGGGCCCGAAGGTGATCAGGATCACCACGTCTCCAAGTGCAACATATTTAAATCCAATTCCTGCGGCGAGACACAAGAATAAAATGAAGCAATGTCAAACAACTGAAACAACAGAATAAAACGGACAACAGAAATACTGTGAAGTGACCTACACACACAGAGCTATGGCCAAGAACCATTATCTTTTTCTGCCAAAGATAATAAAGGAAATGCAGCTTCTTGCTCCAGTCAAGCAACACAACATAAAATAAGGGCAGGCTCTAATCCCCATCTTCACATCTGCAAGTACTGTTTCTGCAGAAATCTACAGAAATAAAGTCCTGTTTAGTATGACCAGTCACACTAGAATCTGATCCTGAAGAAATATATAAAATGCACAGAACAAACAGCAAACTAGGTAAGATTCTTTCAAAAGTAGATTTAGACTAGATCTTAGGAAGAAGTATAAGGGTGGTGAGACTCTGGAATATGTTTCTCAGAACACCTGTGGATGCCCCCTCCCTGGAGGTGTTCGAGGCCAGGCTGGATGAGGCCTCGAGCAACCAAGTCTAGTTGAGAGGTGTCCTAGCCCATGGCAGGGAGATGGGCATAGATGATCAGTGAGGTCCCTTCTAACCTAAGCCATTCTATGATTCTAAATGTTTGAAAGTTTGACGGTTTGACACTGAGCTTGTTTTTCTCTTCCCAATAATCACATTTTTATCTACTCAACACAATAAGACAGTAAAAAAATATCCTCTTACTAAAAGCAACCACAAACTGTTCTACATTCACAATGAAACTCCATCGACAGAATAACAACAAAACATAAAACAAAATAATAACCTCCAGTATAAAGGAAAGAGCTGGAAAGTCCTCCAAAGTAAATCAGAGCCAGGTGCTCCAGCTTGAGCGTTGAGACAGCATAAAGCCCAGCAGCACAGATACAGCCCACGGTATAAAGGAAGACTCCAAACCGGACTACATCCTGAGGCTGCAAAATCTGGTCCACCAAAGTCCTGTCATCACTCTTCTTGTGATCGATGCCTTTGGAGAAGTCGTAATAGGTATTCACCAAGTTGCCGGCTCCGTGCACAGCCAGGACAGCCACAGCGCTTCCCACCAAGAGGCCTGGATCTAGCGACCCCTCGGCCCGGTACGCCAGAGCGCTGCCGAGGGCCACGGGGGTGAGAGAAGCACTGAAACTCCAAGGCCTGAGCGCCAGCACATAGGCCGCACACTTCTGCCTCCAGCTGCCGGGTGGGTCTCTCTCAGGGCCTGTCAGGCTGGCGCCGGAGCCGTTTCTCTCGCCTCCCCGCTGGCTCTCGGCGCTAATACTGATCTTCTGCACTGGCTCTCCCGGCCCCATGCTGTCCCCGCCGCCCCGTCTCACAGAAGCAGCACCTGGAAGGGGAAGGGCCCTGCGTTAGCCCAGCCTTTGCTGCGGGGCCCGGCACGGATGGGCCACCGTTGCCATGGCCACTCCTGAAAGGAGGCGAGCAGCAGCCTGACGAGCCCCAACCGCCACCGCCTCGCGCCTCGACTGCCGTTCCACCCCCTTCTCACCGCCCCCCCGCGCCCCCGCGGCCCCACGCAAGAGGTTCCGCCGAAGGTCGTGTACCGGAACGACCCGGCAGCACCTTCTGGCTCCCGGTGCAAACATTAAACTCTCCATGTCGTTACGCGCTGCTGCGGTCACTCTGAAGCACGCACCAGCTCTGCTATATGTGGCATTACGGCAACGGAGCACCCACAGCCGGGCACCGCATCAGCTGCCCTTGCCTCTATCGGGGACAGCCGGACACATTTCAGCGACGCTTACTGGGAAGAGCAGGGCACCGCAATACTTCCTCCACGCGTGCGCACACGGGAACAGGCTGTCAGGGCGGGCAGAAGGTAACCGGAGCCTGGAGGCTGGCTTTAGCTCGAATTTTTTTACCAGTGAGGCATAATCTGCTCTTCCATTGGTTAATTCTACTGCCACTCAACTCGACTGGCTTGATGATTGGCTGGAGGGAGACAGTCCTGCTTGCTGTTCCTGGGGAGAAAAGGCGGAGCTGCGAGCGCTCCTTCCCTTTTGCGCTTTTCCTACTGGTCAGAGGCGGTGCCTATCAAGATCCTTCCTAGAGTCCATTGGCCACGGGCGGCTCGCGGGTCCAGCAAGCGCGGGGGAGGGGAGGGCGCGGGGCCCGGAGCCCGGAGCAGGGGAGCCGGCGGCGGTCGGGGCGGAGGCGGTGAGTGCGGCTCCGGAGCCTCTCTTCGGCATCGCCTTCCCCTCATTCTCGCTTCCTGCCACGGTTCTCCTCACGCTCCCGCCTCAGCCGCCGCCGGGCTGGCGCCCTGCGCCCTGTCAGCGGCACCGGCTCTCCCGCGGACGGCTCGGCCCCGCGCCGCAGTTCCCCGCCCAGAGGAGCTTGCCCGAGCCCCCCACCCCCGCGGCGTTGCCGCTAAAGGCCCCGCACACGCTCCGGCGGTCGTGCCCGCCCCGCCCTGTCCTGCCTCACCTCTCGCTCACTCCCAGTCTGTGAAGCGACAGCAGCGGGATTCCGCGCGGGCTCGGGCCTGGCGGCTCCTGCCCGCCAGCTCCTACCCACCGGCTGTCGCGTCCCACCGCGGGTGCGACGGTAAGGGAACTCCTGCGCAGGCCAGCCCAGCCGGTGGTGATGGGGCTGCAGCTACAGGCTGCTGCTGTGGCGCGGGAGAGCTTCTGGCTCCCAGCAGCGTGGAAGCCCCTAAGCCCCAGCACAGTGTAATGTCAATGGATCTTTATGACCACGTTGGGGATATCTAGGGAAGGAGCTGGGGCTTTGGTGCCTGTGTCGCTGTGGGCCCTTCTGTCAAGTGCTTGGTTTGTGCTTATGTAATCTGAAAATCAAGGGATTCAAACCTCCAAATTATTTTCCTCATAAGGAAAGACTCCTGAGACAGTTGGGCTACGTATTATGATAGTAAATATCCTGCTGCAGTGATTGGTGTTGCTATAAGTAGTCTTCTCATCTCTAAATATCTACTGGAGAATGTAACACTTGCCAGGCCCTGTGTGCTGAGTCTTCTTCTGTTGGCATAACACTAGAATGTCTGTGGAGAACCTTGGATGAAAATGTTCAAGGAGGAGTCAGATACAATAACGATGTTATCATAGCACTGATTGTGCCTCCTGTTATAGGGCAATTGGAAACCCCAGTCTGACCCTGCTATTTCTCAGCTATTGCCCAATCCTGGATTTACAATTGGATCACCATGGGTTTGGGAACCTGACCTATTGGAACATGTTCTGATATTTGAGGAACTACACAGCAAATAATTTGGGGGTCAAGTTATGTGGTGTTGCAGTTTTGTTAGGGGACTATAAGACCTAAGGAACATAGTCATTGCATGTAATTTTATGCTCTGCTGGCACAGCATCCTTGCATGCAGTAGGGAACATGGAATAATAGACACATAAAGAAAAGTTCAGAGTTTTCAATAGCTGAAAACAGTAAAAAAAGTGTCTTCTTTGAAGCACTTGCAGGCCTTGATGCCCCCAAGCCCCAGCACACCACCATCATGTCGGGCACCGTGTCCATTCTCCAGCAATTTGCCAATGGCTTGAAGAGCCGCAGTGAGGAGACGAGGGCCAAAGCTGCCAAGGACTTGCAGCATTATGTCACCATGGAGCTCCGTGAGGTGAGTGCTGCAAAGGAGATGATTTATCCCCGTATGCATATGGGCCATGGGCTGCATACTTTGGGGATGGAGACTTGTGGAAGCCGGTCTTAGGGAGGAGATATGCTTAGAGTGCACTGACAACATAGACACGTGGTCAAGCACCAGAAGAAATAAAAGTTGACCTGTCTAGGGCACAAAACAGACATACACTTTTGTGTCTGTCTGTTCTGTGTGGTTCACATAAAGCCTTTAAGTGACCCAGGAAGCATTTTCTTTTTGGAGGTTTTGTGGGCAGGAAGGGAAGGAATGCTGAAAGCTGATTCGAACTTTTTGCTGTTACAGATGAGTCAGGAAGAGTCTACCAGGTTTTATGATCAGCTGAACCATCACATATTTGAGCTGGTCTCTAGCTCTGATGCAAATGAAAGGAAGGGTGGCATTCTGGCAATAGGTGAGTGAAAGTGCTTTGTGCCTCTGGTGTGTTTTCTCTTCATGCATCCATCTTCAGGGGCAGATCTTTAAAAGGAATGAGCTTTTATCATTGCAGCCTTCTGACTGCTCAATATGCTGGGTGCCTGCTAGCTGCTGGGCTCTGAAAATCTGTAAGTGTCAGCATGGGAACTGCTGAGAGTAGCTGAAAATCTGGTGCTTCTTGGGCCCTGAGCTCTTCTGTGAGCTAAGCATCAAATGTGAGAGCTGAGCACATGAAAATTCTGATCCTGAGCTCAGCTGAGCACAGTTTCTGCTGTTCTGCTGTTCAGGGTGGGCTGACTTGCTTAACTCTCTTCTGTCCAAGGAGATTAATTCTTGTTTTAATTGTACCTGGCTCAATAACAGCAGCTTCCATCCCTTGAAGTGGCTCACATAGCATCTGCTTTGATTCTGCTCAGCTGCTCCATCAGTTGCACTGGTTGTGCTTTTGCTGTGGTGTGGCAGCAGTTTGACTTAGTGAAATCAGCTCACTTAAATACTTCACCTTCCAAGTGAATAGCCTGAGTCATAGCGATTGTTTCTTTAGTAACCAAATAGGAGGTGGTTTAGGCTCACAGCCATAATCTTCCACTCCCGAGGTGTTTGAAGACAACGGAAGTCCCCTAGCTAGAGAAATTTTTGTTGTCAAACATCTGATTTTTAAGCTGACAGTATCACTTTAAAATTGTTTCTGTGAATTTAGTGCTGTTGAAAGGTGCCGTCTTGACAGCCCTTGACACTGATGGCCTCTTTATCTACAGAGCAGGTACAACCCAGGCACTGGCAGTGAAAGCTTCTGTCATGCTACTGCCTGCCAAGGTGCCTCCACCCTGGTCTGGAGAGACAATCCCTAGAGCTGAGGGGAAGAGAAATTTCCTTGGTCCATTCAATCTTTGACTTCTCTACTGAGATGGACCAGCTGTCGTAGTTGCACGTGGATGGATGCCTTTCTATTGGGAATAGGTCTGTCATCCCAGGGTGGATTATTTTTTTTCTCTCTTTTTACACTAAAACTGAGGAACAGCTATGAAGCTGCTGGATGTATTTTCCTGCCCACTTAGCAAGTTCAGGCTTGAAAGAATGGTGACCCTTTCCTATTGCTTGATTTTTATTTTTTGTTCTGTGGATTTGCAGATTAGGAGATATTAATGGGCATCTTTAAGGAATGGATAGGGAATACTAACTCTCATCCAGAGACTATCTACTGTCTGTCTCACTGACTGTTAAGGAGAACCTACAACATTGCTCCCTTTCTCTGCAGCGAGCCTTATTGGTGTTGAAGGAGGGAATGCCACCCGTATTGGCAGATTTGCCAACTACCTGAGGAACCTCTTGCCATCCAATGACCCTGTTGTAATGGAGATGGCCTCCAAGGCTATCGGGCGCCTTGCGATGGCTGGTGACACCTTCACAGCTGAGTACGTGGAGTTTGAGGTGAAACGAGCTCTGGAATGGTTGGGGGCTGACAGAAATGAAGGTCGAAGACATGCAGCTGTAAGTGACTTTTTTGTTTGTTTGTTTTCATCTTTCATGAAATGGGATGGTTGGGATTAGTTAGCAGTGGGCATGGAAAGCTCTGGTCAGGATCAGAATGGTTGCCAGCTCACATCTGAGGCTGTGATGCTCTAAAGCTGCTTCATTGCTTTAATCTGTCTTAGCCCAGTGACTAAAGGCATTGAAACACCATTGTGCTAGGAACTGTAAAAGTGTGGAGGTGGAAATAGCTCAGCTCACAGGCACTGACAGTCTAAATAGCTGATACTATGGTCTAGAAATTATGGGGGTTTTCTGTGGCTCCTCATTCTCACAGGCTGTTGCTGCTCCTCTCCCCACCTTCAGGTTCTTGTCCTGCGTGAGCTGGCAATCAGCGTGCCTACCTTCTTCTTCCAGCAAGTGCAGCCCTTCTTTGACAATATCTTTGTGGCTGTGTGGGATCCCAAACAGGCCATCCGAGAGGGAGCTGTTTCTGCCTTAAGAGCCTGCCTTATCCTTACCACTCAGCGAGAGCCAAAAGAGATGCAGAAGCCCCAGTGGTACAGAGTAAGAAAAGAACTTTGCTTGGAAGCAGCTCCTCATAATGCAATGCAAATGATCAAGTGCCAGTTCAAAGAAGAGCTGTCTAAGCCAAGAACCTATGTCACCACTGTCAGTATGTTTCAGAGTCAGTAGAAAACTGCCTCCCTTGAAAGGGTTGAAAATATAATGGCTTACAAAATGAGTAGTTCCTTTATTCCATGGTAAAAATAAGAAAGAGACTTAACTCCACTAAGAATCCATTGCTCTAGCTGCAGCTCATTTTTATTTGTTGAGCCTGACCTAGTTTTATAGCCATGTAATCATCTATCTATTGTCTACTCTTACTCACAGATGGTTTTGTTAATGTTGATAAAACATGAGTGAGAAAAGAACTCTGAACCTTAGCTTTGCTGCTATTTTCACATGAATTCAAGCTTCATAATACCAAATAAGCCTTGAACAGTGCAGTCAAATGTTCCTCAGTCAAATATGTGATGCAGATACTGATGAATCTTTACCATGGTATGGTTGACTAGAGGTTTGATTAATGCTGTTGAAAATGGTCTGCAGCAAAGTCCACAGCTTCTGTGTGAATCTGAATTGTGTAGTCTTGTACTCTGTGACTACTGTTGAAAACTGCAGGACATCAGTAGTTCTTGACTGGCAGGACTACTTTATTTCCACAGGTTTTGTTTCTGCATCATCACTGAATTGCCTTTTTTTTCCCCCCAAGCATACATATGAAGAGGCTGAGAAGGGTTTTGATGAGACTTTGGCCAAAGAGAAAGGAATGAACCGCGATGACCGAATCCATGGTGCCTTACTGATCCTAAATGAGCTAGTGAGAATCAGCAGTATGGAAGGAGAGGTGAGAAAATGAACAAAGTAGGGATTATGCCTTTTGGTTGCCACATTGATTGACAGTGTGTAACAACTCAGCAATCTGGAATACTCCATTGTGTGTGAAATGGAGTCGTTGGCTTGAGAAGTCCCCTGAATGTGGTGTCAGAGCATTGATTGTTACAAATTGCAGTGGTATAGAATAAAAACAGTGACGAGTCTGGGCTGAGCAGGTTGTAAGCTCTGATGGAAAGTGCTGTGATCTGGATTCATTGCAATGATAAAGATTTTTATACAGAATGAGGACTCTCTATTGCGTATTAAATACCTGAATATTTTTGCTGGATTTTGCTTAGTTGTTGTTTTACAGCCATTTGGATATCAATTATACAGGTTACTGCTCAGGAGATTTGAGTAGCACTGTGCTGGGAATCTCTTATTCAGCTTTTCCTTAAAGCCCATGATTTTCTTCTTTGTCCAGCGCCTTAGAGAGGAGATGGAAGAGATCACTCAGCAGCAGCTTGTGCATGACAAGTACTGCAAAGACCTGATGGGCTTCAGTACCAAACCTCGCCACATCACTCCCTTCACTAGCTTCCAGTCTCTTCAGCCCTCTCAGTCAAACGCTTTGGCTGGTCTTCTGGGCTACAGTGCCCACCAAGGAATCATGGGTTTTGCAACCTCCCCTGTCCCAGCAAAGTCTACATTGGTAGAAAGTCGATGCTGCAGGGACCTAATGGAAGAGAAGTTTGATCAAGTAAGTGTTTGGTCTTCAACTTGTCTATCAACATTCAAACACTAGTTTTTGCAGAGCAGTTGTCCGCTGTGTCCTTATTTAGCAGATAATGCTGCCTAGCATTGAATAGAGACATCAAACTCATGAATTATAACTATCCTGTCTTTCTCACTGTCTCTCAGAGTAGATTTACTTTCTTTAGAAGCGGTGTTAATCATTCATCTTTCTGAGTGGCTCTGAAGCCAAATATCAGTAGAATGCCTTAAAGCACCCAGGCAGTGCTGGCAATGGTCATCCTTCAAAGCCCAATCTATCTCCTTTCAGGTGTGCCAGTGGGTTCTCAAGTGCAGAACCAGCAAAAACTCTTTGATCCAGATGACAGTTCTCAATCTGCTACCACGGCTGGCGGCTTTTCGTCCTTCAGCATTCACAGGTGATGAGACAGATGGTTAGATGTTAGAAGTGTTGCTGAAATTGGGCTGGAGGAGAACCTTTTTGTTGTTGTGGGTTTTTTTTCTGTTTTTTTGTCCTCAGTATGTCAGACTTGGGGTTGAACTCTGCTCTTTTGCTCCCACTCAGTGTATCCCAGTATTGTCAGCAGAGTTGTCTTCCTTTTCTTCTGTGGCATGTGCTGGGAAATACTTGCTAGCTTTAAAGCAGGTCAGCTGATTTATCAAGCAAGCTTAGGAGAGCATCAGAGCTGCTGGCAAGTTACCAAGCTTCTCTAAAGGGGCTGGAACAAACTTCGTTGTCATTCCAAATTTCCAATCAAGGTGCTTGGATCTTATTTGTGTGTAGAACCAAATGCAGTGATGTGTTTTGTTTGTTTGGGTTGTTTTTTCTCATAGTTCTTTTTTAGTTTTCTTTTCTTTTTTTTTTTTTTTTTACAAAAAGAAAGCTTTCTAAGCTTTGAAAACTTCATTGTATGGTGGTGTGTTTGCCACCACCCATGTCAGCAAATTTTATATGGTTGTGTCTGTTCCTTAATTTTATGCTTGTAAAGGTTTAGTTGCAAATGGGATGCCACTGTATAAACCTGAATGAGTTCCAGTATCTGTGGTGTTCTTTCTTTTGGGCAGCTGATCAGTATCTTCCAGACACCATGAATCATGTTCTCAGTTGTGTGAAGAAGGAGAAGGAGCGGACAGCAGCCTTCCAGGCTTTGGGTTTGCTTTCTGTGGCTGTGAGGTCTGAGTTTCAAGCTTACCTGCCAAAAGTTCTTGAAATCATTAAAGCAGCTCTTCCACCAAAGGACTTTGCCCACAAGTAAGTGAAGGTTAGGGGAAGGAAATTAAAAACTTGTTCTTTATGTATTTTTTTATGATGTGGGAGCAAATTATTGTATTAAAACCAGAGGTGTTTCTGTGAGACTGATAAGCACAGAAGTGGGGTGAGGAAAGAGCCACTCCTCTTAATGAACTTTTCTATGGTCCCGTCTCAGGAGGCAGAAGTCTGTGCAGGTTGATGCCACAGTCTTCACCTGCATTAGTATGCTGGCACGAGCCATGGGACCCAGCATCCAGCAGGACATCAAAGAGCTTTTGGAACCTATGCTGGCTGTGGGCCTGAGGTAAGCAAAAGGCATAGAAGTGTATTTTGCTGTTACCCACTGGATGGCATTGTTTGGCCATACAGAATGAACCTTTGACAGCCTTCACTGTGAGAAGGAAGATTATTACTTTTAAATGACCCTTTAGAAGATCAATATAGCTCTTCCAGAAGAATAACAAGTAACTCAACAGCCATTAACACTTAAGATGTAAGAGTATTGGTTTCTGTGTGAAGAAATAATTTTGCTTTTGAATTCACTAGTTGTTCTACAATCTCCTTTACTTTCCACTCTCCAGCTGGCAGGGAAGGAAAATTTGCTTCTACTTTCTTTCTCCTTGGGAGCTGTCAGTTCCTATTCGGAATTCCTTGGCTCATTAGCTGTTAGTATGAGAGGGTACAGAGAAAGTATCCGGGAGGCAGGAAGCTGTTTAGATTAATGTTACCATTTGAAAGTGAATTTGTGTCTTAAAAGCACAATTAGAAGGACTCACATAGACTTGCAACAGTATTCTACTAATATTGCCTAATGTAGCCATGTGTTGCTACAGTCCCAGCAGTTTGCTCACCGAGTTCATCCAAGAAGGTCACCTCATGTGCCTGAGCTCATGCTGGGACCCCAGTGCTGTGCTGGCAGGTGTTGCTGTGCTGTGGCTGCCCACAGTTCTCTGATGGGCAAAGGCATAAACAAAAGGCTGAAATATGCACCTGTTTTGTTTGTGTTCTAATGACTATCTAGCTGCTTCTTGCCCACAGCCCTGCTCTGACAGCTGTGCTGTATGACTTGAGTCGCCAGATCCCCCAGCTAAAGAAGGATATCCAGGATGGGCTGCTGAAAATGCTCTCCCTTGTCCTAATGCACAAGCCTCTGCGACATCCAGGCATGCCAAAGGGCCTGGCCCACCAGCTTGCCTCCCCTAGCCTCACCAACATCCCAGAGGCCAGTGATGTGGGTAGCATCACCCTAGCCCTTCGTACACTGGGTAGCTTTGAATTTGAAGGTAAGAGGAAGTAAAGCAGCAAGGGGCAAAGGGATGTGGGGTATGTGGGACGTAAGCACTAGTGCATTGGAAGAGAGTCCAAGTAGCAGAAAAACTCAGCTTTATTTAAACTGTTCTCTGGTAAGACCAATATTGAGGTGTAAAACTCCTCATCATCTTCTTTCTAGGCCACTCTCTGACCCAGTTTGTCCGGCACTGTGCAGACCACTTCCTGAACAGCGAGCACAAGGAGATCCGGATGGAAGCAGCCCGCACCTGCTCTCGCCTCCTCACCCCTTCCATCCACCTGATCAGTGGCCATGCCCATGTGGTCAGTCAGACAGCAGTGCAGGTTGTGGCTGATGTACTCAGCAAACTGCTTGTGGTTGGAATAACTGACCCAGGTCAGTGTGATGTTCAGAAGAAAGAGTTCTTCCATGTGTTAGTTTTGGGTGTGTTGTATTAAGGCTGTGGCACATATCTGCTACTAACTGAAGCTGTCATTCCTTACAAATTAAAAAGGGCTCCTAATTTCTCTTCCCAGGTATTGATTTTTGATGTATTAATAGAACATTAGTATAAAATGCTCAAACTGTGCCCTTGGGAATCCTTTGAACTAGGTGGACCCTGAGACTTCTTTTGCTGCTGTTCTATGTTGTGGCCTTAAGCTTTGTAGGTTGGGAAGGAATTGATTCTTTCTGTTGAATCTTCCTAATTGATGGGTTTTTTTAATTCTTTCAGTTGCAATATGGTAGCCTGAGATGAGTTTTCCTTTTCTTCATGATGCCTCTAAATGTGCTTCTAGGAGCAGGAGGTTGGCTTTATTCTGATCTGGGTATAGGGGCAGTTCTGAGCAGCACTAAATCTGCTGGGCTGACCTACCCTGCTTCTCATTGTAAAACACTGACGTAGTATATCATGTTGGGGGAGCTCTTAGCGTTTCCTTGAGGTTGTGAGGAGTTTTGAGGCCAGTTTGTGAATAAAGGCAACAAAACCCAGGAGTGTACTGCATCTAAAGAGAAACAAATGTGTTCTTGCAGACCCTGATATACGTTTCTGTGTGCTGGCTTCTTTGGATGAGCGATTCGATGCTCACCTGGCTCAGGCTGAAAATTTGCAAGCTCTTTTTGTGGCCTTGAATGATCAAGTGTTTGAAATCCGAGAGCTGGCCATCTGCACTGTGGGTCGCCTGAGCAGCATGAACCCTGCCTTTGTCATGCCCTTTCTGCGCAAGATGCTAATCCAGGTAACAAAGAGGGATGCCTGCAGTGGAAAGAGAATAGTTGGTATTGAGACTGAGATGGTGTTAAAGAACTGCTCTGTCTAGCTCTAGTTGATGCGTGGGAGAGTGGGGGAGTATCTCCCTTTTGGAAAATATTTACTGCTCAGCTTAGCAGGTTTCAGGAGATCTTTTTAGTGATCGATGTTTCAGCTGAGGCTCTGAGGGTGTACTACAAAGGAAAGGATAAGGATAGCAGTCATGATTTCACCCCACGTTCATCATGCTGCAGTGCTGTATTGAGGAAGGATGGTCTGTGCTTTTTTAGTTGAATGAATGGCTCCACTTTATAAACCTACATGGGTTTGGAGCCATCTGTTCAGCTTTAAGCTCATTCATTTTAGCTTCATTTAGACATGAATGGCTGGATGGTGGACTAATCTAGAACATCCTTTACAAGTGCTGAGATTTGTTGTCATTGGACAGGAAAGAAATATGAACAATTTTTGCCTGCCTTTATTTCCCCTGTTGTCACACTTCCACCGTCTTTTCTGCAGATTCTGACAGAGCTAGAGCACAGTGGTGTTGGCAGGATTAAAGAGCAAAGTGCCAGGATGTTGGGTCACCTTGTTTCCAATGCTCCACGCCTCATTCGTCCGTACATGGAGCCTATCCTAAAGGTAGAGTTTCTGTACAGTTCCAGGTGACTTTGGAGTGAGATGGTACAGCAAGCAGATACATGGCCCCTAGGAGCTGCGGTCCTTTTTTTTCTTCATAGCAGGAAAAAGATTGGTGTGGATGATATCTGCAGTAATGTCTGTATGTGACAGTGTAGCCAACTTTGATTCTGGATTTGCATAAAGTTTGTGAAACTAAAGTTTAATTTACTGTTGAAATGCTCACCATCATGCATGTTGAGCCACTGTGGAATCAATTTCAGACACAAAAGATAATTTTGAGTGCTGTACAGCAAAGAGCCTTCTGAACACATTTTAATTTGCTCTTCTATCACCTGCCAGGCACTGATTGTGAAACTGAAAGATCCTGATCCAGACCCAAATCCAGGGGTAATTAACAACGTCCTGGCTACCATAGGGGAGCTTGCACAGGTAGGGATACTGCAGATACCTCTTTGCCCTGCTTATCAGTTGTTAAGTTTTTGGCAGTGCTAGATGACGGACTTGGATTTTTGTCTTTCAATAGGTCAGTGGGCTGGAAATGAGGAAGTGGGTGGATGAGCTCTTCATTATAATTATGGACATGTTACAGGATTCCTCTCTGCTGGCTAAAAGACAAGTAAGTGTTTGTCAGCTGCACTAAACTTGCTATCCACTGTGACCAGAGCTGTGGTGAGACATCCTTGTGTGCCATCATTGATTTAAAGGTTCCACAAGACAGACTTGTGGAGCGTATGGTCATGCTTGTAGCACACAGGTGAAGGGACTGCAGTGCCTGTCTGCTGTGACGTAGTACAGAGTTGTTAAAGGAAAAGAATTAGGGAGGGGAAAAGGAAGCAGTTTTTATTGCAAGCTTGGACTCACTTAACTGAAAACCTGTGTGAATTATGTCTCTGAGTGAGGGCAGTTATGGCTGTCAGTCTAAGCAATTGTTGATTATCAGTTGCTTTACTGTTGCTTATTTTAAAACACTTTTTATAGAGGCTTTCAAACCATGGACTGTGGGTTGCAGTGTGATGCTAAAATGTTCAAAGAAACTTGACTGGTGGATGAGGTGATATAATAAATTTCCTGGTCAAACCTAATATTCTATGGACTTGATCTTTCCAGGTGGCTCTTTGGACACTGGGACAGCTTGTGGCCAGCACTGGTTATGTGGTGGAACCATACAGGAAGTACCCAACTTTGCTGGAGGTGCTTCTGAACTTCCTGAAGACTGAGCAGAACCAGGGCACCCGTAGAGAGGTATGAACAAGGAAGCTAACGCAACCATTGCTAAGAGTTTTGGGGGAGAGAGTTATCAAACAAATGTATCTGCGTAGATCTGGAGTGGTGGGAAGGGAGGTGAAAGAGCACTGTTGTGGCTGGTTAGAAGTGTACAATAAGCAGATTCACAAAGATGAAAGTTATGAGTCCTCCAGCAGTTGAATGGAAAGCATTCAGAGTTTCTCCAGGGAGTCACTTCAGTTCCACATCTTCTCTCTTTAATCTTCGGACCTTCCCAATCACATGAGTTCATGCATTGACTCTTGCCTTGGTGCTGAAGAAGCTCTAATGAATTTTCTTTGTTTCTGTCTTACCAGGCCATTCGTGTGCTAGGGTTGCTGGGTGCTTTGGACCCTTATAAACACAAAGTGAACATTGGCATGATTGATCAGTCACGAGATGCTTCAGCTGTCAGCCTCTCAGAGTCCAAATCCAGCCAGGATTCTTGTAAGCACCTGAATTTATTTTCAAGTGAATAGATTCATGATATATAAGAGACGTGAGGTCCTGGAACCTGTCCAGAAAAGAGCAGCGAGGCTGATGAGGTGTTTGGAGGGTGTCATATGAGGAGCAGCTGAGGGAACTGGTGGAGTTTAGTCTGGAGGATGCTGAGGGGAGACCTTATTGCTGTCTACAGATACTTGAAGGGAGGTTGGTCTCTTCTCCCAAGAAACTAGTAATAGGATAAGAAGAAATGGGTTTAAGTTGTGCCGGGAAGGTTTAGGTTGAACATTAGGAAGAACTTCTTTACTGAGAGAGTGGTGAGGTGCTGGAGCAGGCTGCCTGGGGAGGTGATGGAGTCTCCATCTCTGGAGGTGCTCAAGAAGTTTGTAGATGTGGTTCTTCAGGATATAGATTAGTGATCATGGTTGCTGGGTTGTGGCTGGACTCAATCTTAAAGGTCTTTTCCAACCTTAATGATTCTATGATCTATGAACAATTTGCTTGTGACACTATTTTCTTTCTCCTAGCGGACTACAGCACCAGTGAGATGCTGGTGAACATGGGAAACCTCCCTCTGGATGAGTTCTACCCAGCTGTCTCTATGGTGGCACTGATGAGAATTTTCCGAGACCAGTCCTTGTCACAACACCACACGATGGTAGTCCAGGCCATCACTTTTATTTTCAAATCCCTTGGGCTGAAGTGTGTGCAATTCCTGCCCCAGGTCATGCCAACTTTTCTTAACGTAATCCGGGTTTGTGATGGTGCCATCCGAGAGGTGAGTGTGCAAAGGGACCAATTCTTCCTTCCTCTACCTCTGCCCTGAAATGAGAATCCATTACTCAAAAGAGAATGTGACTGGCTTTGGGCATTGCTGTGCTGTGTGCTGCTGCCAAGCATGCTGCAGAAGTGAGGTTCAGCTTTGCTTTTTCTCTCTTGTGAACATTTGGTAGAATATCCAGTGGAAACAATTTTTCTGCTTCTTATTGAATCAGCTGCTTCTGAGCATAATCCCTGGAAGGCCAATATTTGATTCTGTTTTTATTATCAAGCTGTTCTTGTTCAGGAAAACAGCCTGTGCAGCTTCCAGAGCTTTCAGTGATCCCTGCATTCATGTGCTGTTGAAAACAGTATTATTAAATAATAGAGGGAGATTCTTTAAATTTCTGATGGAACCGTGTACTTTGGCTCATCCAAGAGAAGGAAAATTCAATTTGCCACAGTCTGCTAACATTCAGAGCAGCGTGGGTGGTGATTCCACAGCAGTACTTTTTCTTCCTTCCCACTGAAGTTACAGTTTTAGAAGGAAATGAGAATTGTATGAAGATGACAACAGGCGTAAGGTTCACCTAACCAGAGATGGCTGCTGTTTGCCAAGCCTTTTCCTCAGGCAGCTGAAAATAATCTCTGGGGTGGGAAGGGCAGTTTGTACTCTTATTGGTGCTGTGTTTTGTAGGTGGGATGGGTGCTCCCTTAGCAGAATCCCAACCCTGCTATAGAACCCCTGTTTTCTCCCAGACTGAACTACTACTCAGATTGGAAGAAAAACATCTCACGTGCCTGGGTTGGCTGAACTCCTAGACCTGACTGATCTAACTTGCTTGAAAGCTATGCAGTTGTGCACACTCTGTTTAAAAATTTTCAGGTAAAAGAAGATGGTGAAAGTGTACTGGGGAGAAGAGCTGAGGTGGGTACACATGACACTAAAGCTTAAAGGAGGCTGGTCCCTGTCCTGTCTGTAAGCATCCTCTCACAACATCAAAACAAGGCACACCAGAGGAGCTCAGGGTTCTTTTTTGGTACATGTGGGTGCACTGCTCTCACTAAAGAGGTTGATGTTATTTCTTTCTCAATTCATTTTCACAAAACAAAGCTCTGTCTGAGCTCTGCTTTATATTTGTCACTATAGTCTTTGAATACTGCATGAAGAAATGAAATTAACATATGGTAACTAGAGGCAAAAAGCTACATATGTTAGGTTGTGGACAAAGCTATTTAACCCTTCTTATTTCATACCAATCTCAAAAGCAAATTCATAAGCATGAGTGAGGGCATAAGATTGTATCGGGGCAAAAGGCATTGCAAAACTGACATCATACATGCAAATAAAACTGTTTTAGTCACAATTCTTTTGTGGTACAATCAACCATCTTTCAAAAACTGGGATATTTCTGGCAAGGACCAAACTCTCTTTCCCAGTAACTTTTCACCAATATATCTTGGTGGGGATGGGAAAGAGTGCAGACAGAGTATCTTAAAATGTGCATAAATTTGGTTTACAGGCAGGGGGCTAATTTTTTTTGGCAGCATCCTTCAAATCTAAATTACCACACTCTGTAGTGGTTTGTACTTGCAAGTCTGCTGACACATTATAAACCCCTATTTGTATGCTTCATTCTAAAGCTTTGAGCTTATAAAACTTTTGATGTAAGTTGAGGAGGGGAAAGCCAACCACAAAAACCCCAAACTACTCTTACCCCTCACCCATAAAACCCCAAACCACTGAGCTGAAGCTGCCAAGAATGTAGCCCCAGATTTTGAGCATACAGGAGTGATGCATGCTGGTTGTATGGTAAACAAGCTTGCAGATGGCCTGTGAAACGTTGTTTACCTGTCGTGGTTTTGATATTTGAGTAAGCTGCATTGAGCACTTCTCATTTCTTCCTTCCAGTTCCTCTTCCAGCAACTGGGGATGTTGGTGTCCTTTGTGAGAAGTCATATTCGGCCCTATATGGATGAAATTGTCACCCTGATGAGAGTGAGTGCAAACTGTATGCTAGCATTTTGCTGCTAGCACAGGTGGACAGAGTTTCTGTCATTATCAATGTATAAGTTACTTCATGCATTCATGTGAAATGCAGAATTCCATACATTTGAAGTACTAATTGGATTTTGAAATAATATCTATTCGAAACAGTAATATCTGTTATTACGAGAGAAGACTCCAGGAGGACGTTAGAGCTGCCTTCCAACACCTGAAGGGATCCTACGGGAAGGCTGCAGAGGAACTTTCCATAAGGGTGTCTAGCAATAGGACTTAGGGGAATGGTTTTAAGCTGAGGGAGAGCCGGGTTAGGCTGGATCTTAGGGAGAAGCTTTTCATCATGAGGGTGGTGAGACTCTTGAACAGGTTGCCCAGGGAGGCTGTGGATGTCTCCTCCCTGGGGGTGTTCAAGGCCAGGTTGGATGAGGCCTTGGGCATCCAGTCTAGTTGAGAGAGGTCCCTGTCCATGGTGGGGAGGTTGGAGTAGATGGTGTCTAAAGTCCCTTCCAACCTAAGCCGTTCTGTGATACCAATGACTGCAATATGATCAGCTCCTAGGTTCTGCTAGTCCCTGAGTTCTTTTGAGTGCTTGGACATTGTGCACCTTCTCCTTTCAGAAACAGTTTCAGCAGGAGGTGTTTGGAGTTCATAGATAGGTGACATTTCACTTCATTTTCGCTTACTGTTTGCAAAGACTTAGAAGGAATAGGAAAAATCAGTTGCCTAAAGGTTGTTTTTAACAGCTATAAATATCCTGAAGGCACAGAGTGTTTTGAAAACAGACCAAAACCTGCCAATTGATACTAGTCTAGTATAGCCCCTCCTTGTGATCTTGAGTTTATCTGGAGATTGTCTCCTACAGCTGGCTTTTCTTGTATCTGGTACAGCTCACTTGAAGAACTGAGTCTTTCTGTTTTTTTCCTTCTGTAGGACTTTTGGGTCATGAACAACTCCATACAGAGCACCATTATCCTACTTATTGAGCAAATTGTGGTGGCTCTGGGAGGTGAATTCAAACTTTATCTGCCTCAGCTCATTCCTCACATGTTACGGGTCTTCATGCATGACAACAGTCAGAGTCGTGTTGTGTCCGTCAAGGTGAGTGGGAGGCTGCAGTGCCTGGGCTGGGTTCAGTGTTGAGTTGGGTAAGTGCTCAACATGCTGGGCTCCAGCAGAGCTTCTTGCTTGTGTGCTGCAAGCAGATGGGATAGGTGCAGTTCAGCAGTGGCTTGGTATGAAATGCTGCAGACAGTGCTTTGCTGAAAATGCAAGGTGGAAGCAGCTTTTCACTAGATGCTGCCTTACCTAAAGTGCATCTCTTCTATGACTCACACTGGGTAACTTTTTCCTCCAGCTCTTGAATGCAATCCAACTCTTTGGAGCTAACCTGGATGACTACCTTCATTTGTTACTACCTCCAATTGTGAAGTTATTTGATGCCCCGGATGTCCCAGTGGTGGCTCGCAAGTAAGTGTTGGCTTTGCAGTCTGTCCTTCTTCTTTCCTTTTTGCCTTTTGATATCTAAGCTCTGCAGTACGTGCTCTGGCCACATGTAGAATAAAATACCACTTGATTCCTCCTGTGGTTTTCCTCTATGAAATCACTGTGGAAGAACTGGCTTTGCTTGGGTGTCACGCTACTGTTACTAGACTTTCTTGGGCATAGACTATTACTTTCTGCTTCTCACCTCCCAGTATTTTAGTCACTGCAACTTACTAGCTGCATTAACAGAATTCTGGTGACTTTTTTCATAGAATCACCATGCAATGTCGATTTGGGTTGGAAGGGACCTTAATAGACCATCTAGTTCCAAATCCTTGTCAAGAGCAGGGATATTTCCTACTAGACAAGGTTGCTTAAGGCTCCATCCAACCTCCCTTTTAACACTTCCACTCTACAACTTCTTTGAGCAATCCTTTCCAGCGCCTCACCACCTTTTCTATTATTATTGATGCCCAGGAGGCCTGAGCACAAATCACTTATATATTTTTACATCTCATTTCTCCTGTCTAATATCATGATGGCTAAGTTCTCCTTTCTTTCTGCTCTGACTTCAGAGCTGCTCTAGAAACAGTGGACCGCTTGACTGAATCCCTGGATTTCACTGATTATGCTTCACGGATCATTCATCCCATCGTGCGGACACTAGATCAGAGCCCTGAGCTTCGGACAACTGCAATGGACACCCTCTCCTCTCTGGTCTTCCAGCTGGGAAAGAAGGTAATAGCCTTCTTAGGCTTGAAAGCTCACAAAAGGAGGGACTGTCCCGAAGATTGATGTTTTGAAGTTGAATATTTGCATTCTGTATTTTAAAGAGCATAATTTTTTTTTATTCTCTTAGTTGTTTCTTGAATCAATAATTACTGAAATCAACATTTCAGAATTCGTTTCTTGTCAGATCAATAAAGGTGAAATTTAACTGCTCTTGATGACACTGAGTAGAAACAAAGGTGGAGTTTAGCTGCTTTTGGTGACACTTGGTAGAAACAAAGGTGGAACTGAGCTGCTCTTGGTGACACTGAGTAACTAGCTTTTGATGCTTTTCCCTGTACAGTACCAGATTTTTATCCCGATGGTGAACAAAGTTCTGGTGCGACACAGAATTAACCACCAACGCTATGATGTTCTCATCTGCAGGATTGTAAAGGTGGGTTGGCAAGTATCTAGCTCTTTGCAGAAGGGCACTTTGGGGATGTTTCTTGTTGAAGCAGATGAAGAAGAGTTGTTGCTGTGTTGTGTGTTAAGTGCAACTTTATAAGGAGATTTTGAGATTGCATTGGGAAGTCGTCAACTGGTTGCGATTATTTCCTATAGAAACATTACTGCAAGTTTTAGGCAAGAACTTAGACTTGTAGCCAGTGTAATTAATTTTTTTTTCTCAGTACTTCTTAAATGTGGATTTACCTTATTTTTCCCACAGTTCCAAGACTGAGATAACAAGGTCTCCTGATTTTCTGCAGCATGTTCCACATTTCAAAAAGTCAGTAACTGCTTTGCAGTTTGATTAGCTTGCACAAGTAGCACGCTGCTGTTCTAACCTACTAGTGAGTCAAACAGGAAAGAGTACTTGTTTTAAGGGGTGTTATTTGTTTTTCATAACTAGGAGCTAAGATTGTCTACCAGTTACCTTGGATAGAAAAGGGATATCATTTGAGTTCTTTGTTTTATAAAATTATTATAATGAAACCAAACTGCTTCACAAACTGTGTTGTGAGTCTGGATAGTCCTCTGACCTTATCATCCATTTGGCCTTTGTATGTTTGGGTGTGATCTTCATTTTAAGCCATTTATTGTAGGGCTATACTCTTGCTGATGAAGAGGAGGATCCCCTGATTTATCAACACCGAATGCTGAGAAGCAACCAGGGAGAAACTTTGGCCAGTGGTCCTGTGGAAACGGGTCCCATGAAGAAATTGCATGTTAGCACCATCAACCTGCAGAAGGTAAGACTGGAGCACTGCACAGCATGAGTTTGCTGCTGAAGGGAGAAGCTGTTGTGTCACATCGGTGGAGTTTGTCCAGTGCATCTAAACTGCATTTATTTACTTCTCTTTTCTGTTGCAAGTTCTGTGAAAAACAGGTCTCAGGTCAAAGTAGTGCCTGAGACTCTTTAAAATTAGAAGGTGGTAAGCAATTTTAGAAGAGGAACAGCTGAATTATTAGGCTAGTAATGGCCATGAAGTCATCTTGACACTTTCTTATGTGAAATGTGAACAAGACTTCCTAGATGACAAAGAATCATCTGTAGCTTCTAGAGACATCTTCTCAGAGCTTCTGCCTTTTTCATCAGCCGCTTCTCTGCTATCTTAGTGCTATAATGTCCTGAAGGGAGTATAGAACTTAACAGCGAAGCAGTGACTAATCTGAACAGTAAATGCATGTGGCACTCATTTCAGTGGTGGGATGGATTGGTTTGAAAATGCTGGACTTAAAAATGTAATTCTGAACATATGATGTATTTTTAAGCTGATGTTTCAATGGTGGCTTTAGCTCTTGATGTATTTTTGTTAGGGGGAAGAATTATTCATGTTAAATACTTGGCAGGTCATGACAGGAATACATTTAGGGAAAATTTCTTAGAAATGAGACTGAAGTGCTGCAATTTATCTGGTGAAGTTAGCATATTTCAGGGAATTGAAAAGGGAATCTCAACAATGTGGTTTGGAGCTGTAAAGAAATAATGCTGCCTGCTGATGGAGTCTTCTGCTTTGGGGTAGTGCTTCATTTGGTACTTTAATTGTCTTCTTTTGTAATACAGGCCTGGGGAGCAGCTAGAAGAGTTTCCAAAGACGACTGGTTGGAATGGTTAAGAAGACTGAGTTTGGAGCTGCTGAAAGATTCCTCCTCACCATCCTTGCGCTCGTGCTGGGCCCTGGCTCAGGCCTATAATCCCATGGCTCGGTAGGGTAATTCTGTTTTTTTCACATCACTTAAAATTGCAGCTGCAAGCCAGATACTACAAAGAGAAAGAAAGTTACTTAAAAGCTCTTAGATTCCATAAATAGAGATGGTTCCTGCTATAGGACAAATCAAATACTTGGCAACTTGATTTCATTTCCACCCTTCCTAGTTGGCTGCTCCATGATGTACACAATCTTTCAATATAATTCTGCGTATTGGCCTAGAAATCTCGTAAAGCACATAAAAGGGAAGCTGGAAAAATTGCAGAGTATGAAATAGTTTTGAGGATCTGCTGTGGATGCATAAAAATGCCTCTGAGTGGAATAAAACACAGTGGTTTATTTCTTTTGTAACCAGTATGTCTGGAGAGACTTTGAGTTTCTGGAAGCCATTACTCGTTTGTCTCTTCTTGACAGGGCATATGAATCTGACTGTTGCTGTTGGAGAAGCAATTCATTCCTGGTTTAGTTTTAATGTGAATGTTACCATTTTTGAAGTAGAAGGGCAAACAGCATGATAGAAAGTCAGCAGTTCCTAAGTGGGCAGAGGTGTGATGCTCATGTACTCCATGCATCTAAAAAACCCTCTCACAGTATCTTGTCACAGTATTGGCAGTGACTAGGGCTGTCACTCTCTGGTTTTCATGACCTTTTCTCCTTCTTAAGCTTTGCCATTTTTGCAAGCTCCAGCTAGTGCACTTCTCTGGTGAGCCGAGAAGGCATGAGTGTTGTAGCCTCTGTCCAGAGAAAGGTACAATCAGCTTCCTTACTGCATTCATTTATGATCTAAGACAGACCAGGCAGAGAAAGCATCCTTGGTGCTGTGAAGAGTTTGTCCTTTCCTAAAGTTCTTGCTGGCATATGATAGGACAGTACTTCTACTATTGTAGCATCCTATTACATTATTCTTAAGATGCAAGTTTCACTAACTGTTTGGTGCAGAAACTAGTTGTGTAAAAGGTAATCCCTCTCTATTGCAGGTAGACATATAAATGCATTTTGTAGCGCTCTTTCTCTGAATACAAGGGCAAGTCTGCTGTCAAAGAGACTTTTCTGATGAATAATGAATTCCCATCTCTCAATCTCTTCTGTTTTCCTCCTCAGTGATCTCTTCAATGCTGCTTTTGTTTCATGCTGGTCTGAACTAAACGAAGACCAGCAGGACGAGCTGATCCGAAGCATTGAATTGGCCCTGACTTCTCAGGACATTGCAGAAGTCACTCAGACACTGCTGAACTTGGCAGAATTCATGGAACACAGTGACAAGGTAGAGATGCTATGAAGCAACTCTTTTCCAATGCCTAGTTTATGGAAAGGGTGTGAAGAGTTCATGTCTGCTTTGTTCTTTTTTATACTCATCCTGCTTTTGATGCATGTGCTTCTGCCCAGGGTCCACTGCCTCTGAGAGATGACAATGGCATTGTGCTCCTGGGGGAACGTGCTGCCAAGTGTCGAGCATATGCCAAGGCCCTGCACTACAAGGAGCTGGAATTTCAGAAGGGCCCCACCCCAGCCATTCTAGAGTCTCTCATCAGGTAGGACCACAACTGATGAGATTTCTGCTCTTACATCACTACCAGATTTAGGATGCCATTAGGATGAATCTAGACAATTCTTAGGATTCCACTCTCTACCAGAAGACTGCTGTAGGCTAACAGCTTGCATTCTCCTAGAAGGTGACTTCTGCCCTTCTGTTATGTGCTTAAAAATTATGATAGAAGCCATGGAAAGTTGTACAGGAAAAAGCAGAGTCTTCTGCTTTCTGCCTCTCACCTGTTGAGTTCAATATGGGATATTGTGGAGTGGCTGTAAGATAGATGAGAGATTCCTACACCTATATGTAAATAAGGAAGAAAAGTTCTTAGTGAAAAATTCTCATCAAAATTGACTAATGTAGCTCAGGAAGAGTTCACATATCAAATAGAAGATAGAACAAGAGCGTATTGTTTCCTGAGCATTGTCAACAAGACAGATGTTACCCTGAAACACTTTTGGTACTGAGCTAAACTGTTTTAAAACATGAATCTGTTTCATATCACAGAATTGCTAACTCTGCTATCTGAGATGGACAAACTGATTTTGGTTGAGCAAAACCTTAGCTTGGTTTCAGCCCTTGTATACCTTGGAGCTGTGCTTTCCTGTTTTTTGTTTGTTTGGGTTTTTTTTTTCCCCCCTTCTCTTTTATTCTTTCATGCCTCAGTTTTGTTCTCTTGGTTTTCTGAGGAAAATCTAGAATTCAGTGTATTCCCTTCTCTTGGCCCAAATCACTTTGCAGCTGTTTGTGTATCAAAAAAGCACATTAAAGAGCAAAGGCTCAAAGTCAAGCAGGACTAAAAATGAAAGGCAATTTATTAGAAATGAAAAAGTTTAGAAACCCTTAAAAATTCATTTGGCAGACCACAGTTAAAATAGTTCCAGCTGTAGTTCCACACAGATGAAATTTACAGCATGAATAATCAAACATATTTAAGGCAATTCTCAAGACACCTTAATCTCCCATTTCATACAAGACTGAACAATTTAAATTAGATTCAAACTCTCTTTAAGATGAATAAAAATAGGTATATTAACTGCAACTATTTTTTCCAACATACTCAAAGAGTGATATGGCTACAGGAGGAGTCTCTCTTTTGTAACTGTTCTTTAAAACATTGTGTTATGTAAGGATTGGTGACAGAACATCTCTAGGTAGCTTGTAACTGAGTGATCTTCAGAACAGATGTTAATATTCCTCAGCATGGTGTGCTAGCACGTCCCCTTAGGTTGGAATAACTTCTGCCAGTTAATGGATTCTCTAGTGTGTGTTAGTGTTTTGCTCATGGATACAGTGGTTTTAATTGTTGGAGTTGAGTTTTTTGACTATGTGGCTGGGTCTGGATATCTTTTTGCTGACCTGCTGTTCTCTCTCAGTTTTGCTGACATGTGGCACATTTATGTTTAACCTGAACATAATTTTGTGACAGCCCAGTAAGTTGCTTTGTGATTGACCAACCTTTAGGTGATCTGTGGATAGGAATAAGCATCACAGAGCATACAGGAGAAACCCTTCCTCTGGGGTTACTATTTGCTGGGTGCAGACCTCTGTGGGGACTTACTTGAGGCAGCAGTAGGAGATGGCAGTAGAACTTCAGGAGAGAACCTGGGCAATACAAAACTTCTGAGCTTTGCCTTTTTCCTGTGTGGGAATGTAAGCTGCTTACTGTACACTAAAGAAAGGTGCATCAGGGGCACTTCTGATTGATTCCTCTGGTATGAAATGAGTATTTCTGTGATGTGAGTCTCTTTTGAAAGGAGTTACTCAGCAGTGCTTCTTTCAGACACTGAAGGAAAGGTGACAAAAAGGCCTTTGTTTTCAGTCCCTGCCTGACTGGTTAATGCTAAGGCAACTCACCAGTCACAATGCTAGTGACAACACACCAGTGGGTGTTCTGAAGGTGCTATAAGTGCATTCTCTCCTAACCTATTCTAATACAGCATTTTTCCCTTTGGAAAGAGTCACAAGAGGAAGAAATAATTTTGAGCCCTGATGACACTAGGGGCTGTGGCAGATGCTTAGTGTGCCTCTGTGTTCATAAGCCAGTATGTAGCTGTTGCACATATTAGATGAAATGAGTATTTATCTGGGTGAGTTGGAGCTCTCCATTGCCCACCTTCACCTGTGGCATCACATAGCTGTACAAGCAAATATTGGTTCCCTCTATGGTTTGAAGTCCTCTGGCCGGATCTTCATCTCAACTCTCTTCAGTGAATAGGTTGATCCGTGCCATCCATACCAGGTGATGCCATCCATGTTCTTGGTGTGCTCTCCCTTGCGGTAGTAAACCCCATTCAGGTTGGAATCTGTGCAGCAGTTGTACCAGTAGCCACCTTGTCAGAAAATGAACAGATTCCTGGTGAGCCAATTACTTAAAACAGGCAGGCTTTGTGTTAAGAATTACTGCTTCTTCTGGAGGAGAGAGACTAGAATGCAGCATTTAATCCTTGGAGCCTATAATCCTGCTAGCTGGGATTGCAGGTAAATTCAGAACTTCAGATAGATACTGAACACACAAAGGCTTTACAGTTCCATAGTCAGATTAGTCCAGTAGCTTTTCATCCAGTTGCTCATTCCTCTTAGAGTATTTCATAGATTCATGGCATGGTTTGGATTAGAAGGGACCTTAAAGATCATCTAGTTCCAATCCCCCACGCATTGGCAGGGATACCTTCCACTAGACCAAGTTGCTCCTTGACATTTTTCTGTCCCTGACTCAAAAAGAGCATGGAAACCACTTTTGGTTCTTAGTGTAGGCATCTTACAGTGTTTAAAAGGTTTCTGGACTCTGCAAGGGGGCTACACTATTTTATTGAGACTGATAGCAATTTTATTTGTGTGCCATGTGGGGGCACAGTGGGGAAATTAAAAATAAAGGGCAAGACACAAAGAAGACAGTTATTTGTGACAGACCTCATAAAAAGCTAGGAATAAAAGATTAGAATTCAGGTTGAGTTTTGAGGTGTATGTAGAATAATATAGGCAAATAATTACAAATCCTTAATTCTAGAGTTTGAATCAGAAAAATAGAAGGAAAAATAAAGACCTTATAGATATAGAGAAATAGTTTTCTGCGTCTCTAGATTACATCAATGTCTGGGATAGTCTGGCAGATTGTCAGGTGCACAGAGTGGGCTGGATAAATGTGTGTAGGTGAGAGCAGAGAGTAAATCATTTGGCAAATACTGATGTCTAGAACATGCAGCCTGGCTTTCTGTAAATCAGTCTTAACTGCCAGATTTCCCACACAACCCAGAAGTGTATATTCCAGAGTTGGTCATCACTCCCTTGCTTTGCTATTGTCACTTGTAAAGAGGGAGTCTTGGGCTCCCTACAAAGGACTCATACCTCTCTACGCAGCGCTGGCGAGTCTGCATTTCAAATAGTGTGTTCAGTTTTGGGCCCCTCACTCCAAAAGGGACACTGAGGTGCTGGAGCCATGTCCAGAGAAGGGCAACAAAGCTGCTGAGGGGTCTGGAGAACAGGGCTGGTGTTGAGTACCTGAGGGATGTGGGATTGTTTAGTCTGGGGGAAAGGAGGCTGAGGGGAGACCTTATTGTTCTCTACAACTCCCTGAAAGGAGGTTGGAGCAAGGTGAGGGTGGGTCTCTTCTCCATAGTATCAGGTGATAGGACAAGAGGAAATGGCCTGAAATTGTGCAAGAGTGGTCAGGCATTGGAACAGGCTGCCCAGGGAGGTGGTGGAGTCACCATCCCTGGAGGTGTTCAAGAAACCTGTGGACATGGCACTGTGGGACATGGCGTAACGATGGTCTTAGGTCAAAGGTTGGACTTGATGATCTCAGAGGTCTTTTCCAACCAAAGCAATTCTATGATTCTATGACCCAGGCAGCTCTGTGGGGCCAGGCAGGTGTTTGTATGTGCTTTACCTTTACGGAACTGGGCACAGTCATCCACACATTTGTCATTGTCCTTGTCCTTCGTGCTGAAGGCTGTATTGTTGTGGTAGCGCAGGGAGTCACGCCCTGTGTTGCCGGTGTAGTTGCCCACGAAGAGCCGGTAGCTGTTGAGTTCATTGCTCAGGGTGAACTGCTGGTACTGTGCGTAGCGGATGTTACCTTCCCAGTCCTGCCACACAACAAGGAAGAAGAAACAGGTCCTGTGAGAACCCTTAGGAGAAGATTCCACCATCTGTGATTCCATACAGTGCATGTTGTGTGTCTTTTCTCGGTTGTAGATTTTTCACAAGTTATTTTCTGTCTTGGACTCAGGCTGCAGAAACTTAGAAACATAGAATTGTTTGGGTTGGAAAAGATCTCTAAAATCAAGTCCAACCACTGACCTAACACCACCATGTCCATTAAACCAGCTGAAGTGCCATGTCTACATATTTTTAGAACACCTTCGTGGATGGTAACTCCACCACCTCCCCAGGCAGCCTAAAATTCCCACAGCAAGGCATCATATTTTCAAGTTTTATCTACACTGGTAGTAAACAATGCATGTGGAAACCTGGTGTGCAGCTCTTGTGTTTAACATCCTTGTCTCAAAGTGCAGCCACAAGTAATTTTTTTTCCCCTCTCTGAAACAGTGGCTTTTAGATCCAAAGCCATTCAGCTCACTCTTTCCATTGTACATATCCCACCCCTCAAAGCTATTGACCAACTATAAATGAGTCTAAGACAAACATAAGCCTTTAGCAGACTGTAGAAATTGTTTTGGGGTAATACAAGGCAAACTCTTGTACACAGACTGGAAGGAAGTGCTGCAAAAGGAAAACACCCAGTCTTAAACTTCATGGGGCAGAAGATTCCGAGTCTTGAAATGTGAGGTGGTCAGCAGTTTGCTGTCTGTCTGCAGTGAGTTCTGCAAGAATTCTCTAGAGCCCCAAATGCTTCCCTAAGATACAATCTCTGTGCAGACAGGAATTTGTACTACTGACTTTGCACTGTGGAGGACACAATTCTCTCTTATCCTTGAATGCATCACAAAGTCCATCCTACCTCATTCTCCTGTAATTAAAGCACAAAAATTCTTTTGGTCTTCTGTTGAGATAGTTTCTGCTTCTAGTGGATCACTTTGTACAAAAACCCCTTTTGGGGCTGAAATTTGGAGCTTGTTAGTTACCTCCAACTCCACTCTCAGAACAGTGGGGCGCCTTGAGAGTCTGTAGATATTTTCATTTCCCAGCCAAAAGTCTCCTCTGATGTTGCCAAATCCATCCCTGTATTGTTTCCAGTCCCTATTGAAAGATGTCAAACCAACTTTACGCCTCTGGATGATAGTCCAGCCACCTCCATCTGTCTTCATGTCACAGAACACCTAGGACAGGACAAAAAGCAGTGTTTACTTCTCAGTAGACTTAGGAAGGTTTGTTTCTCTTAACATAAGACATTGTTCCAAAATTTCACAACTTGGAGAAATTCCTCTTTTGTTTAAAAGTAATGAGAAAAAAAAAATCCTTAACCCTTTTTCTATTTTCCACTCTTAAATATTCATTCTTCCCTTCCTTGAAGTTTGCCTGTATAAAGATGATGATTCTAAGTGCAGAGTGTCATAACTCGGTATATGCTCTTTTCTTCTCTGTGATAGAGAAGTATTTCTTGATTATATTTGAAAAAGACTTAACACCTACATTTTGTACTTAACATCCTTACCTCCAGATCTGGACTCCCCAAAAATTCATCAGGAGGTAGCTTGTAAACGCCAGAGATTCTGTAGTTCCTCTGGTAAAGCGATGAGCAGTCATAGACAGCATCTACTTGAATCAGAACCAGTACGTAAGAATCTGAACAGCAACAACTCCCCTGTAAGAGTGATGTCTGCAAAGCTTTCTGTAATACAAGGAGTAATTAAGTGAAGAAGATTCCCACAAGTGTGTTTCCCTGAAACGGTTTAGTTTTGATCAATGCATATGTTAGGAAAAGAGGGGACCTTGTGTTGTTAACCTTCCCTATCCAAAGAGACACCTCTCTGTTTTCTCTTCACATTGCTGCTGCGTGTCTGTTAGAAGGTTAAAAGGTGCGTGTTTCCTTCCCCTCCCAAATAACAAAGGCTTATCTTCTAGAAGGCTGCCTACTGCCAGATTTGTTTTGTTTTGTGTGCCTGAGTAGGGTAGCTGAGTTTGAGCTGAGATGAGACATATTTGCTTAAAACATTTTGCACTAGAGCCTGTGGCAGAGGTGGTAGCTTTTAGCTGCAGTCAGTCTGGTAGCTTCTGCAAGCCTCCTTTCCTGTCAATACAGGAGCTGACTTGAATTGTAGTGCATTTTACCATTTTCTTCTGAGGAAGATAAAGCAGCTGAAGCAAGGCTTTATCCATTCTGACAGCTCTCACTGGGGTACAACCTGAACGTCTCTTACCTGGCGAGGTGAGACGTGTCTGCTTTAAACACCTTCAGGGCCACCTTCTTCTGTGGGATATTGTATTTTTTCCAAACCTCCAAAGGTTTGGATTCATTATAGTAAAAAAAAAAAAAAAAAAAAAAAAAGTTTAAGACCTGCTGTAAACAGCAATGTGTCAAAACTACAGCCAAGTGCAATTTTTTTTTTGTAGGAAGAATTTAGTAGACTTCGAAGTTTTTCCTTGGCATCTAAAATAAAAACCAATCCAAACGAAGCCTTCTGGCAAACCCAGTCAAACCCAAACATCCCAGCAGTTTCTTTTTAAGCAAGTTTTAAGCTCGTTGCAGTGATTTCATTTGAAAAGTCAGCAAAAAGGACACTTTCTTCTAGAAGCAGCTTTACAGGAGCTGACCTACAAAATGCACCTGCATTCCACAGTTAGTCCAGGCCTGTGCAATTACTGCACAGTGAAATTTTCCCTCGGGGAAGAGAATTTGGAGCAATTTAACTGTGTTCTGCCTGGGCTTATGTAACAGTTTGCATCGTGCCTCATCTACAGCCTTGAGATTTTGAGAATGACCATTCAAATAATGGGTCACTCCTTTCCTCTGGTTCAGAGAAAGTCATAAAGATACAATTAGAAATCTTCAGTAGTGCTTAGAGAGCACTTTTAAGTGTTTTACCGACTTCAAGTCTCCTGTCAGCACTGTGAACTTGGAGGATGTTACTGCCAGAGCCATTCCCTGACACAGCCAGATCCTGTTCTTTTTGGATTGGTCCTGTACTGTCAGAAAGTGCAATACCAGGCCAAGTTCCTCACTGTACACATACAGTACCTGTTCAGTTTTTATCCTCCTTGATTACAGACACAGATACTAAAATACAGCTGCCTCTTTGGGCTTTGGCAGACGAATTCACACCTGGTTCTCTCAGGATCGCCTGCCAACAGCAGTGCTGCATACACATCCAGTCTGCATATTTGCTGTTCACATTAGTGGGACGTGCTAGCATTAAGATCTAGTTGTTAGTTCATTTTGTGCATTAAGAGGTGTGTCGGGGAGCTTGGTGACTCCCTGCTTACCAGCTGAAGTCTGTGTGACAGTCTGAGCCGCCTGCAGCTGCATGATGTCTATCTGGTTGTTCATTTCGGAGTATTTGCTCTCAGCATCAATGAGGCGAGACTCCATCTGCTTGGTGCTCCCTTCCAGCTCCATCACCTGCATCACCACGTTCACCCAGTCACCTTCCTGCTTCTTGCTCAGCTCCTGCAGCATTCTGCTGAGGTTGGCTACTTGCACCTTGAGCTCCTTGATCTCATCGCAGCAGGCTGTCATCTTGGACTGTACATTCCCATTGATTGTTCTCCGTTTAGGAGGCTTCTGCAGCAGTGCAGGGTAGATTGCCACAGACACAGTGACAAAGCAGAGCCATGCCAGCTGGGCACTGGATCTTGCTGGCATTTTTGCTTACAGCAACAGAAAGCTTCCAGCTGCCTGTGAGTAGTCTGAATGCAGATGGGGTAGCTATGAAACTTTCAGCAGGTCCTCCAGCAGACTGGTACCTAACTTTCTTCCAATGAACTCAGTCTCTGAAGGTGGAGCCTGAAGGAGCAACTTTTTTTCAGTCTGTGCACTTTGGAAGTCTGTCTCAAAGCATCTTATATACTATTTTTCTGTTTACCTCCACCCCCCTGAAGCTATGAAGAGCTTTCTGGCCCCTCCCAGTTCATCTGTTCATATCAGGTGTTTACAGGGTGAAATTGGAAGAGGTTTCAGCCAAAAAGGGTTTGGGAGAGCAGGAGAGAATTCACTCAGTTCTGTCTTCAAAGGGGTGTGGGAGAGGACTGGGCAGTGAGGAGAATTTCCAACAATTATTGCCTGTTGGATTGTAGCCCTCTTGGTGACTAGTTCTGGCACTCCAGTAACATTAGAGGTCCAGGATGTGAAAAGACTGTTCCAAAGAGAGTGAGTTTATAGAAGTTCAAGGAAGGTAACTCCCTATCAGGTAGCTTTGGCTGCAATGAGTCCTACTAATATATTCCCCAGAAGTTGTAGGGGTAACTCTGCACTTGCAGTGTTTCTTAAATTAGAGAATTTGTAGCAAATTCATCAGTTCAGCACCTAACCCTCCTGTCTCTGCACACTGATGCTTCTGCACTGTTGGCTTTGTGGAATTCAGTGCTGTTCTCTTTAGAGATGGGATATCTGAGAGTGGAATGGGGAGAAGTCCACAAAATAAGTAAGTCAGAACCCATGCTTCTGTTTACTCAGAGTGGACAAGCAAAGGGACATTAAATCATGCTGAAGGATAGTCTATTTAAAACTGAGAAGAGATGGGTTTTTACAGACAGTGTGATCTGTCACACTCCAGTATTATGGTGACTAGTTTAACAACAGCTTTTGAAGAGAAAATCTATGGCTAGCTAAAATGTCCACAGTTACATAAAGTGCAGATTTAAGATTTATTATTTAAGGTTTGCTCTTAAATCTTTAGGTATTCAGAGTATAGATCAAATATTGGCTGGCTGAGATATAAGAGGAGACTGGAAATTATCTTTTAACATTTTAGCAGCTGATTATGGCTGTTTGATCCCAAAGTTGAAGTACTTCAGCAATGGTACAGCCTGGTGCAGGTGGTTTGCAACTTTTGTTCTAGAGCCTAACAGAGAATTTGTTACAGCTGCTCTGTAATTTCCCAATGTGTGGCTTCTTGCATCTTCCTGCAAAGTTTCTGATTGTGTCAACTGGCCGAGGCAAGGTGTAAATGGAGTAAATGGCTCAGGTAAATGCTCCTGGGGTAAATGCCATGAAAGTTTCTTGGTGTCAAAGAAAACAAAGTGAATCTTGCTCCATTTACCCCTGACATGCACCACAGCTGGTTAGTAGGGTTTTTGCAGAGCAGTAATGAAAGACCTTCCAGGGTGTAAAGATTTAGGAAGATGAATTCATCAAAGCACTGGAGGAGTAGAATGTGAATGGAGGTGTTTCATAAACCTGTTTTTTTCTTAGAGGAGGAAGAGATGATCTTTTGGAGGAGTTCAGAATTTGAGATCAAACAGGCAGCATTGAGTGTTTTCAGTTGTTGTGGGTGCCTGCCTGTGTGCTGTACTTTATGTACTACTGCAGCCTGGAGTATCAGCTGTTGAGGCTGCTGTGTGGAGATACTGCCTGAGATATGCAAGTCCAATTTGATGAAAGCACTGAGGGTACCTCCAGAGCAGACCATAGGCTTCAGCCACATTTTTGTCATGGACATTCCAGAAACCTTCCATGGCAAAATTGCCTTTTATGCTTCAGACCAGAAAGTGTCACTGCACCCAGATGAAAGCCTGACCTTTTTGTTCTGCCTCTAATCCTGTCTGAGCCCTCTTCCAGCTGGAGCTTCTGTCATTCCCAGGGGCAAATTCTTCTCAGGCTTCCTGTGATGAGAAACATGTTTTTGTCAAAGTTGGAACAAAGAATAGGGCAGACCAGATTTTGGCTTCTCTGCCCCAAAAAGCCACCCTGCTAACACTCCCATTGTGTTACATAGGACTTCGTTCTGCTGCTACTCTCACTCAAATTCTTCTATCTGTCTTGTACAGTTTGAATTTCACACACATCATGATGGGCAGATGTGGAAGAGAGGAGCCTCTTGTAGGTCCATGCATTTCTTCTTGATACAGATTTTGGAAGGATCCAAAACTCAGCCGAACTGTTGCACACAGATGTTATGAAACAGTGCAGAAAGGCCTCCAAATGCTCTCTTTAAACTGAAGTATGTCATTGGAATTGAGGCAGCCAGGGTTTTCTTTTGGGTTCAGCCTCTGGTTTGTGTATCCTAACACCATCCGTCTTTCTTTTGCATACGTACCTGTTTAAAGCAGACATAATACTTCTTCATTCTGAGGGTGACAATAGACAAATTATGCAGGAATAGGAGAGAGCACAAATCTTCTGTCGTTATTTTTGATGAAGCATTAAGAGAGCTTTGGACAGACAGATCTCTCTTGGCAGAGACCTTGGCCTTATGGAACTGGACTTCTTTATGAATATGTGAAAGATGAATCTCTTCCTGTTGCATGGAGAACTGAATGTAGGCTCTCAGGCAACAACACCTACTGATGGTAGTCACTGCCAGATCAGATCAGCTGTAGGAGCTGGCAGGCTGTTGGAAGCAATTCCACTGTTATGTAATTGTGTACTGACAATTCAGGATCCTAGTACATTTTGGGAATCTAGGGAGAAACTAGTTTTGTGATTACTGAGTGGGTCCTAGTCCTATTTTTCCCTTTCCCCCAATGCTGATAGAGGAATCCAATATAATTTTATCTGAATTCCATCACCCTGTGTTTTTTTTTTCTATTATTTTGTGTGTGTGGAAATATCTTTCCAGCTACCAGGTTGCAGAATAAGATCCTAATGTGAAGAGCATGAGGCAAATCCTTTTTGGTTTTGTTAATGATGTAGAAGTGGTTGGGAGAATTGAGCCTAACCATGGCTGCAGTTAGTGTGTTCCCTCTGCTTGCAGTGTTGGGTGATGTTACAAATTCAAGTGTGTTAGTATTACGTGATTAAAACCAGAGATCTCATGTCCCTGGAGGGCCAGATTAAATCAGAGGTCTGGGAAGCTGTTCTGGCAGGTGTATGTGAAGCTGAGACAAGAAGAAAAGCTCAGAGCCCTGTGGCTATTTATTTGGTAGGCAGTCACTGCAAAACCCTCAACAGGCATCTGGCAAATGCTTAGAATTCAGCATTCCTGGTGCTTGCTGAGGTGGCAAAGGCTCTCCTTGGTTCTCTGCTGGAGGGTCACAGCAGTCCATACTGTGCCAGAGCTCAGGGAAGTACTGCTTTCCTCTCCCACAATATGTGAAACTTCACCTCTGGCTTTGGAGATGCTGTTTCACCTTTTTCTGCTAATATTTCTGACAATTTTTTTTCTTCTCTGCCCTCACTGAATCTGGTTAATAAATATTTGGGTGCAGAAAACCTTTTGCAACCTAAGATTCATAGAATCACAAAATGGTCTGGGTTGAAAGGGACCTTAAAGATCATCTTGTTCCAATCCCCAGCCTCGGGCAGGGACATTTCATAGAATCATAGAATCATAAAATCAAGAAGGCTGGAAGAGACCTCAAAGATCAAGTCCAACCTGTCACCCTAAACCTCATGACTATCTAAACCATGGCACCAAGTGCCACGTCCAGTCCCCTCTTGAACACCACCTCCAGGGATGGTGACTCCACCACCTCCCTGGGCAGCACATTCCAATGGCCAACCACTCTCTCTGTGAAGAACTTTCTCCTCACCTCCAGCCTAAACCTCCCCTGGCGCAGCTTGGGACTGTGTCCTCTTGTTCTGGTGCTGCTTGCCTGGGAGAAGAGACCAAACCCCTCCTGGCTACAACCTCCCTTCAGGTAGTTGTAGACAGCAATGAGGTCACCCCTGAGCCTCCTCTTCTCCTTCCACCAGCCCAGGTTGCTCAAGGCCTCATCCAACCTGGCCTTGAACACCTCCAGGGAGGGGGCATCCACAACCTCTTTGGGCAATCTGTTGCAGTGTCTCACCACCCTCATTGTAAAGAATTTCTTCCTAATCTCCAGTCTAAATCTCAAATCTTGCAGCTCGAAACCATTGCCCCTCACCCTGTTGCTGTTGTAGTGGTTCTCTCTGCTTTGCATTTCAAAGCTCATGAAGTTTTTTATTTACTCTTGAGTATTTGTATAAAAATTGGGAATTTGGGCAGTTTTAAACCCCACGAGCAATGTGGTGTGCCCTTGCTGTGCAAAGTTGAAGGGCCTGCTACTCTGGCCTGGCAGCAGTCAATCGTCAGAACTGCTGATTGAGAGCAGTCCTTTGCCACTGTGGGTTTCTCAAATGCATTTGTTCCCAGCAGGGGAATAATTTTCAGTGGCATGATGGAAATGCTTTGGGGTTTGGAGTGGCGGGGGGGGGGACAATTGATTGTTCTCTGAGCTTTGTTGAATCAAGGAGTGAAGGATGCCTGAACACAAACTGTAGAACTGGGGACACTGGCCAACAAAGCCAATTCCTTGTGCCAGAGGATTATCTGTTCCCCAAAGTATCCACAAAGTAGTAGTGCCTTCTGTTTCGAATTCCAGAAGCAAGCTCTCAGCACTTCAGAAGGAAAACCAAGCTTGATTTATCTGCCACACAGAGGAGCTTTTTAAACAAACTTAGGAAGATTGCAAGAAGAGTTTGGCTTCTTGTCTGGTCTTTGCGCGCAAGCTGCTGTAGTGCAAAAAGTAAGGGATTTGGTAATAGGAAATGTGTGTTCTCTCACAGAGAGGCTTGGAACCTCCTGAAAAGGCTCTGTTGAAAGAAAGTTTTTCATTTTTTATGGGAAGATAGGGAAGGGTTCTGTCTCTTACTTCTGAGTTCCTGAAATTTTAAAATGTATTTTGACTGGCAGAGAATAATGTTAGAGACCCTCAAAGATAATGGAAGACTGGAAAGCTCCCAGGACTGTATAAAACAGAATATTTCTAGTAAACATTAGATATTTATGCCTGGGGTTTGTGGAGGAGAAAAGTCCATCATTTTAATTGTCTTCCTACTGAAGACAGCAAAGTTGTTGTCTTTCATTCCTAGTTTCATACCTGGTTTCTGTTTGGTGAGACTTCAGCTGGAGTACTGTGTCCAGCTCTGGTACCCTCAACACAAGAAGGACATGGACCTGATGGAGAGGATCTAGAGGAGGCCACGAAAACAATCAACTGACTGGATCTCCTCTCCTACAAGGACAGGCTGAGGGAGCTGGGGCTGTTCAGCCTGGAGAAGAGAAGGCTCCAGGGAGACCTAATAGCAGCCTGCCAGTACTTGAAGGGCCCTCCAAGAAGGCTGCAGAGGGACTGTTTGCAAAGGCCTGCAGCGGTAGGACAAGGGACAATGGTTTGAAATTAGACAAGAGGAGGTTTTAGGTGCATTAATGCTGGAAGATTCTGCCAGTCCATACTGGGCAGCATAGCTGAGTGCTTGGGCCTTTCCTGAGGGGTGATGTGTTTAACCTGAGACCTAAAATACAGAAGTCATCTCTTGTGGCCTGCTGCCAAGACTTCAAGTAAAATAGGTGGTAGTGGTGGTTTTTTTTTTTTCTAGTTTCTACACAAAAATAAACATGAATATGTTGTACCTTCAGTGAACATGAGGAATAATTGATGTTCACCTTAATATGAAACTTTGTATTATCCTGAATTAGGAACAACTGCAAGGATATCACCCTGTAAACAAAGACTTAACTGGCTGCTGAGTTAGCCAGAAGCATTGTTTTTGTCTTGAGAGATGTTTTCCAACCTTCTCCTTTAATCCAGAAAGATTTTGTAGTTATTTTTTCCCAATACGAGGAGAAATCTATCCTCCTGATTGTAATCCAGTAAACTCCCCTCATCTCCAGTAGCAACACTGTGACTAAAACCCCCTGGCAACTCTGCCTGCCTGGAATATCAGCCCTTCAGGGCCTCTTCTGTGTGCCTGGATGTTTTTCTGTGGTGTTGCTCATTCTGTCCAGTCTCCAGCACAGCTCAAAAACAGCTCTGCAGGCCTTTGAATATTAGAAAAGTTGAGAATCTGCAGCAAAGAGGGGGCAATGCCTTAATAGTACGAAGATGAAAGGGTGAGGAAGCTGAGGAGGTTTTCCAGTCAGTGGCTTATGAAAGTCCACAGAACTACCTATCTTTACTCACCATGTGTCCTCCTCAAATGTTACAACAGAGTAATTTAGGGTTGTTAATGATAACACAATATATTTTCTGCTGATATGTATTTCTCTGTCCCCTTCTCTTCTTTCCCCTCCCTTTGCTTAAACCATAGGCATCTTTAAAGCATTCAGTTTTATTTTGGACAGCCAAGAAAGTGTGAAATAACAACAAAAAGAGTAATTGAGTGCAGCAAGGAGCACCAGCAAAAGAGCAGAGATAATTGTTGAAGAGTAAAAGCTAACGGTCAACATTGTCAGGAAGCGTTGACAAGAAAGATAAGTTGAGGTTATTAACTGTCTGACATGCTGGAACTGATGTCTGCCAATGGCTCTTTAAATCATCAGGATATGAAATGTGACAGCCATTTATCACTTTTATGAGGCACTGCTGCCTAGCTTTCCCTTGGGAAGTGTGGAGGTAGCTTGTTCTTTGACTATCTTGCTAAAAAAAGGCATGGATGTATTTCAAGTGCTTCCCATTTTTTGGGTGCCTGGCTTCTTGAACCATGATTGTGCTGCATTCTTAGCCTGACTGAATCTGAATTGAGCTCAGGCCATTCTGAGGTCCTGTTTCCAAGAGACTTCACCTTCCCATATATCCAGTGTGTCTAGGAGCTCAGTTCTTTAGCTGTCAGGGAAGGAAACTTCAACAGGCAAAAATCTAGCACTCATTTGAAAATGTTTCCTTTTTTGTCTTTTCAGACTATTCCCTTTAATACTATAATAGATTTCCTTGTCTCTTACTGATCAACAAACCTGTTCTAGGGGAGAAAAATACGCAATCATTCTGATGCTAGCTGGCAGGAAGGAACAATCCTGAAAGCTGCCCATACCTACAGCAGCAAATTCAAAGGGCACTGAAAGTCTCTTTGCATTGCTCTTAGTTGATGTGTTTTGGTTTAGGTTGTGCTTTTTCTATTGCAGATGTTAACTGTCATTAATATTGAACCATGGAGTGTGTTGTATCATGCTCAAGTGTTGTGACATTGCTTTGAACAACTTGCACTTCTTGTTCTCCAGCACCACAAGGGAAAGAGGAGAGCCATAAGCCAGAGGCTGTTTGTAAATAACCATTATCAGTTAGCAGGGGCTTCACAAAAAGTTCATTTCCCCCTTAAATTTGGGTTTAGCAAAAGAACTGTTAATCATATACAATTACTGGTTTGTGTCACAGGTCTTGAGAATACCTGCAGAGAATGTGTAGTCTTTGTGCCTTATGTAGTCCAGTCATTCACTTGGAGGTTTTAAACAAAAAGGAGGGTGGTCCACAGCTATTTCTAAGTGACAGAGCTTGCTATTAGCAAGCAGAAGCTCATACCAGCCTCTGATAATTGCCAACTCTGTTAAATGGTCTTTCTCTTCTACCTTTTCAGCATTAACAATAAACTGCAACAGCCAGAAGCAGCTGCTGGAGTACTGGAATATGCCATGAAGCACTTTGGGGAGCTGGTGAGTCCTGCTGGATAACTTCCTTCTTCATGTCTTACGTTTTGCTGTTTTTCTAGGGTGTGGGGTTTTTTTGGGTCTTCTACCAATTCTGCTTTGTTAAAAAGATGATTCTGCAGTGCCTTAAGGTGGTTTGGGAAAGGTAGGCCGCCCTGGAAGCACAGTAAGGAACCACTAAGCAGTGGGAACATGTATAAGCACAAAATGATGGAATTCCTTTGGTGCAGGATTATGTGTGGGTTTGACCTAGACTGGAAAAGTCCTTTCTGGGAGAGGTACAGACTTCAGAACATACTCACAGCTTCTTATGATTCCCTGGGTGGATTGAGCAAAGCTCTGTGTTACCTAATCCTGACCTCACTCGTTACCAGTAATGTAGCTCTAGCAGTAAATGGAGTTCAAAACACAGAATTTGCCAGAGTGGGCAGTGAAAAGAAATTAAGAGGAGCTATGAGCTCTGCTTTCAGGAACTTACCTGAAATACTGTGATTGTGCTGAGAAGTTAAGGGCTGATGTATAAATGTCCTAAGTGGAAGACCTGGCATGCAGAGCATGGTTTATACTGACCCTGCCCACAGGGCAAGGAGAGGAATATTCTGAAGCCTATGTCAAGGTTTGAGCTGCCAAGGGCTAAGCAGGAAGACATTGGCAGAGAGAAGTATGGAAAAAATATTAAAGCATTTTATTTCTTGAAAATTAGAAACAAAATCTTGAAACCAAGACTGAAGAGAAGTTTGTGCAGCTGATAAGGATCAGTGCTTGGCTTACTTGTAAAGTGTTTGTTACAAACCACATGCTTTCCTTTTGAGGGCTGTGATTAGACCCCAACATCAGCTACCTGGTGTGTTGAAAAATGGCCTAGCAGTAGCCAGGCACACAGTGTGATTTTTGGGGTTTGAGTTTATTCCAGTTAGTCACTCCATTCCTGAGTGTAGCATGGTCCTTGTTTAAATGCAAGCATATGCAACAGTAGGAAGAGGAATGTTTTATAGCTTTGCCCTTTATCCTGTTCCGCTCAGTCCCCTTCTCCGAGAAGAAAAGCACCAGCTACAGAGCTGGTATTTTAGTGGCACTGAATAAGGGAATGGTGTTGGATTGATCCCTCTGGTAATATTAATTCATTTCTGTGCATGTTGAGCAGTGCTCAGGATTCCTGTTTTGTACTAGCTCAGGGCTTTTCTCTGTACCACAGAAGTCCATTAAGATACTTAGAATGAAAAAAGGTTGAGGTGGCCACCACAGACTGAACTTTTCAGGAACAGCTGTGGTAGTTAATATAGAATGATTAATATGAATCCTTCTATTGATTCTGATTTTTTTTTTTTTTTCTTCCCTTAGGAAATTCAAGCTACCTGGTATGAAAAGCTCCATGAATGGGAAGATGCTCTGGTGGCCTATGACAAGAAGATGGACACAAACAAAGATGATCCTGAGCTGATGCTGGGACGGATGCGTTGCTTGGAAGCACTTGGTGAATGGTAAGAGGAGAACGCCTAAAGACTGAGGAAAGTGGTGCCTTTAAAAATAGTGCTTATCTCTTCTCCGGGGGCTGGCATTCAGTTGACTTTTTTGCCTGAATTCCTACTAATAGTTTGAGTATTTTCAGCAATTTCTCACTTTATTCATTGTAGTCAGAATTAGTAACATCTCTAGGCCTTGTGGGATGGGCCATCTGATGAGTTCAGATCTCTCTGAAAGAGAATCTGCAGTTTTATGGTCAGATCAACCCCATTTATAACTGAGAAAGGAATTGTAAGTAGAGCAGACCTCTCAGGAAACATTAACATGGCAGCACATGTCAAATAGAAGGAGACTCTACAACCTCGCTGGGCAGTCTTCTCCAGGGCTCCAGCACCCTCACAGTAAAGAAGTTTCTCCCCATGTTGAGATGGAACTTCCTGGCTTCCAGCTTATACCTGGTGTTCCTTATGCTATTACTGGGCACCACTGAAAAGAAACTGGCACCTTCATCTTGACACCCACCCTCAGATACTTATAGATATTCATAAGATCCACCCTCAGCTGAGTTTTTTGTTGTTGGTGTCTCTTAGCTTTCATTAAACATTGTCTTTGTGGACATGTGGTATTTCAAACCCTGTGTTAAATGTGTTTTGTCAACATGTAACTGATCAGAGGCAGTGTTGGTTAGAGGGTGAGCTGGTAGCGACTTAGAGCTTGCTGGTTAGCTGTGGGCTGCTGTTTTCCTCTGTGTTCATTTGAAAGAAGCTAATTGAAGAAGGCATCCTGTGCACTGCAGCATGCAGTCATGCCTAGGGGCAACTCTGATTTGCTCCAAGTTCTGCCTTTCTGCTGAACTTTTCATGTCACCAGAGCTCTCTCCTGATGGGTCCTGACGTGAACTCAGGGGATGGCACAGAGTAGGGAGATTCCACTTCACTACAGTTACTGGAAGAGAACCAGAGCTGGTTGAGGAACCTCATTCTGACAGCAGTTGTCTGCCCTTTTCTAGATGAGGAATGAGGTATGTTTGGCATAGCTTTTTCAATAGGAAAAACAGATCCTCTTAGTGAGTGTTTCTCAGTCATCTTTTCCAGGGGTTTATGGAATTTCTCCTTCTGCAGGATGTGTATTTGTGTAAAGTGCCCTCTCTGAACCCCCTGCTTCTTCACATCAGAAACAAATAAATTGCATCTATCAGTAGTCTGTAGTTATTGCAGGTGAGGGGAGGCTTATTTAATAATTGCCCTCACAACAATAATTAATAAACGATATGGCAAATGGGTACTAAAATAGTAACCCTTTATTAATATGAAATATGCCAAACTCGTAAAAAGGATCGTTGTACAGTCGGAAGATGTGCCCAGGTGGCCAAGAGAGCCAATGGCATCCTGGCCTGCATCAGGAATAGTGTGGCCAGCAGGAGCAGGGAGGTCATTGTACCCCTGTACACAGCACTGGTTAGGCCACACCTTGAGTACTGTGTCCAGTTCTGGGCCCTCAGTTTAAGAAAGATGTTGAATTGCTGGAGCATGTCCAGAGAAGGGCAACGAGGCTGGGGAGAGGCCTTGAGCACAGCCCTGTGAGGAGAGGCTGAGGGAGCTGGGACTGTTTAGCCTGGAGAAGAGGAGGCTCAGGGGTGACCTCATTGCTGTCTACAACTACCTGAAGGGAGGTTGTAGCCAGGAGGGGGTTGGTCTCTTCTCCCAGGCAACCAGCACCAGAACAAGAGGACACAGTCTCAAGCTGCGCCAGGGGAGGTTTAGGCTGGAGGTGAGGAGAAAGTTCTTCACAGAGAGAGTGGTTGGCCATTGGAATGTGCTGCCCAGGGAGGTGGTGGAGTCACCATCCTTGGAGGTGTTCAAGAGGGGATTGGACATGGCACTTGGTGCCATGGTTTAGATAGTCATGAGGTTTAGGGTGACAGGTTGGACTCGATGATCTTTGAGGTCTTTTCCAGCCTTCTTGATTCTATGATTCTATGATTATGCAGTCTCAGGGCAAATACAAACTATCCTATGCAAATTAGGAGGCAACAACTTGGAAAGAGAAGGTCCCCGAGAGCAGGTAGTGCTCAGTTACAGCAGGGAGGAGGCTCGATAAGAACTGTTAAACCCAAAAGGGAGCGAATTAGTTATTCACAGCTAGTTTCACCCATATAGGGTTGCTGCTGCTGCTGCATTTGCTTTGGGGTGCTCTTATAAGGCGCAGCACAGCAGATTGCCAGCAGGAAAGGTTTACCACCTGGTCCCAGGCTGCTCTGGCTTCAGGCGGACAGCAGGCAGTTAACGACGCTCTTGGTGACAGGTGCTTGTGTGGTTCCTGGGTAAACTGAGGCATGGCACAGTTCTGGTGGCAAGGGGAAGCAGGCTAGGTGACTTCACCTTCTAGGCTCATGGCTTCTCTGGCTTGCATGTGTATGGCTCCTGGCTTTATCCCAGGCTCTGGACTCGAGGCAGGGCAGGGCAACTCGAGGCGGCGAGGCTTGAAGCAAAGCAAGGCTTCAACAAGCTTGAGCAAGGCAAGAGTGACTACCAAGTCAGTTGTATGTATACAAATGCCAGAGGTCAACTGGTCCAATGGGGCACTGAAGCTAACGTGTAGCTGCCCAATGGAAAAGTGTTCTGCCAGGCTACAACCATAAAAGGCAGAAGTAAGAACCTTGTATCTGGGGGAGCAGTGGTCAGCTTAAGTGCTCTCACCCCAGATAAACATCTTGTTTGGTAGACAGACAGGAGTCCTGTCCCCTTTGTTCCTTTTTCTGCATTGCCCTGTTTTTCTGCAGGAAGGAGGGGAGAGAAAGGGACTCTGTGTCTAGACATCTTAAGGCCTGTCTGGATTTGTACTGGGCCATGCCATGGCCCTTCCACCACAGTAGTGATGAGAGCAATCACAACCTCACAAAGATCTGTGTGCTTGCTGTTGTGGGACTGCATTCCATCCCTGAACAGATTTTTTTTTTTTTAATTCAGAAGTGCCTTTGCAAGGTGATATTTGCTACTTTGCAGCTGACTACAGAGACATCATCATCCAGAGACTGGGAATTCCATGCTTTGGCTGCTGATACGCTTCAGCAGGGTTCAGTTTGCCTGACTGTGCTGCTGTAGTCTGCTTGACAGAGTATGACAGTTAATCTAGAACTGGTACTCTGCAGCATCATGATTTCAGTAGGTGTTGAAAGTACAGGCAAAATATTCCTAGCTGTCTGTCTCCTGATGCAGTTCTGTCTACAAGAGCCAGACTACTTGATTAGCATCTGTGAGGTCCCAATTTACAGCTGTTGGTGGGTTTGCCTTGGGTTTTCATTTGGTTTGGGTTTGGTTGGTTGGTTGTTTTTTGTTTTGTTCTTTTTTTTTCCTCCTGGGCCATTAAGCTGTCAGAATGACTATCCTGCCCATTGGTTCTGTTTGACTAACTCATCTTCCTTTTTGGGAGGAGATGACAGCAGAGAAGGCCACTTGGCCTTCCTGGCAGTTGGCAGCTCTTCCACTGATACAGAGTATCCAGCCTGAGAAATTCTGGAACTGCAACACCCACAGTAATTGGTTTGATTAATGGAGCATTCACAATTGATTTAAAGGAAATAATATAAAAAACCCTGATCCTTCCTCTCCAGTGGAGATGAAAGATTCAGATCCCCTCTGAGATCTTGCCATGACAAGTCTTCTTCCTAGATTAGAGCAGCACTGATTGTCTAGTGTCTGTCATGATGTGTTATCCAAAGTGTTTGATAGCAGGAGCCTTGCAGAAGCTCTTCAGATCATGTTTCTTGCATTGGTACTTGAAAAAATGTTCAGCATCCCTTGTTTGGTGGTGGTTTGGATTTTTTTCTGTATTTGTGGTCTGAAGTTGCCATTTCAGTTCTGTAAACAGGCATTGCTAACTGCTGAGGAGCAAATGCAAGCCTTTCTGAATTTGTTTGCAAAGGATAATTTGCCTTTAAATGATTTTCTGATGATGGGATATTTGTCATCAGACTTAATCTGTCTGGGTTAAGAGGAGAGGAATCCTTTTAAGCACTCTCGCTAAAAAGAATGATGGGGCTGGTTGTCATCTTATCTGTGGAAAATGGTTGTTTAACAAGGCAAAATTCTTAGAAGAGGCTTTTTGCTGATCAGAAATTGTGGATTCTTCTTAGGGGGCAGCTCCACCAGCAATGCTGTGAAAAGTGGACCCAGGTCAATGATGAAACTCAAGCTAAAATGGCTAGGATGGCTGCTGCTGCTGCCTGGGGTCTAGGTAATGTATCCTTGTCTGGTGTGACAGCCCTCAGCATGGAAGCACAGATTGCTTTAACTTCAGAACTGCAAGATAAAAGAAATGGCAAAATCAAAGAACAAAATTATTTCTGTTGGGAAACAAAGTAAGAGTCATTCAGCACTGAAGCCCTTTGGAAAATTTGCATTTACATGAGGTCTCCCAGTGTGATCTCGAGTAACAGACTGCCTTACTGGTCTGAGCAGATCATCAGTTGCTTTAACTGGTCCCTTTTGCTTAGTTTTACATTGAACAGAGCTCAGACTTGAGATGAAATTAATAGGATTTCTTAGATTTGTTGGCAGACTCTTATTTACAAACTAGAACCATATCTGTTGAGCATTTTGGTAGGTTGTTTCTGCTGAGTAGACAGTCTTTAAGTGGAATAAATCCATAAATGGTGCAAATATCCATTATGCTGGTAGTCAGAAATTTACTAGGGAAGCTTATATATCACTTGCTGTTTGCCAGCCTTTTGCTGAGGAAAAATTCACCTTTTGCTGTGTAGGACACTAAATCATTCAAGTGTTCTGGAAATGTCAGCGTTTCAAGTTTTCATCACAGGGAATGCAAGAACTTTTCCATGATGATAACAGTTTGTCTAGAAAAAGAAATGCCTGGTTTTGCTTGTCTCTGTATGTATGACTGTCCCTGCCAAAGGGGAGCTGCTGGAGAGCTGACTGATATGGAAGCACCACACAGCATTCAGACTTAGTTGCTGATGCCAAAGCACTGTAGCATGGTTCCGTTCTCATCTTGCGGGGAGGGCTGTTGTGGTACTGAGGATATCTGTCTCTCTGCAGGTCAGTGGGATAGCATGGAAGAATATACCTGCATGATCCCAAGGGACACCCATGATGGTGCTTTCTACAGGGCTGTGCTGGCTCTTCATCAGGACCTTTTCTCACTGGCTCAGCAGGTAATTATCTTCCTTTGCAGGCTTCCCAGTACCTGATTTAAGATGAGCTAGGCTATACTGCTACATGGAAAGATGTCCTGGTTTAAAGCAGTTGGCTGTAACCTATGAATTACCCAATAACTTTTTTCCATTGATAGGTTAGATCTCAGTGATTGAGCTTATTTTGCATTTCCAGACACACAGAATCTTTGTACAAAGAGCAGTGGTACAGTGCTGTGGAGTGCAAGAAAGCCTTAGTCATTATTTGGCTTCTTTACTTTCCTGTCTGTTTTCTAGACAGACAATGCAGAAGGATTATTTCAGCAGAGGTTCCACCCTACAGAGCAGTACTTGACAAAAGGCATTCATGGCCAAAGTCACACACACCTAAGGTTTTTCATGGGTGCTCTGTGCACTTCTACCTGTTCCAGCTTTTTCGGTGGACCAGAAACTTTCCCTCTGATTTTTTCTAGTTGCAGTGATAAATCTTAAGCTGAGATGAGAAATCTCATCTCTGGCAAGGAATGAGTCTATTAAACAGAGCTGTATTGGTCTGCCTGTTTGTCACAGAGGAGATTTGCAGAGTGATTTTTTCCCCTCCGTAGATTCAAAGTCTGTTGTTGCCTTTCCAAGGAAGCTCAAGTAACATTTCTCAGAATTCTGTGCTGCCTTGCCAGCTTAGATAAAGGACTAATTCAGTCTGCTCTGTCAAATCCCATCCATAGAGTTTGGGGTGACGTGCACAGTAAAATTAGCCAGGCATTCAAAGGCGCAGAGCTTTGGTGCTTAACCTCTAACATTTGGAAAAGGAAAAAACTAAAGATGAGCGATTATATAAAGACTGGAACCAGGGCAGGATTTATTTCGTGCCTGAAGAGCATTTCTTAGTTGCAGTAAGAGAAATGGAATTTGCTGTCCTGTAAAAGAGGCAAAAACCTGTTGGGTTACGTAAAGCAGTGAAAGCTATTTGCTGTCATTCTGGGTTATCAAGATACATCTCTTGAGGCTTTTTGTAACAGGCTCTCTTGCACTAAAACATAAACTTCTTTTTTTCTCTCTAAATATTTCTTCTCTCTAAACGATGATCTCTGCTGTCAAGCAGGATTAGAAGTACTTCAAACTTTGGTAGAGAAACAAACTTCAAACTGTAGATAATAAATTAAGCCCCCTTGACTTCCCCTGTACCTGCTCTGTCAACTCTTTCTATTGATAACATCCTTTCCTGGTTCTTGGTGGAGAAATGAGAACAGTGCCAGCTTTCTTCATGAGATGCAACAAATGTATGGCAGTTCCAGGAGTTGATTCCAGATGAAACATACCATCTTTACCCCATATATCTTGTTTTATTTCAGTGCATTGACAAAGCCAGAGATCTGCTAGATGCTGAGCTGACTGCCATGGCAGGAGAGAGCTATAGTCGAGCCTATGGGGTAAGTATGTAACACTCAGCCTTCCTTTTCCTCGTTGCTGTTTTGGACTGTCTCTAGAAGCTGCATTTGCCTTCTGAGCAGCGCTAGTGTCAAACATAAGACCTGTGTAGGCCCACAGGCTAAATGGCTCTTATCAGGTAAGAAATACAACTTTGTAGGAACAGCTTTGGGATAAATTATGCAGCGAAGTGAGCTCCTCCCCCTCAAAAGAAGTAAGAATTGACATTTAGAAAGTTTGAACCAGCAGATGGTCTAGATCCCAGCATCTAGCAGTCAGTCCTTTACCTGTTGGGCAGCACATGTACTTCAGATTCTGATGCCAAAATACTGTTCCTTAATTGTAGATTTGTTCTGTAGTGATTGGGATGGAATGTGATTATTTCCTTCAGGCTATGGTATCCTGCCAGATGCTGTCAGAGCTGGAAGAGGTTATCCAGTACAAACTTGTACCAGAACGCCGTGAGATCATCCGCCAGATCTGGTGGGAAAGGCTGCAGGTATGTCTGAGTAAGGACCAAGGATGGAGATGCTGATGTGCTGGCATGCACAGCTCCTCTTGCCAGTCAGTGTGATGGCTCAGGAGGTCTTGCCATACCTCTTTCTATCCCACCAGCACGTTTGCTTGTATGGCTGCAAGCTTTCTGTCTCCCTTTGTCCTGGTTGGTTGGGGTTTGGGTTTTCTGTTAGCTTTCTTGAGGTGTCTACTAATATGACACTTTAGTAGGATAATGTAAACCTTAAAATAGATGTATACAGAATGGAGTCACTAGAAACATCTCCAATGCTGCTTATGTCAGAGTTGGATCACACCTGGAAATACTGGTTTGGATAAGGCTAGTTTGAACTTTTTACCTGGCTGGCTGCATTTTAAGGAGAAGTGATTCTCTCTCAAGGTGCTACCAAACTGGACAGAGAATTCACATAATTGTTAAAAATTGTCCAGTCCTTTTCTGACCTCTTACAGGAACATTCCCAATTGATTGGTGGCACTTAAGAACATGGCTTAGAGGTGAACTTGACATAATGTTTATTGTTGGACTCCATGGTCTTAAAGGTCTTTTTGAACCTAAATGGTTCTATGATTAGCCTATTAGCCTTGTACTCTTCAAAGAGACCTTTAGCAATGCTGCTTTCTCTGTATTAGGAAACAAGTTTGTGCCTTTTTTACTCTAAACATTAAAAATCCAAAGCACCTCTGAAGATTTACATCAGACAAATATTTTGCAATTGTTTCCTTACAAGAGGCATCCCTACAGTGAAAATGAACACCATCAGATGAAGTAGTGCATTTAGGAATACTCTTTAAAGAGGTGATTCCTGTAAAGAAAATGTTGAAAAAGGATGACAAGAGCATCACAGAATAGCTTAGGTTGGAAGGGACCTTAGAGGTCATCTCCTCCAACCTCCCCACCATGGGCAAGAATGCCTCTCAACTACACTCAGCCACTTAAGGCCTCATCTATGCTGGCCTTGGACACTCCCCAAGGGAGGAGACATCCCCAGCCTTCCTGGGCAGCCTGTTCCAAAGTCTCACCACCCTCATACTGAAGAAGTTCTCCCTAAGATCCAGTCTAAAGCCCTGTTCTCCCTCAGCTTGAGCCATTCCCTCTTGTCCTGTCTCTGGACACCGTTATGAAAAGTCCCTCTGCAGTCTTCCTGTAGGATCCCTTCAGGTGTTGGAAGGCAGATCTAAGGCCCCCCAGAGTCTTCTGTTCTCTAGGCTGAACAACCCCAGCTCCCTCAGTCTGTCCTCATAGCAGAGGTGCTCCAGCCCTTGGATCATCTTTGTGGCCCTTCTCTGGACTTCTCTCCAACAGCTCTGTGTCCTTATGCTGAGGACACCAGAACCGGATGCAGTGTCAGAGGTGTCCCCTCGTATATGCTCTCATTATACCAAATTTTGATAACAGTGCCTGAGGGAACAATTTCTCCCTCTACAGGGTTGTTCCCTGTTACTGCTATGTCTGCCTCCTTAGAAAGGCTGTTGCTGCTGCATTTGTTTTTGCTGTTTGGGAAACTGTGACAAAGCTTATAGTCTCTCATCTGCATTCCTGTCCGGAAAAGCTCAGGACCATTCCACTGGGGTGGAGAAACTGAGAGTGATGAGAAGTGTAATGTCTGAATCCAGCTGTTTATAGTGCTGGTAGCAGCACATACACTTCTTGCGCATTTTAGAGCTGCTTTTTAGTAATTAGTAAATGCCTGTCAGAGGAGCTTTATTTGGGTGTCAGGGAACAAGCTTTGCCTAACTTCCCAGCCTTCCATTCTGGGCAAAGAGGGAAAGAAATAGACAAATCTGTGCTAAGGTGCTTGCTGCCATTGGAAATTTTTTCATTTACCTCAAACTAAGTCTAAGTTGCCTCTGGATCAATACAACCTTCAGAGTATCTCTGTTGCCTTGAAGCACTTGGCCATTACAGCAAGCACCATGTGTTTGGTTGTTACTCTCACAATTCTACTTCTCTGTAGCCTCCTTGAACATCTGAAATACAACTCACATTTTCTCTTACTGACCATGTTGTGCCTTTCCCTTCACACAGACAAGAACCAGACAATGCTTGCACAAGCAACACAGCAGTTGGAACTGCAGATTCTGGCAAAATTATCAGTTCAGTCGTGCCAACCTCTAAAAGCAACACATGCAAGGAGAAGAAAAGGAGCAATAATAAAAATATCTCTGCAACCATTTGGTTTTGTACCATCTGCATATTGAGATTTGTCACTGTTTAAGCCAAAATAACTTCAAAACTAGGTTCAGAAGGGTTATAAAACTCTTGACTCATTTTGGAATTGCACAAAGAGCTCTCCTGGTGCATTTCTGCCTTAGAAGCTTTTTCTCCCTTTTCCTTAGAGGATATCATTAGACTGCAAACTGAGCTGGCTGTAGAGTGTCAAGGACTTAACCTTCTTGCAGTGTTAAAGTAGCCATCTACTTCATAGCCTTGGCCTGCTGTGAGTTATGGGTTCTGAGGAAAAGTTCCTTCAAATCCTGAATTAAGGCTCTGTGGAGCAAATTTGAGAGAGAACATTAACAAGTTCTCTCTTATTTTTCTTGCAGGGCTGTCAACGAATTGTGGAAGACTGGCAAAGGATACTGATGGTCCGATCTCTTGTTGTGAACCCTCATGAGGACATGAGAACTTGGCTGAAGTATGCCAGCTTGTGTGGCAAGAGTGGGAGACTGGTGAGCATGGTCAAACTCTACCTTCTACAGCAGGATTTTAGACAATTGGCTTTGTCATGCTGCTTCAACCTTGAGTGTTTCCAAATACTTTCATTGCCCAAGTGGGATGGGCTCTACTTCGAGGAGACTGGTCAGCAGAAATTGTTGAAATACTAAAATTCTAATCAGTGTAGGGTTCATGCTTGTAGCCAAGGCTAGTTTTGTGGGACTTGTATTCCACCTGAGAGCCTCAGAGACAATTTTTTGTGACATGCTGTACCTGAAAGTTCTTATGCAGCACTGATAATTATTAGTGATAGCTCTCTCTGCTGAAGCACTCTTTGTGTCATCTAGAATGTGATGTTATCACTGAACATCACAACCCTGTTTGGACATTCACCACAAGGTTTATTACCAAAAGCAATTGAAATAGAGACTTCACACTCTCTACTGGCTTCTGAAAACAGAATCTAACTCTCTAATCTTGATGAAGACACGTGATTTATCATGTGGTATTCTTACAAGTCCAGGGAGTGGTAATAAGGCTGCTAGGTCTGTGTTTTATCTGGAGGGTCAGAAGTATTTTTCAGTGGCCAGTAATTCTGCAGTCAGTATGAAATGAGGTAAAAATGAGCTTGGTTTAACCTGCTCTTTCTCTTTGTGACTTTCTTCCAGGCTTTGGCCCATAAGACACTTGTCCTGCTCTTGGGTGTAGATCCATCTCGACAGCTGGATCACCCCCTGCCCACAGTACACCCCCAAGTGACTTACGCCTACATGAAGCACATGTGGAAGAGTGCCCGTAAGGTACAGGAGAACAGAGGGCTCTCTACCTTTTATTGCTCAGGTTTTGGGCAGTGACATGCACGTAAGCTCTTCATAATCCCCACAGAACTAAGTCAAGGCTGATGGTTTTATTTTTGCTCACCTACAAAAGAGTAACTAATCCCTTTCCTTATTGTTATTCAGAGGATAAGCCTGTGAAATTTCCCTTTACAACTCTAGACTGACAGGGAAGGCCTGACCCTGCTTTTGTGTCCTAGGTGGAAAGATTATTTTTGCTAAACCCAGTATCAGGTACCCAAGGGATGCAGCCAAGATGAATGGTGGTAAATAATAGCTCTTCTGTCCTCACCAAGGTCTTACTGCATAGGCTTGGTGCTTGACTTTTCATCCCCTGTTGTAACTGCCAGTTCTCCACACTCAACCAGAGTGACATGCTGAAAGAGGTTTTATTACCAGTTTAAAAAATATATCCTGAACAGTCTGTACTTAGTTGTTGAACAGAACTGACTTTTATTAAAGTCATTATTGAAAATTTCTAACTGAAAGGGAGCTGAAAAGCACACAGGGTTTTGTCATGGGGACAGTTTGGCTCCAAAGAGCATAGGGTGAATGTTTTTGACATTGCAACACAGGGAAAATTTACATAATCATAGCCAATAAACTCCAGACTGGATAACTTATCTTCCCTTTTTTTTTTTTTTTAATATACATTAAAGCCTCCATTTATTCTCTCATTCTGCCACATCTTTTTTATTTTTCCTGTCTTTGGGATTGCCAGCACTGGAGCAGAGCCATTACTATGAGAACATTGCCATGACCTAACTCTTCTTTATTTGAATTTAAAATCCAGAAGGAGCTGCTGCTGAGGCCCTGTTCAGCTGGCTCTGTAAAACAGTCTAATGGCCTCTTAAATGACCTAAGAAGTATATGGGCCTTCTGCTTCCCTCTTTGAGTGAAAGTGGAATTTTCTGAGTTTGAGCTGGGATGAAGAAATAGACAAGATGCAGGAAACCAGTGCAGTTGTAGAAAGCAGAATGAAAAACACACAAAGAAAAAAGGAATGGGGGAAGAGAATTCACCGAAAATACACTGATGCAAGAGTTTGGGGAACCTGTATGTGAGAATGTGCAAGTCACAGAGTGTTAGGGGTTGAAAGGGACCTCTGGAGATCATGAAGTCCAACCTCCCTGCCAGAGCAGAATTACCCAGAGCAGGTCACACAGGAACACATCCAGGTGGGTTTTGAAAGTCTCCAGAGAACGAGACTCTGCAACCTCTCTGGGCAAAGTCTTCCCTCAAAATTTGGTTGTGCATTACTTTAACACTGCTGCCACACGTAATCTGCATTTGTACTTCTTAAACAACTTTAGTGTAAATGTAGACTTTAATTTGATGAAACAAGTCAAAGTTTACATCCCATGATATGTAATGTAGCAAAGGTCAAGAGTTGGAAGAATGGGAAGCTGCAAATTTTCCTTCAGGCTTTATTTTTCATATTGGTAGGATTTTTGTTCAGGGCATAGAAAATTCTAAACAGGCTTCTCCTGTCTATTGTGTTAGTGACCTGGTTTCTTTGACATGCATGGTGAGTTGCAAATAAGACATCTCTATCATTATTAGAGTGTCACTGCATGAGTAGTAGCAGGACATTCTCTTCTGCTGAAGTTTTCTTGTACAGGTGACCATCACACTTTGCCAGAGGAAAATTCTTGCACATCAGAGCACGGTGTTAGCTTATCTTGTGGTCTCTCATACTTCTGGCTGTATGTATGACCTGAAGGTGTGCTTAGCATCAGAAGTCTTACCTGTTCCTCAGTGTAGCAATTCAGTGGCCAGATTTCTGATACATCAAGAATTTCTCACCTCTTCATTTATTTGCTGCTATATGTGTAGAGAAAAAAATATTTTAGAAGGATACAAATGACAAAAAAGCTTTGAAAGAAAACGAAACTGAGGATTTTGCTTTCAGTGAAAATTTTTCACACTGTTTTCCTCTCTTGTGAAGTTGTGTTTGACCCCTGTGCTCCTTACTGTCACCATCATCCCATTACAGATCGATGCGTTCCAGCACATGCAGCACTTCGTGCAGACAATGCAGCAGCAGGCACAGCATGCCATTGCAACTGAGGACCAGCAGCACAAGCAGGAACTCCACAAGCTCATGGCACGGTCAGCACCCTGGTCCTTGGACACCCTTTAGCTTAGAGTGCAATCAATTTCTTTCCTGAGGTTGCAGAGTCATAGAATCATTTCAGTTGGAAAAGACCTGACATCATCAAGACCAACTGTCAGCCCAACACCACCATGCCCGCTAAATCCTGTCCCAAAGTGCCATGTCTGTGTGTTTTTTGAACACCTCCAGGGATCATGACTCCACCACCTCCCTGAGCAGCCTGTTCCAATCCATGAACACTCATTCAGCAGAGAAATTTTTGTTAATATCCAACCTAAACCTTCCCTGGTGCAATTTCAGGTCATTTCATCTCCTTCTGTCACCTGATACTAGGGAGAAGAGACACAACTTTCACCTGGCTCCATACTCCTTTCAGGGAGTTGTAGAGAGCAATGAGGTCTCTCCTCAGCCTCCTTTTGTCCAGACTAAACAATCCCAGGTCCCTCAGGTGCTCAACACCAGCCCTGTTCTTCAGACCCTACACCAGCTTTATTGTCCTTCGCTGGACATGTTCCAGCACCATAATGTCTTTGTTGTAGTGAGGGGCACAAAACTGAACACGTGAAGATAACACATTTCAGACATGACCCATGCTTTGGTTAAAATGAGCAAGGGATTTCTCCTCTAGCTGGTAGAGCCCTATTTATGTTACATCCTTACCTATCTTATCAGCCACAGTACATGCTATTGGGACACATCAGTGTAAACAAGCCTGTGATTGTGGCTGGTTGTATTTTTCCATCCCTGTGGCTCGCTGGCAGAAGGCAGAGCTCCTGCATGGCTATTCCTTTGGTTTTCAGGAGATCCAGTCAGCAGGAAAGAAACACATCTGTGCTTGGCAGCATGTGTGCTTTGGGTAATAGATGCCCAGCATGTGATGGGCTCTTAAAATATTGTTGCATTAAAACCACATCTGATAATCTCCATTTTCCTCTGTGGATCTGGAGGTGCCAGATCTGTCATTTCCAATTCAAAAAAGAAATTACATAATGCTTACTAAAGGGAGGCAGGCACTTAATTTGCTTTTATGAGGATGGCAACTTGATAACATCATCCTGTGTTTTTCAGAGTGGCTATAAGGGAAGTCGTGAGTTGCCCACAATATTTTTCTTGCACAGTGCTTTCTGGAAGACTGAAACTACAGAGAGGAGACTGGTATAACTGTGGTATTCCAAGCAAAGTATCGAGGTTAACACAAGCTTTCACAGCTCCACCCTGCTGCAGTAAAACCATGCTGTTTTTCCTTTCCATTGGGAGGGGATGACTTAGTGGAGTTCTGGCTTGGGGGAAGAGCAGTTGCTCTCTTTCCACTGTTTGTCTGTTCTCTCCAGAAGGTTGGTTTGTGTGCTGATAACTCGAGTTATCCAGCATGTATCCTGCGTGCATTTTAGTAACACTGAATGAATTCTCTTCATGCTACTGTTGGCTACTGCTGTTTATTTTATCACTGAGATAACTGAGGAACGAAGTTTGACCCTCACCTTCCTTTCCCCTTAAAAATTTAACCATTGATTGGTTCCATACTTGGAAGCAGGATATAGGTGTTTTGAACCTTACCTCTTAATGCATACATTCTCGATCTGAAGAGGCGTGCTGAGTGCCTTTACTACATGAAAGGGTTTTCAGACTTCTGATAAGACGTCTGCCTCTTAATCCAGTAGGCTTCATTGTCATTCTAGCTTCTGAGTCAATAATCCCTTTGCTTAACCAGGTGTTTCCTGAAACTGGGTGAGTGGCAGCTGAACCTGCAAGGCATCAATGAGAGCACAATCCCCAAAGTCCTGCAATACTACAGTGCTGCAACAGAGCATGATCGCAACTGGTACAAGGTCAGTAAGGAAAATCTTCCAGGCAGCATTGCAGAGAGATGGGTAAATCTGATCATATCCCATGTTACAGGAAAATATTCATAGGAAGATCTTTTATAACTATCTGCCTTGTAGGAATAAAAAAAAAAAAAACACCAAAAAAAACCCAGAATGCAGACCAAAGCAACTGTGAGCTTCTTGTTTAGAATTTTATCTGACTTGTAGAACTAGGCCACAATTCAGTTTCTATTCTTGCTCTCCTGTCAGTTAACAGTGAAGGAGAAAGGATGGAAAAAATGAAACTTGTTCTCACTCAGTGTATTTGAACTAGGAAAATAGCCTGGTTGCTAATTCTCTGAAGAGCCTTTAATTCCAGGGTTGTAAAATTTCAATTAACATTTGGTGCCACCTCTTCTCTGAGGCACCATCTCCTGAATTTCTTCGTCTTGAGCTGCTCTTAGTCCTAACACATTCATCTTCATTTTAAGAGTTGAAAAAGGAAGGTGTGTGTGGAATGGGATTTAATTTTTGCTACACAGCTCCTTTGCCTGAATATAAAACGAGGAGCTCCTGGCTGAGAACTTCCCGTGATGTTAAGATAATGAGATAGTTGAAACTACAAGTGGGTTAGAGAAAGCAAAGTGTCGTATTGTCTGCAGGGTATTACAGACTCAGAAAGGTTAGAATATTATCTTGAATAATTAGAAAGTACAGGTTGCAGAAAGGATTCATCCTCCTTCTGACTTTTGTTCTATCTTGTTGGCAGGCCTGGCATGCCTGGGCAGTGATGAACTTTGAAGCAGTGCTTCACTACAAACATCAAAACCAGGCCAGAGATGAGAAGAAGAAACTACGTCATGCCAGTGGAGCCAGCATCACCAGTGCCAACACTGAGGGCAGCAACAGTGAGAGTGATGCAGAGAGTGCAGAGAACAGTCCCATCCCTTCTCCAGTGCAGAAGAAAGTCACTGAGGTACCTGTTTCCCTGTCTGTAATGGGAGATATTTGCCTACTGCTTAGATGGCAGAAAGATGCTATGGTGGGGAACAAGCTGCTGTGCACAACTGGCTTGTGGAAGCTGTCTCTATGTATACAGTATGCACACACATACACTTTTACAGCAGAAGTGAAGAAGTTCAGGTTAGTTTAGGCTTAAGGGAATTAATGCAAAAGATCCCAGGTTAGCTGTGAACTCAAGCAAAGGCATGGATGGCTGTCACTGTGTGTGTTGTGTGCATTGACAAATTCTGCTGCTGAAGCCCTCCATGGAACACTGTGAGGAATCTCTTTTGCTTCCCAGCTACAGCAGGCTTGTAGTTTTTACACTGCTGTGCTGTCCATACCTTTGCCAACAAAATGAAGTATAAAAACACTTCATAGTGTGCTTCCTGCCAGGCAAAAAGAGCTAGGTTTAGTCCAACAAAACATGAATTCCAGGACCAATACATCCCATGAGGGGTATGAGCAGAAGTCAACTATACTGTGGATCAGACCTGGGTTTCCACATATTTCTCCTTCTTTCCCCTGCTAAGCTAGGATTCATGTGGACTGATGTGCTCGTGTAGAACTAATGCAGCAATTTTCATTCCAAAAGGATTTATCCAAGACCCTCCTGATGTACACAGTCCCTGCTGTCCAAGGTTTCTTCCGCTCCATATCTTTGTCTCGAGGAAACAACCTGCAAGACACTCTAAGGTAATAAAGCAGCTGGTAAATGAAATCCAGCTGAGAAGGGCACATGGTTTAAGGCTAGGTAGAACCTGTGTCTGCTTTTTGTTATGGTTTAACTAAGTGAATGCTTCAGTCCAAGCTAATTTGCTAGGTGGATTAGCCCTTATCCTACTAGCTGTAGATTCTGGGAAGAAGAGTCACTTGTAAATGGATCTGAAGGTGTTTGGAATGGGTTTGGTTTTTTTTTTTTTTTTTTTTGTTGTGTTTCATTCCTAAGGAATGTGTTTCTCATTTTCAGAGTCCTTACTCTGTGGTTTGACTATGGCCACTGGCCTGATGTGAATGAGGCTTTGGTAGAAGGAGTCAAAGCAATCCAAATAGACACTTGGCTGCAGGTAAGGAACCCAAGGGGCTAAGACAAATCTCAGTTCTGGAAGCAGCTGGGGCATTTGTTCCATGAGATTCCTGGTGAGATCCTTTGTTAAACAACCTCTGTAGCTGAGTGGTGAGAGCAGTGAGCAGTACAGTTTGTAGAGGATTTAAGATGCATCTTGAACAGGGGCATGAGAAACACTCTTGCATGCATTTGGGTATTTATATGCAGATTAATGCATATGAATTGGGAAGATTGAAAATGTTTACACTGAAGATGATGTGCATTCAGAGGTGATCAAGTATAAAACACAGCTGTGCTTCTTTGATGTAATTGAAACAGTCAGTCTGTTTCAGGGTTACCCTGCAGAATGATTTGTAAATAAATAAAAGAGGCTTTATTTCTTATTTGAGCATTACAGTACAAAACATATCTTCCTCTTTCCTTAAGAGCATCCTTTAACAGTTTTGCACAGAGCAGTTGTGAGCTCACTGAGCTTTTCTGTGTTTCTGGCACTATCCTCTGACCATCTCAAGCATGAGTGGTGGGCCTCTCTGTCTCCATTGGAGATTGTGAGGTCTCTAGCAGAGGGCAGAAGAGCTGGTGAACTAAACATGTTATGACAGGGATGTTTGTTTTTCCAGGTTATCCCTCAGCTCATTGCAAGAATTGACACCCCTCGACCATTGGTAGGACGCCTCATTCACCAGCTCCTCACAGACATTGGACGCTACCACCCCCAGGTGAGCTTTGGGCTTGGAGGAGGAATTTCCACAGACCGGTAGCCAGTTGGAGCATTCCCTCTGTTCCATTTCACCTAGGCTAGATGCCTGCACTGGAAGTTGCAGCAGGTGAGGATAGTGAGGGTGGGAACTATTTCTGCTGCTGCTTCCACCTCAGCGCTGTTGACATGAAAATGCAAAGAAGAGGTGGATGAGCCATGCAGCAGGGGAAGCTGTCTCCGTCTAACAGAACACTGGGTAGTGCAAATCACCTTCTTAAACCTCATTAAATGGCTATTAAGAGGCTGCCTCACAGATGGTTTTTCTGAATTGCTTCATACATTGTGAAAAATCATGAAATGCTAAAAATAGGGTTTCCAGTCTGACACAGGCTTTCAGAGTCATTCTGCTACCCAGTGAATGAAAGTCTTGTCAGCTTTCAGAGTGGAAGACTTTCAATAGCAAATTACTCTTCCCAAAAGCAGTTGTGCTCTCTCTTTTCTAGCCCTAAGACTGCTACTTACTAATGCTTTGCTAATCTTCCCATTTATGTAGCTCTTCTGTGTGGTTCTAAAATGCTCTCGCTTGATCTCCTTTGTAGGCTTTGATCTATCCTTTGACTGTGGCCTCTAAATCTACAACCACTGCTCGCCACAATGCTGCAAATAAGATCTTGAAAAACATGTGTGAGCACAGCAACACCCTGGTGCAGCAGGCAATGATGGTGAGTTCGTGGGGTACCACCATGTCTTCCATGTTTCAGGGGTGGATGTACCAAAGGTATAATAACACAAAATGACTATCAGTTGTTAGCTTTGTTCAAATAGAATTAATTTGTGGATTGTTTGGGTTTTGGTTTTTTTTTTTTGCAACTGGTAGATAACACAGTAGTGAGATAATTACAAGAGAATAATATTTTAATTTTAAAAGGACCCTAACATCCAAACACTGAGTTATGAATAAATTTAGAGAGGTAATGAAGAATTTTTCTTCCATAAAGAGATATTTTTGGTTTAATGAAAAGCAGAAAGAAAACTTACTGAGCATAACACAGAAAGAGTAATTTCATTCATTTGCTGAAGATTTTTATGAATAAATGAAATGCTTTCAGGCCAAGCTACATAAATACACAGAAATTTTCAAAGGCAACAGATGGGGTGAGAAAAGCCTGGTGAGCTTCTTGCAGAAAGAAAAGGAGTTCTTGTGGCTCCCTCTAGCTGTCAAAAAGTATTTCGTAACCAAGGAATGATTGAAGAAAGGTTTAATTTCTAAGTCAGTATACAGGCAGAGCATTTTGTGTAGGTGTTTAATCTTTCTCCCTGTCCTAAAACAGGTGAGTGAAGAGCTAATCCGTGTAGCCATCCTATGGCATGAGATGTGGCATGAAGGTCTGGAAGAAGCATCTCGTCTATACTTCGGAGAAAGGAATGTGAAGGGAATGTTTGAAGTGCTGGAACCACTTCATGCAATGATGGAGCGTGGGCCTCAGACTTTAAAAGAGACATCCTTCAATCAGGTATCAGCAAACAGCCAGAGGAGCATCATCTCCTGCATGATCGCAAAACCAGGCAGGACAGCCACCTGCCCACATGGGTCCCCACAAGGACCTTTGCAGTCTAATACACAATGGATCTCTTGGGGCTCATTGTGATAGTCACAGACTTCATTATTGACAATCATCTTCAGATCTGTGTCACCATTGGTGACCACAGTACCACTGGGGCCATGGGATTATAGATTGCCATGGAGTCTTATATTGTCTGGGTGTCTAATAGGGTCTGGAAAACATAAAATAGCTCTGCAGTGAACTCTTCTAAATCTAGCCTGCTTGGCTTCACAGTAACCACTAGCACAGAGAGCAGAGATGCAGTTAATTCTGACTCCAGTCTGCTTGGCTTCACAGTAACCAGCACAAGTAGTAGAGATAACCTCCCCCACACCATCAAAAGGAATTAATTTGAGCTTGTGAGCCTACCATTAAAGGGTGATTCCTTTCCTTCCTGTTGCTTGCTATCATAAAAACTCTGAGCAATGTTGTCTAATAAACTGAGTGCATCTCTTGGGTCCAGGAATTTTGGGGTCTTTAATTCTGGATATGCAACAAGAATGTAAGCTCAAGAATTTGTAATGAAATTTGAAGATGAATTGTGATACTCTTTGTGTTCAGAGATCTCTAACTGTTCCACTTCCATCTGTAGAAATGTTTTTCTTCTGTTGGTTTTCACTTCCTGCCTAGGCCTATGGCAGAGATCTAATGGAAGCTCAGGAGTGGTGCAGGAAGTACATGAAATCAGGGAATGTCAAAGACCTAACTCAGGCATGGGATCTCTATTACCATGTGTTCCGGCGTATCTCAAAGCAGCTGCCTCAGGTGAGGGGACACTGACAGTTCTGTTGTGAGTCTTACAGTGCAATGGGTCAACACCAGTCTTCTTTCATGTTTTTGGGTTATTCAAAACATTCAAATTCAATATTCTAGAAATATCTGCATATGACTTGCTGCAAGTTTTCTGCTCATGCAGCACTTTGTACACGCATCTGAAGTATTGACTACTGAACTGTTCCAGGTCCCTCAATAACATGAACATTTCAGGTGTTTCAGTGAGATTTAACTGAGGGTTGTATTTCTTTTGGCTTTGGTAGCTGACTTCTTTGGAACTACAGTACGTGTCTCCAAAACTCTTAATGTGCCGGGACCTGGAACTGGCAGTGCCAGGAACCTATGATCCCAATCAGCCCATTATACGCATCCAGTCCATCGCTCCCTCACTGCAAGTCATCACCTCCAAGCAGCGGCCCAGGAAGTTAACATTAATGGGTAAGAGACAGCAGTTTGCTCTCAGCTATTCTACCATTTAAACAATTGTTGCTTTTAGGTCAAACTGCATATTGACAAGGTAGTAAAACCTCTGCAACATCCTCTTTCAAGTGAGGTGTTTCGTAGTGGTCTGGTCAGTTTGCCACACTTTCCAGTGCTGGATGCCATGTGTGCTTGTTCTCATCTGTTTGTTCAACAAGGGTAAATCTCTATGTGTGTTAATTCTTTCACAGGAAGCAATGGGCATGAGTTTGTATTCCTTCTGAAAGGTCATGAAGACCTTCGCCAAGATGAAAGAGTGATGCAGCTTTTTGGGTTGGTCAACACTCTGCTAGCAAATGACCCAACTTCTCTTCGGAAAAACCTCAGGTACCTCTTGTGAATAATCACTGAAGGTGCTTGTGCACAGTGACTCCCTAGACAGGTGCAGTTTCCAAGTAACTCTTGGCACAAGCAGCTGGTTTGTCAGGAAATGGTAAGTCTTGGAACTAAGTTAATTTAAAAACAAAAACAAAAAAACCCACCATCACCGCCACCTCCCATCCCCAGAAAAAAAAATACCCTCACAACATCAACCAACCAACCAACAAAACTAACACCTACAAAACCAAAAAGAAACAAATGTCCTCATTTTTAGAATTCAAACTTGGACAAAAGGGATCCTGGAAAGATCATTTGTTTTATTTAATTGAAGCTCCATTTGGTAACTATGGTCTTTGAGGCAACTCCTGTTTCAGGATAGCTTGAGCACTGTCTTAGGAGTCTGAGAACAGATTTTTATGTTCTGGAGGTTTTTTTACTGTAGTCACTAAATAGGTTGGTGAATAGTCACTGCAGTTCTGTACAGTGTCTTTCAAGTGTGAACATATCAAATGTCATGTGCAAATAATAGATCAACGTGGGTGACTTAACTTGTACCTGCTGAAAGCAGTGAAAGCCATGTAAGCTCTGACAACGTCTGTAGGTTATCTGGCAGCAGCCTATCCCAGTGGATGCTTCAGATCTCTTTGAAAGGAAGAAAAGCAGGGCAACTACTGAAGAGAGAATTTTGGGTCAGAGTCAGAATTAGTAGTAGTTGTTTTAAGCATCTCAAAATGTAATTATTCACAACATACAATTTAAGCTCTGGTTCTCCTTTTCTTTTTTTGTTTTTCCTGTAGCATCCAGAGATATGCTGTCATTCCCCTCTCTACAAATTCAGGCTTGATTGGTTGGGTGCCCCACTGTGACACCCTGCATGCACTCATCAGAGACTACAGGGAGAAGAAGAAGATCCTGCTCAACATTGAGCATCGCATCATGCTGAGGGTAAAGGACAGAGCTTTAAAGCTGCCACTTTTGGGTACATTCTTTTTGGACTCCGGTGTCTTAATGAAGAATAATGTGCACAGCAGCAAACTGCCTGTTCTCTGGTTGTGATTGGTACCAGTAATAAATGCAAAAATATCAGATAGGAGTTACAAAATGCTACCAAGAGGTAAAATTGGCCACACGTTTATTTGTTTCTCATTTCTTTTTTGCAGCAAGTTGTTACCATCTGGTGACTAAAATGTGTTTGGAATTTTGTGTGCTTATGCTGTGGCTTATACAAGGTGCCATGCTGCTGGCATCTACGAATATTGTGTCTAAGCAACAGGGCCAAAATTAGACAGACTGGAGAAACTGAACATTACTAGAAAAATTGGAGCTGGCTGCCAAAAAGGAAAGTGTGTGCCAACCATGAAGACTTACTTGGATAATGGGGTTTGAAACATATTTACTTCACAGTATTCTAATTAAATATGGCTATGGAGTACTTTGTGGTTGCTAAATCATTTGCTAACCATTTTAAATTACTTCTTTTGTCACTTTTGGATGGTCATCTCACTGAGTTTGGGAACATACTGGTCAGCCTACTAATAGCTTCATTCTAAAGTTGATACAAATTTTATTGTGGTTCTTGTTTCTCATGGTACAAGTTGGGATTCCTGGAGGCTTTGTTCAGTTTCTGACTGTCACTTCTCCATTGTAGATGGCTCCAGATTATGACCACCTGACTCTGATGCAGAAAGTAGAAGTATTTGAACATGCTGTCAACAACACAGCTGGGGATGACCTTGCCAAACTGCTGTGGTTGAAAAGCCCAAGCTCAGAGGTGAGTTCAGCTCATATAATGGCTTGTGTTTGGCAGGCAGCAAAATGTGGAATTGCCTTCTCTATAGAGGGAGAGGGAGATGGTGTTTACTCATCATAGACTCCAGATGGATCACTGCTGAACGTGTATCCACACGTGTCCCCTCAAAAGGGGCATTAAAAGGCTCAGATCACAGTGACTGCTGAAGTGCAGTGCAAAGCCTGAGACTGCAGAGTGTGCTCCATATACTGGGCATAGAGGGGGAAAAAAGCAGGAGCCTCATTACGCTCTCTTAATGCCTCAGACATCACCAGAGGATGTCTGAACCCCCTCAGGCTATAGAGCATATTGAACCTAAGCCACTCACAGTTTTGGAAGTGCTGGTGTATAAATTACAATATAAGCTGAAACATGCAGCATGTCTGCCTGACTGCTTCAGGTTTGTCTCCACTTGTAGGTCTGGTTTGACAGAAGAACAAACTACACTCGTTCACTAGCTGTGATGTCAATGGTTGGGTACATTTTGGGCCTTGGGGACAGGTAAGTGCAATTGCAAAGGTTTCTTTTCAGTGAAAGCACAGACTCTGTAGGCCTGTCTATTAACTCCTTGGATCTGTTCTTCTGATCACATCCTTCATTACTATTGTGGATTTGTAATGATGGCATCCTTCGGGACATAATTATGCACTGCAAGCATGAAGTATAGCGTTTGTGTATCAAGTACAAATTAAGAGTTTCCTCCTTTTTGAGAGGAATACTCAGAGAATTACTTCAGAGTTCTGATTTTGTCCTTTCCTTTCACTCAGCAGAATGGAAAATCTTTCTCCATCCATTCTATAAAACAAATATTGTTGGCTTTGGCCACCAATCTATGTGGGTTTGTGTGCTTCATGCATACGAGATGACAAGTTTTTTGCAAAGTCTGTTAGGGTTCTACACTCACATCCAGCTTTTTGGGGAGGGAAGGAAGAAGCACCATGATCAAGTATCAGCTTTTGTTCCCTGAAGTGGCAAAAAGAAATTCAGGAAGTACTTAGTGGCGGAGACCTTCTGATTCAGTAACTTATTTTGCATACTTTTTCACCTGATGGGCATTTGGTCTGTGAAGCAGGAACCTCCAGTGCTATGCATGCTCAGAGCAGTTGGCAGAGACACGTGAAGTCCTCAAAGACTGCTCTAGACTGGAAACAAACGAAAGTTAATATTGGTTTAACTATTACTTGACATGCTGCTTTTTCTGGTCTGTAATGCAGACATACTCTGGAGGGAAATATGTACAATCCAAATGGACTGGGCAAATAATGGGGGGGGAAGATAAAATGAGCAAATCTCTGATTTAATATGTGGCTCACTGTCAAAAGGGCACATCATAACTTCCAAACTACTTCTGGAGACAACATTTTTAGATTAAAGGCTTGTAAGGCAAAAACAGCTAAACCCTTTCCATAAGGAAAGCTTTTATTCCTGAACTTAAAGGTCTTTATAATGAAATGATAAACCTTTGAAAATTGAATTAAACCAAAACTGGAACAGGTCAGCACAAACAACAGCATCATAGTTCTGCTAGTCGGGATTGATTCTCTTGTCTTCTGGTGGTAAATCCAATTTGCATTACTTCACCTGTAGTGATTTATGAATCATTACCTTTTTCTATACTGAATAGAAAAAGTATAAAACAAGTAGAAGAATTTATCCTAACCAAAAAATAAATGTTCATATCCAAGAAATGTACTGATGGCTCTGCTCCAATAGGTTGTTTGTCTTCCAAGGTGAGCAGATCTCTAGCTCCTGAGAGGTAATTACAAAAATAATGTGATAGATTCACTGTCAGGAAGCTATTCTGTTCACCCTGAGATTGAAGATCTCAGACAAGCTGTCACTGACTCTTCTTGTTCATGAAGATAAATATCAGACTGGAGCTGCTGTGATTTACTTTGGGTTTTATAATGCTCTGTCACTGTTCTCTCTCAAAGACACCCATCCAATCTGATGCTAGACAGGCTGAGTGGAAAGATCCTGCATATCGACTTTGGGGACTGTTTTGAGGTAAATCTTTGTATTTGGACATTGAATTTCCTGTAATAGTTCACATTTTCTAGTAGAACAGAAATGGATCTATAAACCAGGACAAACTGTCCTTTGAGTGTGATCGTGGCCAAGTCTTTTGGCTCTGTTTTGGGCTTAATTTTATCTCCAGGCATGTTCTTGATCATTAGTTAACCACTGCAACAGGCCAATAAAATTTCTTGGGGCAATTTGCTGATAGGCAACCTCTGTTATTGGACACTAGCAACTGAGCACACACTTGAGTTTTCCCTCTGTTATCATGTTAAGTATCTGGATTTCCCACAAATTTGTGGAAACTGAGGAATATAAAGCTGGGATTTTATTTCCTATATCTCCTATATTATTTCTGAATACAACCTTTAAGGTGGTAGCAAAAAAAAAAAAAGAGGCCAATACTTTTTAACTCTTAAATAATAAATCAGCTATTAATTTACTTATTTTCCATCCTCATGTGTTTAGGTGGCAATGACAAGAGAAAAGTTCCCTGAGAAGATTCCATTTAGGTTAACAAGAATGCTGACAAATGCTATGGAGGTAAGCATCCCCTCTTTAACATGAAGGGGATTGTTCCCAGGGAAAATGGCACCAATTTCTCTGGTTTTCCTATATTTTCTGTTGTGGCTAAACATAACCACTCCTGTAAGAAACAAAGGTATTGATATTGCAGCTGTGTTTTCTGTAAGTTAAAATATCTCCTGTGATCTTTACCATACAGTACAGTCAAGAGCAACGTTTTCATTGATGTGAAAACTCCTGAAATCCCTCCAGTTTTGTAGGCCTTCCTTAGTTTCCTCATTTCAAATAGGTGTTTGCATCAAGCAGACACGGCCAATGGCCTAGGACTTCACAAGATCATCTTAACGTCAGAAGAAAGCTTCTTAGCTCTTAATGGGCATCAGTCTTGTTCTGTAACTGAACAAAGCATTGAGAATTCCAGTTCAGAGCACAAGCACATCCTGCTCCCTGAATGTTAGGGTTGGAGTTGCACAGTGAGCAAAGCAGCATGGTTGATTCACTCCTTTCTCTTCTGAAGGTGACAGGCCTCGATGGCAATTACAGAATCACCTGTCACACTGTGATGGAAGTCCTGCGTGAGCATAAGGACAGTGTCATGGCTGTGCTTGAAGCCTTTGTGTATGATCCCTTACTGAACTGGAGGCTCATGGACAGTAAGTGATTCTGAGCAGTGACAGTGAGAGACTAATCACTTTGATTTCAAACCAGAAATGCAGAAGCCTGAAATCTATTCATCTGCAGATGCTCTTTCTGCATGCACACTGCTTTAGGGATTGTCATGTGAATTTACCACAGTGGTTTAGAAGGGTTTGCAGCAGTAGGACAAAGGGCAATGGTTTGAAACTGGAGCAGGGTAGATTTGGGTTGAACATCAGGAGAGGTAAAATACTGGAACAGGTTTCCCCAGGATGTGGTTGAGGCCCTGTCATTGGAGACGTTCAAGATCAGACTTCCTGTGGCCCTGGGAAGCCTGATCTAGTTAGAGGTGTCCCTGCAGTCAGCGTTGGACAAGATGACCTTTGAGGGTCCCTTCCAGTCCAGTGCAATCTGTGAATCTGTGGTTAAAACCCTTTCACCCTTACACATAGGACTAAGGTATAGGCAAAAGTACTTGGCTTGCTTTTGTGTTCCTTGTCATCAGGAGACTGAAAGCTATTATCAGGTGACATAAAATCTGGAGAAAGGCAGTCAAATCTGTGTTGTTTGTGGACACTTGCTGTGAAACACTGAAACTCCGGTTCATACTTTTCAACTCTTTATTTTCTTGCAGCAAATACAAAGGGCAATAAGCGCTCACGAACAAGAACAGACTCCTACTCAGCTAGTCAGTCAGTAGGTGAGTAGAAAAGATGATGTATGCCATGGATTGTTTGGAGTGGGATTTTTCTAGCAGTCCACAACACTGGGTAGATATTTTCCATCCCCTTCTCAAAAGCAGGCTGATAAACAGCTCATTGTTAATAGGTTTAGGGCTGGAAGTGGCTCAAAAAGCAGACACTGCTTTACTGTTATATTAACACCCCTCTGGAGTACATAGGAACTGAGATAATCCAAGATATAATTGATAAATTATAATGATTTATTGAGCTACCAAATATTAGTGTGCAAAACCTTCAAGGATTCATCTGAACATTGAGAGCTTTCTGTTGAATCTTAACAGTTGTTGGCTTTATCTGCTTTTCAGCTTCACATTTGAGCTTTTCCATTTTCATGCTTTTTTCAACAGAAATGCTGGACAGTGTGGAATTGGGTGAGACAGCCCATAAGAAAACTGGGACCACAGTGCCTGAATCTATCCATTCCTTCAGTAAGTTTCCTTGTTGTTTCTATACTGATGGAGAAATGATTCTTCGATCAGACAATTTCATTGTCATCCAGATACAATTACCTGAGGTGGGACAGATGCACTTCTTTGTCATCTTAAATGAGGAATATAATTAATATGTGTTTTCAACTCCAAACAAGGTGACAGAAAATGTACTGGTAACTGGATTTGCGCTAAAAATGGTGTTTGTGATATTTGGGAGGGGCAAATGTAACAGCAGTACCAATGCTTTTATTGTTCAGATGAAGTTCTAATTCTCTTTTTCCCTTCTGTCTTTTAGTAGGAGATGGTCTGGTGAAGCCAGAAGCTCTAAACAAGAAGGCAATTCAAATCATCAACAGGGTTCGAGACAAGCTCACTGGTGAGCATGTTTTGATGTTTCTGTAAGATGAAAATCTGACAAGATGGCTTAGCACCAGTTCTAGTGTTTGTATTTCTTGTTAATCCTTGAACTCAACACATTCTGCATTCAGAGACAAAGGAGCTTGATATATGAAGTACAGAAGTGTTTGTAACTGATCAGGCTTCTTTTTTGCATTTTTTAGCTTTTTAGTGGAAGTTGCATTTCTATTTTAATGCTTTACGATTGTAGCCTTTAGTTATTAAAGTTTATAAGGAACTGTCCTCCACCTGCCAAATAATATATTTGAAGGGATTAGGACCAAGATTCCGGCTACTAGAGATTTGTCTGTTGTTGGTTTATCCATTGTTTGGAGAATATAAAAGGAAGAAATCATAAAAATAGGGAAAACCAAGTTCTGGGCTATGAATGCCTTTAGAGGTTCCCTGTGTTTGGAAAAGGGAAGGGTAGTTAAAAGTCTTCTCAGTCCTTAACTTGCTACCCAGAGCAAGTTACGTTATATGATTTGTGACTTCCATTTATAGTTTTTTCCACTTCCTTTCATTTCAAAGGTCGAGACTTCTCTCATGATGAAACTCTCGATGTACCCACACAAGTAGAACTGCTCATTAAGCAAGCTACTTCTCATGAGAATCTATGCCAGTGCTACATTGGATGGTGAGTTTGTCATTCAAATAACCTTGAAAAATTCTTCTCTGAATAATCTGAGCAGAGAACAGCCAAGGAAAATGGCACTTGTGTGGTTAGGGATGTGTAGGAGCACTACCATGTGTTGCATCTGCTCTGGCAAGCCTGTGACAGATCCTATAGACAGTCTTCTGGAGGAAAGTTGTGATAAGTAGTGTCAGGGACTTCAGAGCATTTAAACCACAATCAGCTTCAAAATTTTGAGCGTTTGCAGTAAGTGAAGCCCCACATGTTTGTCACATGGAGAGTTAGCCAACTTCGGACTATGCTTAAGAAAACGAATCTTTTCAGCACTTTTAAACATTAATTAGCTGGAAAAAAACATGGAAATTCTTCTTCATGAGCCAGCAATGTGCCCTTGTGGCCTGTGGTTAGTAGGTCAGAGTAGAAGCTCCCCCTCTACTCTGCCCTGCTGAAGGCACATCTGGAATATTGTGTCCAGTTCTGGGCCCCTCAGTTCAAGAAGGACCTCAGGGAACTGCTTGAAAGTGTCCAGCACAGAGCCACAAAGATGATTGAGTGGAAAAATCTCCGTTGTGAGAAAAGACTGAGGGACCTTGGAGCTTCAGCATGGAGCAGAGTACCCTGAGGGGTGACCTCATTCATCTTGATAAAGATGTGAAGGGCAGTGTCAGGAGGATGGAGCCAAGCTCTGCTCAGTGATGTGAGTGTGACAGAGCCCTGGAGCAAGTTTCCCAGAGAGGTTGTGGAGTCTCCTTCAATTGAGAATTCAAAATCCACCTGGATGTGATCCTGCTTTGGATTTTTTGAGGTCCCTTCCAATTCCTAGTATTCTGTGACTCTGAGAGATCATCTGTCAACTTTTCCTGCACTGAAAGAGTGCCTAGTTAGTAGGGAACCCCAGGCCTTCTCAGTGTTGCCTTTGTGAAACTCTATGCAAGTCAGCATTACTACAATGTCTTTATTTTCCTTAGGTGTCCTTTCTGGTAACAGAAGATTCCAAAGTATCCACAAGTCTTTTATTCTGGAGGCTTTTGCACTCCAAACTTGCTCTTCTACAAACACAAACTGAACATTGGACTGAAATACAGCCCTTGTCAAATATTTTGCAATGTAAATGAAAAGAGTTATTGTATATTAAAAGTTGGTGTAAGCCAATGTATAGCTGCTGTTGGAAAAAAACACAAAGCTGTCTGAAACACAACACTTGATGTGGGTTTCCAGGACAGTGAAGACTGATTGTACCACAGATATCTACGGTTCCACTTGGTCTTTGGGGAGCTGGTGATCCATTGAAAATAACAATATACGGGTTTTGACTTCCTTTGCAATGTAACTAAGTCGTTTGCAGATTAATTATTGCCCTGGTCAGTCCTGTTGGTGTGGCTGCAGTGAGCTCAGTGCAATTGTGCAGGAGGCTTCATTCAGGAGGTAAGCTGGATAATGAGAAAGAAAAAGAAGTGAGGCAGAATATTACCATTGTTTCATCATGTTACCTTGTTTTCAAACTCGATTCTTGCCCCAAAATTGGCAGCTGTATATCTGCTCATTATAGCCGTGCAGGAGTTGTGCCTCCAGACTGGCTCATAATATGGGAGCAGATCCAGAACTGAAGTCCTTGGGCTAAGTCAGGTGCCTCTGTACTGATTGATTGGTGGCAAACTGAATGCAGGGTACAAATGAAATACCATTTGAAAGCTTTCCCTGTGTCAGGATTAAAAAGCTGTACTAGGAAATAACTAGGGGAAGTTAGTACTTGGCATAGGAGGCAGATGGGGGTAGAACTGGTCGTAACTTGAAATGGGAAGGAATGGCTGTTAAACATGTGTGAAAATAAAGTCATGATTTATGAATTAAAACATATTAAAAACAATGCACAAAATACAACAGAGTAGCCATGTTTAGATGCCATGTTGTATTTGAATATTTTTGTGCCAATAAATTACACCAAAATGTTAACATTTTGCCTGCAGTTTTGTTTATTCTTAAGTATTCCCTGGGAAGCAGATTAAGAATTTTATTAATTAAAATAGTTTCCAGTTGCCGTGGATTTGACTTGTCTTTTTCCACACCAGTTCAGGTGGTTGGCTCTATTTCCCTTCTGATAGCAGCTGGAGACAAAATTAACCAGGACTGACTGAAGTCAGCCCCTACATTTTAGTTTCCAGCAGATGTGACATCATCCACACGGTAAGAACATCAGTTTTCCTGGTCTCAGGGTCACAGCCACAGCTTAAGGGCTAGTGGGGAGTGTGCCACTGTCCCCACTGGGGTTCCATGCGCTCCCCTAGCAACTTGTCCCAGTACTGCACCCCAAAAATGGGAACTGGCAGTGGCAGTCAGGGGCTTTGGCCGCTTTCCAGGCACTGGTGTGACTGTCATGGAGAGTGCTCAATAGGCAGTCGCTGGGCCACGCTGTTGGGTGCTGTGTGGGAAGTGGGACCCTTTTAAACCTTGAGGGGCGTCCCTCAGCGCCCCCTCCCTCATTTCTGCTCACCCAGAGACTTGTTCCGCCACGCCGCCTGGGGGCGCTAGATGGTAGCCCTGGCGCGCTCCTCCCGCCCCCCCACTGTCTAGTTCTCGCGATAACGTCTGAGTGTCGCGTGGCTGCGGGGACAAGATGGCGGCCGCCGCCGGTGGGGAGAGCGGCGACACGGCGGCGGAGAGCCCAGCGGGGCAGGATGGGGGCTGCGGAGCGGCGGGGCGACCCGCGGAGGCCGGCAGCACGGCCGCGGTGCTGCTTGGTTTCGACGATGCTGACGCCTTCGTCAAGGTGCGCGGCGACGGGGCCCGTGGGAGCGGGGCGGGCGTTGAGCACTACCGCTCCCGGCGGGCCGTGGGCGGCCCGGGGCATGCCGGGAGCTGTAGTTCTGTTCTATGGGGGTGCCTGAGGTACCCCCTAGGGAAGGTACCCCCCGAGAGGAACCGCTCATGGAAGGGGATGGCAGGGAGGGTTCGGGCCGCTGCCACGAGGGCCAGGAGGCAGATCGGCTGCTTGGAGCCCGATGTTGCCCGGGGCTTGGGCCTCTTGTCACGGGTTCGGGAGCGCATCGTCCCTGATTGGGGTTTTCCGCCTCCCCGGCCCGAGTCTTTGAAACGAGTGCCGTTGCTGGACGCGTGGCGATGGGCATGGCCTCTATATTTCAACACCGCCAGTGCTGTGTTTCACCTGTGCACACCGCTGTTTCCAAGAGAGGGAACGCACGGTACTTCTCGAGCAGGGAGCATGGCAGGGGTGGGTTTTGTTAATAAAGTGATTGTCGGTGTTCTTGCTGGTTTAACAAGCTTTCTTTTGGTCCTCGAGTACTAGACTGATTTTTAGGCCTTATTATTAGCCTACTATTGTTTTAAAGGTCTCTAAATAGACAGTGTGAACAAAATGACTATGAACCTACTCATACTCATGTTTGAAAGCCCCATGACGTTAGAACCACACAGGTTAAACACAAGGCAAAATGCATTTCTACCAAATGCCATCCTGGGTAAACAGAGGAACAAGAGAGCAAACAAACGGTAATAACACAGTATCCTTGTACAGTATGCTCTTGGCACAGTGGTAGCTGCAACAAAGGCATCTAATGGGATTCCTCAGCCTGGTGATGAGTACGACTTCTACCGAAGCTTCCCTGGCTTCCGGGCATACTGTGAAAGTCAGGGTGATCGCCTCCTTCACTGGTAAGGATTCTCTTGAAGCTCTGGGTCCTTGCTAATGGCTTCCAATCCAAACCAGAAGGTAGCACTGTTCTTTAGAGCCTCTACAATTGCTGTAGATTAGGTGTTTTATTTCACATACCTAATTTTGGCTCGTTTTCTAGCACTTGACAGTTTAACAGTTTTAGAAGAGGGCTTTGTATAATGCTTTGGAGAAAGAGCTGTGCAGAGAGCAGAGGCTGATAAAAAGCACATTAGGCTATCTATTTTAAAAGTCACATGGCTAGTAAGAAATTAGTAATTTAATGCTGTAGTAGTGTTTCTGCTGTTGGCTACTTGTGTACTGTCAGCTCTAGGTACTGCATTTTATTTAAACACTGAAGATGTAGAAAGTTGAAGGGAATTGGATGGCTTAGCATTCAGTATGCCTGCTTTCAAATCTCTAATAGCTCTTCTGCTCTCTTGCAAGCATGACCAAAGTGATGCAATACCATGGCTGTCGCAGCCACCTGAAAGATCGCAGCAAGGTGACAGAACTGGAAGATAAATTTGATATGCTGGTTGACTCCAATGATGTAATTCTTGAAAGAGTGGTAAGCAGATTATTTCTGGGTGCTGTTTGGTTACCACAAATTACTTTTCATTGGCAGAATTTCATCAGTGTTTTCACATTATATTTAGTATTTCTGTGCTCTGGTGGTTTTTCTTTTTATTTAAAAAAATGTTTTCATGTACTGGGGCAGGGAGCACAGAAGCTAAAGCAGATGGATTATGGTCTAAAGGGGAGGGAGGTAATATATGACTTGTGAGGAAACCAAATACAGTTTGGCACAAGAGCCTCACAAACTTGAGGAAGTGGCCTGAAGTTTTACCAGAGGAGGTTCAGATTGGATCGTAGAATAAAGTTCTTCAATTAATGGATTCTCACTGAAATAGGCTACCCAGAGAGGTGGTTGAGTCCCCATCCCTGGAATCAGCAGGACAAGGCACAATGGTTTTAAACTAGAGAAGGGCAGGTTTAGATTGGACAGCAAGTTCTTTACTATGAGGGTGGTGGAACACTGGAGCAGATTTCCTGTGAAGGTGGCAGAGATCCCATCCCTGGAGACATCGAAAGTATCAAACTTGATGGGACTCTGAGCAACCTAATCTAGTTGGGGGTGTCCCTGATTACTGCAGGGGGGTTGGACTAGATAACCTTTAGAGATCCCTTCCAATCAGTGCATTCTATGATTCTGTAAGTGTTTACAAGACACAGAGATGTGGTGCCAAGGGACATGGTTTAGCACCAGACTTGGTAGACTTAGAGAATGGTTGGGCTGCCACAGAATTTGGTGTAGTGACAGTGGAGGTATCTACCTGTGTGTGTGACTTTATTCAGTCTAGCTAGAGTGGCTGACCAAAGTAATTTAACAGGTGCTTGGTTTTCACCTCACTTTTCTGCAATTTAGGGTATTTTATTGGATGAAGCAGCAGGAGTGAACAAAAACCAGCAACCAATCCTCCCTGCTGGATTACAGCCCCCCCAGACCATCATTTCCAGCTGGAACCGCAAGGTGAGGCCTCAGAGCTCAGTTTGCTGGGTTTCCTTGGAGCAATGGCACTACTGATTTTCCAGTGGAGTTGAGTAGTTAAATATTCTGTCAGGTTTTTTACATGGCCTAACCTCTTTCCTCTTTTTTTTCCTTTCCCTGTTTATTCAAATTTGCCTCTGGAGTCTGTGTGCTTCCAGCTGCCATTTCAGATTCACACACGTAACAGCCTTGTTTTGGCTTATTTGTAGGAATCTAGGATCCTGATTCAGAAAATTTTCACTCTCAGGTGCTGGATTTAGTGCAAAGGGTGCCATAGTTTTGAGTTTGGATTATTGCTTTATTCCTCTGAATGCTGGGTCAGGCTGAGTTAAAAGAAACTCTTAATGTCTATTAAGAAACCTGAGTTTTACCTTTAGTTTTCCTTTATTTGAAATAGGCAGGAGATTCCCACAAGAGAACTCAGTCTGAAACCTTCCGACTGCTTCATGCCAAGAACATCTCTCGGCCACAGCTTAAGTTTCGGGAGAAGATTGACAATTCCAACACTCCCTTTGTACCTAAACTTTTTATCAAGCCAAATGCTTTGAAACCTTTGCCTCAAGGTAAGGGGTTTATGTTTTGCTGGGTAACCTCTTAGGAGTCTTTGGCTCATCTGTCCTCAAAGTCTAGAAGAGAAATGGGTGACTAAGAACAAGCACCATCAGGAGGTGTTGACCATGCAGGTGTAGTAAGCTCTGTGACTGTTGTTTGCATGCATATAAACAAGGGTAGGTCAGCAGACAGCATCTTGTTCTTGGTGTACAGTAGATAATCTGTTCCAAACAGATTCTCTTTACCACCATTGAACACCCATGATGAGAGTCACTCTGGCACCAGAAGTGGTCTGGACTAGTTGGCTTTACAGATATTTCTACCTCATCAGCTGAAGCCCCATGGTTATGGTCAGACCTGCTTTTGCTTTGGGGGCTTTATCAAAGCCACCAGCATAACATTTTGGCTCAACAACATGTCATTCTGCTGTGATTCATCTTTAGTCTGCACTGATGTGGTTGTGCTTTCAGTAACTGGAAAAGACTGAAAGATTTTTTGGAAGGTTTTTCAATCTCCTTCCAAGCTCATGAGCAAAAACACCTTGTGTCTTGCTTAACAACAGCCTGGTAAAACCTAGTAACTGAGTTGTCACTGACAGCAAAAGCTGCAGGTCTCAATTGTTAAAAGTTTTTGATACTTTATGATTCTAATAGGATCTTGTGGTGGGTGGAGGGGAGAGAGTAGTAGGCTGAGAACATGTTACGTGTGGGGCCCCACCAAGTTGTTCCATATTGGTTGTTCAGCCCTCACAAAAAGTGGACGGGAGCGAAAGGAGCGCCCTGAGGACTTGGATGTGCCAGCTGCTTTGGCAGACTTCATACACCAGCAGAGGACACAGCAAACTGAGCAAGACATGTAAGAAATTAAACTGACAGCCAGGTGCTTGGAGTTCCATTAGTGGACATGCACTTGTGTGGTCCCATTGTGCTGATGCTATTCACATGTAACAGCTCTGTATGTGTTTGTGCCTGCACACTACGTTGTGTGTGATTTGCTGTAGGCATCTGCAGTTGTTTTAAACCTCTGCTTATAAAGAGACAGCATTTTGGCTCAGTAGGGGAACATAGCTCTCAAAAGTCTCTGAGCTCTGAGATGTGCTCTGTGCTCATGAAGAATACTGAAATTTAATCTATGCCTGTCTTCCTGATTTTGGCAGGTTTGCTCACCCTTACCAGTACGAACTGGAGCATTTTTCTCCACCAGATGGAGTTCTGAAGAAACCAGAACCCCAGGTTGGTGCCCATGTTAATTGAAACCTTCTGCAGATGGCAGTAACTTTACAGACCCCTGTACTTGTTGAATCTCAGAGTTGGGAGTGGAAGTCAGGGGTGGGAACTGATAGAGAACATTCTGTACCTGATAGTTTGCTCTTTCAGATGTACAGGCCCATGGAGGAAACACCCTGTCATTTTGTCACCACGCTGGATGAGCTGGTAGAGCTAAATGAAAAGCTTATGAACTGTAAAGAATTTGCCCTGGACTTGGAGGTAATGACATTTTCTGTTCAGAAGTCACATGTGTACTGTCAGTACCTGGGAGACCATTGTATTCTTCTAGTCTGTTTGTAGGCTTCTCTTTCTTCTGCTCGTTGTGCTTTCTGGCGTGAAAAGGCAGTTCATGCCACTGACCTGCCAGATAGTATCTACAAGGTTGGATTAACCTGTGTCAGTATTACAGGATTCCAGTGGTAGTACTGGCTGCATGCTTCATACTGAATTTGATCTTCTTTCAGTTCATCCATGGTTTTTTTATGCCATGTCAGTAGCTGCAAAACCCAAACCTGCGTATCCAATTGTCTTTATCTTGAAGAAGTCCTCTTTTCTTTCTTCATTTGGAGTGCTGTTTGGTTTATAGCATTACTTCTGTAATAGATCCTAGCTTACACCTGTCCTCCCTGGTTTTCAGCACCATTCCTACAGGAGCTTCCTGGGCTTGACATGCCTGATGCAGATTTCCACCCGCACAGAAGACTTCATCATCGACACGCTGGAACTGCGCAGCGAGATGAACATTCTCAATGAGACCTTCACAGACCCTGCAATTGTGAAGGTCAGCTGCCAAGCTCACCCCTTCACCCCCAGAATTCTTTTCTCTTTGCTTAGTTTCAGCTTTGTTATAGTTAAAAACACACTGTATGCTCTGTCCTGGTCATTTGGCTCTGCTTTCATTGTAATTTGTTCGTGTGCCTGTTTCCTCCGTCTCAGTGGGGAGATACTTGCCAAATGCACTCATGCAGTAGTTCTGCACTTAAGAGTGAAGGACAGAGATAAAACAAATTTGGTCCTAGACACTGGAATATGAAACCATTGCACTGCTAGCCTGGAGTAGAAATCTTCTTCATACCATTCTCAATTTGTTTTGCTTTTCAAGGTCCTTCATGGTGCTGATTCAGATGTGGAGTGGCTGCAAAAAGACTTTGGTTTGTACTTGGTGAACATGTTTGATACTCACCAAGCCGCTCGTCTCCTCAATCTTGGCAGGCATTCTTTGGAGCACCTACTAAAGCTGTATTGCAATATTGATGCTGACAAACAGTACCAGCTGGCTGACTGGAGGATACGGTAAAAACTGACCCCATTAGTGGGCTGGAGCTGCAAGGTAGCACTTACCCTTGTTTGTATTCTTAGAGCAGGAGCATGCTTCTAATTGCAAGCCCCACAGTTGTAGTTTAGTCTGAGTGAACAAGCGCAGCATTTGCCTGGCTGTGCTTTAAGTTCTTTTGCAAGTCATACATTTTTCCAATGTTTCTTTAGAAAATGGGTTCTTTTGGGAAGGTCAGGGAAGATTAAGTAATGAAGAGCTTCTGGAAGCTCATTTCTTAGGAGCAGAGTTTAATCACTGCAGTATTATGGAGAAAGTCAGTATTTGCTCCTCTAGAGCCCCCACTGCAGCAGGTCGAGCAGTGAGCTTGGCTGTGCAGATGGACTCTGCACTCCACAGAGATCCCAGGTCTACTTACGTAGGCTCTGCAGGGATGAGAGTTCTGACAAATAACCATTGCAAGCAGTTCTGCCACCTGACTTAGCTCCACAGCTGTCCTGCTCTGCAGCACAAAAACAAGGTGCTGTCCGAGCTGCAGAGGGCACAGGACATTACTGCTGCTCAACCCAGAGTCTTCAGTGAGGAAACAGAAATGTTCTCATGTTAGTTCTTGGGGTGGTTTATGTGCAGTTTGCCCCAATAGGCCTTGCAAGAGGAAAGTGGCAGTCTGGTGGAGAGCTGAACATCTCAGTGTAACTCTGTCCCTTTCTCTAGTCCTTTGCCACCAGAGATGATTCGCTATGCCCGTGATGACACCCACTACTTGCTCTACATCTATGATAAAGTGAGAGAGGCACTGTGGGAGAGAGGCAACGAGCAGCCCATGCAGCTGCAGGTGGTGTGGCAGCGCAGCAGAGACATCTGCTTGAAGGTGAAGTGTCAACCTGGTTGGATTACCTGGGTCAAAGGATAGGCTTAGTGGAACAAGAAGTCATTGGCCTGTTCTGCTTCTGTTGCATAGGCACAGGGTTGTGTCTGAAAGCAGCTGTATCAACTCTGACTCAGTTGTGTGCAGTCACTTGTTTCACTAGCTAAAAGCCTCAGATTCAGAGGCTGTCTTGCTGGTTTTTGAATGTTAGCACTCCTCAACCTCCCAACGCTTTCAGGTATATCTTTTCCAAGAGACATGTTACCTTTCCAGTTCTGCTGGATATTCCTAGAAGTTCAAAGCCTAGCTGGAATTGTGTTATGAAATAATTCTATTGTCTGTGGAACGTATTGTCTCTGAAAGTAGGCCTTGTCTAATGTACTGAAGCTTGAAGGTACTGTAGCTGCTCCTGGAGGTGCTCTTCCCCTAAAGATGGATGAAATGTATGTTTTTCAGTTATAGGCTCCTGCTTTAGGGTAAAAGACAAGTAATACCTGAATTAATTTGTCAAGGTGAGACTTTGTCTCTGTGAAGCAAGGCAAACTGGAAAGCACAAATCTGATACTGATCGTGAGTGTTTCTGTTTTTTCCTGCCCAGAAATACGTCAAGCCCCTCTTTTCAGATGAATCCTACCTTGAGCTGTACAGGAGGCAGAAAAAGCATCTCAACACACAGCAGCTAGCAGCATTTAGGATGCTGTTTGCATGGAGAGACAAGATGGCACGCCAAGAGGATGAGAGCACAGGGTAGGAAGTCTGTCCTTAGAGACACTGGCTTAATACTTCAGTGAGTCTCTTGGGTTGTGTCCCTCCCAGCCCTGAGCTGGAACCACTTTGTTACTTGTAGAAATTAGTGCACGAACTAATCATATACAACCTCAGGCTACTTTTTACACAGAAATTCTGTTACATTGCCAGTAAATTCTTACAAGTATCAGCCCCACTTAATTTCCTTTTAACTTTTCAGACTTTGTAATTGGGCCAGACTTGAACACTCAGAAGGTATTTGTAAGAGTTTTTAATATTGTGTTAGATTCACTCTGCTTTTTTATGTTGTAGATATGTGCTACCAAATCACATGCTACTGAAGATAGCAGAGGAGCTGCCGAAGTAAGTTTTGCTCACCCTTGAGGAGTCTTACTTGATTTTTATATCCCATGAGTTGTTTTCTAGTGTGTCATTACTTTTGCAGCTGGTCCCTTCCTTCCAGTTGTCAGTACTGCTTTTCTCTATAGTTGTTCAGTTTGGAAGAGAAATAAATAGCAACAGCCCTTCATAAGGCTCCATACTTCTTCTGGGACACATCTTTCTCTGATTTTATTCCACTACTAAACACATTCCTTTGTGTTGCTATATGTCACATGTCCTCCTGAGATTCCTATGGTACTATAGAGCAAGAGAGGGATGAGTTCCCTCATAGCCTTTATTTGGACTATTTTCAGTTCCTAAAGGAACTGGGAGGCAGAGGGAAGGGGCAGATCCCTTAGAACACCCAATTTTACACAACTTGGCACTCACCATCTAACATCCATATTTGAGAATAATCAAAATGCATTTTTAAACACAAGTCCACTGCTGGGCTCGGCTTCCATAGATGAATACTGAACAAGGAACGAAACGAAGGTGGGGACAGGCAGACCACAGAGAAGGTAAGTGAGAGGAGAGTTAAGTTAATGGTTTCTCCTTCTCTGCACAGGCTTGGTACAGAATTTTTCATTAGAGAATAGACTCTGACAGATGAATCTGACTTGCCTTTCTTTGTCAGAGCTAGGACCATGATTATATCTGGTTGTACATCCTTTGAATGCAAATGCCTAACCTGGCCATAAATACAGCACACTGCATTTCTCTCCTCTCTTTTTAGAGAACCCCAGGGCATCATTGCCTGCTGTAATCCCATCCCACCACTAGTTCGCCAGCAGATTAATGAATTGCATCTTCTCATTCAGCAGGCCCGGGAGATGCCTCTTCTCAAGGTAGGAGTAGCTTGTACCACACAAGAGACTCATCACTTGCTTTCCATAAGCCAGGGACTGGAGCTAAATGGTGACCTGTGGTGATGTGTGTGCTGAAGTTTGCTTTTTGAACACTGTGAATATAGTGTTCTGTAGGAGATCAGAGAGCTATATTGCAACTAATTGCCCGTCTGTTGTCTACTGGCTGACAGACATTGTAGTTTCCTGGAGAACAGAGCAGTGAGAGAACAGGCACATCACATTTCGATATGTGAGGAAGAACTGGACCTTGTGGAATTTTTTTGGCCATGTAAATGAATTCATAAATCTTTTACAGCTGTGGTGAAGCAAAAATGCCTGTAGGTGTGAGAGGTTCATTAGTTAAAATATATCGTCAGCATGTTGATATTAATGCAGTCTTCCTCCTTCAGTGAAACAAAACCATTTGTGAGCATGAATGTGTCATTCCTCTGTGTGTGTTAAAGCATGTCTATATGCAAACACTCCAGGAGAAGAAAATGTAATTTTATTAGCATGCTAGCTTGTAATAAATGTGTTGAAAGCACTGACAGAAGGCATAGGACAAGTGAATTTAAGTGGCTTAACCTTTCTCTCCCTTTCTAGTCAGAGATTGCTTCTGGAATCAGGAAGAAAGCACCTCTAACCAGCCCTGAGGTACTGGTTGCTTAATACTTGTTGCCTAATGACATAAGCCTTAAACTCAGAAACAAATGCTGCAGAGTTCTAGCTCCTAGTAAGTTATTTCCTCTCATCCATTTTACAGCTCCCTCCACTGTAGCTTAAGGTTATTTTTCTGTTATTACCAGCTGTAAATTGGTACTTTACAGACCACCATATAGCAGCACTTAAGGTGTCATCAGCAGTCTGGCTGCTGGACAGTGTTGTGTGTGTTAGTCTGTGTTGACTGATCTGTAAGAAGAGAAGATTCAGATGAGTGTTTAAGGTTGGCTCATTTACTTTCTTCGTGTGTATGAAGTAAAGCATTTCCATTAGCCAGTGGGTGCTGCACAGAGAGCCTTTGGCTGCCAGATATAATGTACTCTGGCAGGTGAGCTGGGTTAGTTCAGTCTCTGAATTTCACCCTTTTGTTGGAATTTTCATTAATGTGTCTCTGCAGTATGTGAAAACTTACACAAAACTTACACAGACTCATAGAGAGTGTATTAATGGTGTTTGTCATTTGCATCTCTGCAGAAGCTGGAGAATACCTTCTTTGGACCACATGACAGTTCCCGGGTTCCTGTGGATGGCATCCAGAACAGCTCTGCCTTGGGTAATTTGGACATTACCCAGAAACTCTTCTAATAAAGCCACATCATGTCACTGGCATGGAGAAATAAACAGCCCTGAGGACACCTTCAGTGAAATCTTACTACGTAAAAGACCAGTAAAATATATCTAATAAATACATCTAACAAAAATTTTGTCTCCTTTTCATGTAGAGTCTGCCCCAGTTCTGGAACATGGTTGTCTCTTTTCGGACAGTGAGAAGACAATGGATGGTCAGGATATTCAGCCAGAGTCCACATGTCTTGTTGCTACCACCACTGTCAGCATATTCAGTGTAAGCAACCTGTTTGTGATGAAGTCAATATTTCATTTTTGAGTGTTAGAAAAGATAACTTAATAGTGTGGTAAGAACTTGTGAAAGTAGTGCAAGGAATCGGAAGGTGGGAGGTGACTTATCGAATTGTTTTGGTTGGAAAAGACCTTTAAGATCATCAAGTCCAACCATTCTCTAACTCTAAACCATGTCCTTTAGCACCACATCTCAGTACCTTTTAAACACCTCCGGGGATGGGGATTCAACCCCTTCCTTAGGGAAACCTGTTCCAGTGTTTAAGAACCCTTCCAGTGAAGAAGTTTCTCCTAACGTTCAACCTAAACCTCCCCTGGTGCAACTTGAGACCAGTTCCTCTCGTCCACATGTGTGGTAATGATCCTGGCTTCCTGTCAAGCAGATGGCCAAGCATAACCAAGTCAACTAGTTTTAAGAGACCAGCAAGCTAATTACTTCTCTCTGAAGAGTTACTGCCCTCAGTGAAGTTTTGGATAGAGTGAGAAATACCCTGCATGAAACAGCAGTAGCCGAACCCCCAGATTATTCATGTTACTATTTCTTCCTTTTTATTTTTTTTAGGAACGTGATGAAGATGAAAGAAGTGAGAAGCCTTTAACCACTGCCCAGCAGAAAGCTCAGCGTATAATGGAGTCCTTTGAAAATCCATTCAGAATGGTAAAAGCTCCCAATACACATTTCTGGTGGGACTCAGAAACTGCCCTAGTGCAGAGTGCTCTGAGATACTGTTCCAGACACATCCAAAAAGAGCTTGATACAGCACCAGCTGCTGCTTTCTTACTGGAACAGAGATAGTCCTTGCAAAGCACACATGTGTGGACTTGTTTCCACAACTCACTGAAATGCCTCTTGGATATTTTTCTACATAGTAAACAGACCTTTCGTTGCCCGTTTTTAATCAGCTTTGAGGGTTTTTTAATTTGCATCCTATTTTCATCTGTATGGCTAGAGTTAGTGAGCTGATTTTACTCTCCTAATGAATCAGCAGAACAATAGAATACTTTGTTATGGATTTGGAGTGGCAAATTACGAGGAACCACTTTTTCTGATGTGTGGTTGGGGCTTGGTTTCTCAGGTTTTTAATTGTTTTTTTTTCTCAAATGTGTCTCCTGGCCATAGCTGTGGTAACTTCGTCCTTTCATTCTGTCTGTTGAATGCTTCTTAAATAGAAACTTCTTGATTTGGAGCATTTTAAAGTAGCATTTTAGTGGTGAGCTAAATGTCATGTGCTGTGTTTAAAGCAAAATGGGTTTTTATCCTCTCCACAGTACCTGCCCTCAGAACAGAATCCTGCCTACGTCTCACAATCTGCAAAGTTTGACCCATCATCAAAAATTTATGAAGTAAGACTCGTGCTAAAATTTCCTGTCAACTTGTACAAAAGAAGCAAATAAGTAGATTATTTTCCTTTGGGAACCTCAGCAATATAGAATAAATTTATTTTTCTCCTTGGATTATTCTTAGAAAAATAATGTAAGCCTTCAGAAGCCTGACATCTTTCTGGATCTGTAGTTCATTGTTTCTGTAGCATTCGTATTCCTGGAAGATGCAGGGATTGGACCTGTTCCAGTACATATTCCCTGTCTGTCAAAGCTACAGACTGCTACTGAAGTCTGTATCTGCCTTTGTTCTCTGCCTTGTTTATAGCTCAGACCTTTTAAAGTGCATGGGTTTACTTTACCTGGTGCAGCAGATCTTAATCTCTTTTACAATCCAATTTGATCTTTTTGTACTCTTAAGACCAGCGTGTGGTAGCAAGTTTACAAACTCTCTTTTGCCATAAAACTTCAAAGAAAGTGATCCCAGGTAATTGTTTTTATCATTGCAGATCAGCAATCGATGGAAGTTGATGAGTCAGACACAGGTACAGAAGAAGTCCAAGGATGAAACCAAAAAGAAAGCAGGCCAGCAGTCAGGTACAGTCATTCTTCCTTTCCTCAATGCACTGGCCAGTCTGCCTCTCCCAGTACACACCAGTTGTTTCCCAGTTACAAGGAAACCTTAGATGATGGAATTCCTGACAGATGAGATTGTTTGACTTAAGATTGATTGTACTCTGTTTAGTTTCAGACTTGCTTCAGGGTGGTTTGCTTGTTTGTTCTAAGCTCCTGGCCAACTTGCTCCTGCTTTTACAGTAATGCTTGTTTGTTTCTGTAGCTGCTCCTGACCAGGCACAGAAGGTGAATAAAGAAGCAACAGAAAACATTGTGTCTGTTCGTCAGCAAGCTTTGGTATGTCCCTGAGTTCCCCATTTCCAGCCTTTGCCCCTTTTGACCCTTTTTAGCATAGTTCAGAATGAAACCATGAGCCCTGTAGCACTGAAATACCCAAATGTCAATCTTTTGTTAGCAGTTTTTCTGTGGTTCTGCCCTGTGCGTAGCAGCAGACCCCTAGCAACTGTGCTGTGCAAGTCTTCACATCCCTCCCTATTTTCAGTAGGGAATGTTTTCCACTGCTGCACCTCTCTGTTCCTCACTTGCTTAGGGTCCCCCAAATCCACCTGTGGGGCCACAGCAGATCTCAGCTTTCTATTATCCTGTGAAATGACAACTTGGCTTTTCGTCTGAGAAGTCCCTGCTGTGAGGAGAAAATAAGCAGTTTGGGGTGGAGTGATTTCTCCTCATGTTCTGACTGCCATGGGCAACAGCTGTCCCAGGGGCCTGGGTCCATCAGGCAGTTGATCTGCATGCTGGTGTTTCTGTGCCTGCACAGAGGTGTTTCATTCTCTTCTGCTGAATTTGCCCTTGTTTCTGTCCTGTGGGCTGCTTTCACAGCAGGAACAAGCTAATAAGAAGAGGGAGAGAGCCATGAATGAAACAGAAACAGAGTTGCCGAGACAAGAGAAGAAACGGCCCAAAGCCTCCCAGCAAGCAGAGGAGCTGGAAGCACCGAAGCAGTTCACCCCCTTTGATTACAGCAAGTCCAACTTCAAAGTGTTTGCAGGTAAGATCTGCATCTCTTGCTGGAGTGCTGCAGGCTGTGGAAAACGTTGCCAGCTGAGCCCTGTGTGTGAATGGAGGTGCCAATGCAGCACAAACTGTTACAAAGCACTTACTTCACACTGGGGTAATACTAAAAGAAGTTAACTTGGGGAATGTACAGTCGAGGGGATTGTGGATTTGGATTTTGCTTCTTTTCTCTGTAGAGAAAGTCATCTGTTTAATTGGATCCCAGGAACTAGGAGGCAAAGGAGATTCGACTCTTTTGTAACAAGTTTCTATTCAGAAGCATCTCCTGCCCTTAAGAGACTGTTGTGGTAATTAGAGTGTGGGATACACAGGAACACTGTGCAATGTACTTTTCTTTACGGAAAAATTTAGTGACAGCTTCTTGCCTCTCTCCCTTAGGAAGCAGCAAATCGAAGCAGTCTTCACAATTTGATCCTGCCAAGCAAGCTTACACAGGCAAGGTAGGGACATGGCATGAAAGAAGGAACAGAAGTGTTACGATATCAGGTATCCAGCTGTGGATGAAGGCAGATGACTTCTGGCTCTGCAGAATGTTCCCTAACAGCACTTGGTGCTGAGGTGCAGCTTCAATCACAAGCTCATACTTGGGATTTCATTCAGGAAAAGCTTTTGTGGGGCACCTCAGACTCTAAAACCCCTCATGTTCCCCTCCTACATGGAACTTTTAGAGCAGGTCCAGAGGAGGCCATGAAGATGGCCAAGAAGGCTGGAGCACCTCTCCTATAAAATCGGGCTGAGAGAATTGGGGTTGTTTAACCCAAAGAAGAGAAAGCTCCAGGGAGACCTTAGGGCATCCTTCCAGGATTTGAAGTGGACTACAGGAGAGCTGGAGATGCACTAAGTTTTTACAAAGGCATGGAGTGACAGGATGAGGGGTGATGGCTTCAAACTGGAAGAAACTGGATTTAGATCAGACACGAGGATGAAATTCTTCCCCATGAGGGTGGTGAGGCACTGGAATAGGTTGCCCAGAGAAGTTGTGGAAGCTGTTCAAAGCCAGGTTGGCTGGGGCCTTGGGCAGCCTGGTCTAGTAGGAGGTGTCCTTGTCCATGGCAGGAGGGTTGGAACTGGGTGATCTTTAAGGTCCCTTCGAACCGAAACCTTTCTATGTATACCATGCACAGTGCTCATGCATGGAGCATTTGGATGCTGGTGTGACCATGCATGAGGTCATCAAAAGCTTGACCATTAATTTTAAGTTCTGAAGCTCATTTCTTGCATTTCAAACTCTCCTGTGTGTGCTGCCTTTCTGTAGGGAGGGCGAATGGTCTCAGGGACCATCTTGGATACTCACTACAAGTCAGATTTCATAAGCTGAACAAGTTTATGCCTGATAGTGCAGGAAGCAGCTTCCTGTGCAATCCCTTTGCTGTGTCACCTCAAACTTGTTTCAGGAGGGAAAAAAGAAACCAGTGGGTGAACTGGGGACAACCTGGACAGATCTTTTTGTCTAGATGGGTAAGGTTTGTCATCAGTGAGAGGTGCTTCAAGGTTCAACCAGTGGAAGAGCACTTACTGAGAAGCATTCAGTCCATGTGCATATAAAGAAGTCCTAAACCAAAAAGCTCCTGGTGTAAGTGCTCTGTGGTCCTGGAATGTGGAGAGATGCGAGAGCAGATGATTCTCATGGAATATACTGTCTTTGGCACGTACCTCACTGTGCCTGTGTTGGGTTTTTGTTGTTTTTTTTTCTGTGCAGAAATTTGCTGGAGCTGGAGCAAACAAACTTCAACAGTCTGGAAACCGAAGCATGTCGTACCTGGCGGGGAAAGCTGATCGGTGGGTTGTCAGCCTGATCCTCTGCTGAAGTATTGTCACACCTGTGCCCTGCAGCCATGGGCAGAGCACAGCTATTGTCCTCAATTGCTGTGGGAGCTTAAGCACATGTTTAATGGGAAGAGGTTGCATCAGGGCTTGACGTCAGTTTAAAGGAGGAAAAAAAAGAAAGAGGAAAAAAAAGCCTAGTCAGGCTTAATGCAATCAAAGACAAGTCTGGGTGGAAGGTTTGAAATGCTGAGGAAAAAGTTTGTGTTAATAGATGTGGGAGTTGCTTTCTTTGGCCACAAAGATAAGTAGAGGTGGGGAGAACATTTGCCTAGCTTGGGAGGAAGATAAATATCAGTACTGCCAAATGCTAACATTCTTGCTCTGAATAGACACTTAGTGTGGCTTACTAGGTGTGATCCTTGTGTATTATCCTAAAAGAGCAACTCATAAGGGCAGCACTGGAGGGAGAAAGGTGCTGTCTGCATCATCAGCATTTCTCAGATCACTGTAATCTAGGACAGGTTTTCAGTCTTGAACTTAGAGCATAAGTTAACATCTTTCTGTAACTGTCTTTTGCAGGGGTTCCAAGCACCACTGGCCAAAGAGATAGTTCCTGTTGCAGGACCTGTGGGAGTTGCTGAACAGAACAATAGTCAGAAGTATTGTCACCATAGGAAAGCAAAACACTGGTCATTGAGCAGTTTTTGTACAGAAATGTTTTTTAAAGCCATTAAAATCCCTTTATTTCAAAAGGGAAAACATCTAAATTCATATCACTTATTCTATTCATATTGCGGGGTTCCTAATTACACTCAGAATGTTGCTTTGTTTCTAATTTTGAAAGTTTATCCTGTGTCCTCAAACACAGTTAGGTGAAACTTGTCGCTGCTTGGAGCTGCTTCAAATCCAGCATGTCAGTGGGGTATGAGAGCAACCTCTTGGTATCTAAAGCCAGGATAAAAATAATAGATTCAGCAGATATGACTCAAACCCCAGTAGTCCTGAGGAGGAGATAAAGCCAGACTCTTTTGTGTTAGACCTTGCTTACAGACTGAACTGCACAGCTCATCTTGCACAAGACAAGGTAATGTGAAAAATGAGGGTTTACCTGTCAGTGTTTGTATTTTTAAGCAAAGGGAGAAAAAGGCTTATGCTGCTTTCTGAATCAGACACCAGTGATTTGACTGTAAAGTCAGAGAGTGAAAGCTATAGTGCTAGGTAGAAATGAAAAACGCATAGTGCAGTGTTGGGTTAGGGAAAGCCAGTGAAGCTCTGTGCTGCAGCTGAGTCTCAGCACAGCTGTACTAACATGTCCAGGAGTTAAATACCTACAGTGAGTTATCCTGAAGCCTTTGTAGAAAGTGTGTCAGCCTGTACTTGCATGGATGGATGGATGCATGGGTGGCAGAGCTTATTCTAAATGCTGACAGCTGAAGGCTGGCAAAGCTACTGTAGTTACCAGTCAGGAGGACTGAAGGGTCAGGCTGAGATGAGGCTTTGCTTGAAGCTGGGGTAAGTCGGCACCAGAGTTACTTCCTGGATTACTGGTTGGTGTTCTGAGCAACAGACCTTGCTCCTTTCCCAAAAGCCTTGTCTTTAATCTGTGATTTCCTTTTCTGACTTAGGATTTTCCATTCCATGCTGGCTTGTTGCTGCTTGCAATGACAGGATTTACTTCTCTGACCACTAGGCCAGGTGCAAGGACTGAGTGGGTAGCAGTCAAAACTTCCTTCTCTATCCCAACCTGAAGCTTTGTTCTCAAGACTGAGGAGGTTGGGGGCTTGTTTGTTTCAGTTTTTTCCTATATATCTGAGGGATGAAGGGAACAGAAGAGGGTTTTTCCTCCTTGGGTATCTTGGTGTGAGCAGTGTTGTGATGCAGAACAGCGGTCCTTTCTGCTTGTAAAACCTGCCTGCAGGGCTGGATGTTGGAGAAGGATTTGAAACGAAGCAGCTAAGCAGCAGTTGCCTTTAAGTTGCAGGAGCAGCCAATTCTTGTCAGCTTCCCCACCTTCACTGGTTCTGACTTGGGGAAGGAGCAGTGCTTACAAAAAGCCCTGCTGGCTGCAGAGGTAGTGTCATGTCGTTAGTTTCTTTAACTCGGATTCAGCTACTTTGTTCCAAGCAAGGTGATGTTTCAGGAATGAGCCTGATTTTAATCTCTTTTCCCTTAAGACTTGTGGCTTACTGCCACAGGGTCTCAAGATGTTTGACAGAGATGACTACTAAATCCACGTGTGCTTTGTTCACCTGCTTACAGCTGTGAGTCAGATGGGGTTGTAGCAGTAGGACCCCATCATCTGCGACTGTTTAACTGTGGTGAAGATCTGTGCAGAATCCGATTGGGGAACCACCTGGTTCGGACAGCCTCGGTCTTTCTCCCGAAGTTAGCTCTTCCACACTGAGGGAAACGAACGCTAGACCGGAGCCAGCTTTTCCAATCTCTAACCTTTTAAACACGCAGACGAGACTTTGTTTCGGAGTGCTCTTGGTCCCTAGCGTATCTGCAGCCCGCGGAGCTCAGCCGGGCGCTGTGGCAGCCTCTCGCCTTGCGCCCAGGCTCCGCCTCTGTGGCGCGGGAAGCCGGCCGGGCCGTGCCGTGCCCTAGCTGCCCGGAGCCCCGGGGCACACGGACGCGCCCTTTCCCCGCCGGCGCGGGGGCGGCTCCGCTGCTGCCGCGCCGCCTCGCGTGGCCCCGGGGCTCGGGCCGCCCTACCCTGCTGGCGCCGACGTCACTGCCCCGCGGGCCAATGGGAGTGCTGCGGCGCCCGGGCCGCCAATGGGAGCTCTGCGGCGCCGCGCGCTGGCGGGTGGGGCGGGGCGGCGCGTGGGCCCCTCAGCTCGGCTCCCGCGCCGGCGGGGTCAGGCGGCGGCGGCGGCCGGGCCGGGATGGAGCGCGGGGCGGCGGCGCTGATCCAGGAGGGCTGGTTCCGGGAGACGTGCCGGCTGTGGCCGGGGCAGGCCATGTCGCTGCAGGTGGAGGAGCTCCTCCACCACCAGCGCTCTCGCTACCAGGAGATACTCGTCTTTCGCAGGTGCGGCGAGGCCCGTAGGGCGTCCCCGGGAAGGCGGCGGTGGGGGGCGAAGGGGTGAAAAGCGGCGCCCAGCGCCATGCGGTGGGGCCTAGGGGCGCTGGGAAGAGACGGGGGAGCGCGGCCCGGGATGCGGGCCGGCTCCAACCGCGCTTCCCCGCTCTGCCCAGCACCACCTACGGCAACGTCCTGGTCCTGGACGGGGTGATCCAGTGCACGGAGCGGGACGAATTCTCCTACCAGGAAATGATCGCCAATCTGCCCTTATGCAGTCATCCCAACCCCCGCAAGGTGAGTTGTCCCCGGTCTCCTCTGGGGGGTCTCCCCTAGCCCACGGACCGGCCCCCGGCTCCTGGCCTCCCAACCTGCCCCTTCGGACTGCGGCGGCAAGAGGCAGGCGTTTTGGGCGCACATACGCCCGGCGCTTGACAGAGCTGGGTAGGCAGCTCTCGTGGGCCCCCGGAGCGCATCTCCGGGGCAGGACCTGCCCGGCGGACTGGGGGGTTTCAGGCCGTGCTGTGAACATTCCCGAGTGAGCCTACCCCGCTGATGGCCATTTTTCTGCCCTCTCCTCTTATAGGTGCTGATCATTGGTGGCGGCGATGGGGGAGTGCTGCGGGAGGTGGTGAAACACCCGACCGTGGAATCCGTGGTGCAGTGCGAAATCGATGAGGTGCGTTGGGCTGCCGGCTGTGCAGAGGTGCTCCGGGGGCTCCGTCCAGACGGGCAGGCAGCCACACGGAAAGCAGACCCTCTTTACAGCATCCCCAGGAGCTGCGGCTTCACCTGCTGCCCCTTGTCACCAGCAAGCGCCTTCGGTGCCGGTTCTGCTGGCGTGACACTGACAGCGCCACCTCTTTGCCTTGCGAGTCATCTACGTGGCAGCTGGCTGCCTCCTCCATGTGATTTCTTTCACACACGTACGGTACAGGCCTTTCCAGGCCAGCGTGGGCCAAGCACGGGGTCTGGAGAACGAGAGCTCTGGCTTTGGCAAGGTGCTGCTTTCCCTTCTCCCTCCATGCAGAGCAGAGTCTACTTCTCATGGAGCAGGATGGTCACTTTGTTAAGCAGTCTCCTGTGACTGGAAGCAGGAAATAAGCAGGGGGAATTTGTTTCTGTGATAGATGGCCTGTTCCTTCTCCTCTCGTTCAATTTTTTCTGATACTTTGCTCTCTTAGAAAGTTTGCTGTGAGAGACTGATGAGGCTGTGCCCTTTGAGTGCTGCACTAAGTAAGCATATGTGCCTGGTTTTGAACAAGCACAGCCTGACACCAGCATATTTTTTGTCTTTACGAGCTGTGAGAAGCTGGTAATGTTCAGTGTAACTGTTGGGCCTAGGGCAGTGGCTGTGTAACCATTTAGAGAATACTATGTCTTCTGGGGTGATTGATAGGACTGTGTATCAGACCAACAGTGTTGCTGAACCCTGGGGCCATAGGAGAGGGCCGAGTGTAGCTTGTTGGCCAAAGATGCTGACAGCTCTTGAGGATCTCGCTAGCAAGTTGGATTTGTGCTGAAGGCATGGAAGGAAACAGCTCATTGTACTGCTCCTGCAGCTGTGCAGTGGCCTGAGAATCAGCTCCTTGTAGCCCCTACTGACCCTACGTGTGCTTTCTGTGTTGCAGGATGTGATCCAGGTATCTAAGAAGTACCTCCCAGGGATGGCAGTAGGGTATTCCAGTGCTAAGTTGACCTTGCACGTCGGAGATGGTTTTGAGTTCATGAAACAGAATCAAGAAGCCTTTGATGTGATTATCACAGATTCATCTGACCCCATGGGTAAGGACTTGGGCTGTAGAAGGGTGCTGCTTTCCACACTCCTTCTCCTTTTCTCTTCTGCCTACCTCTTAGAAGCAATGCCAGCCTGCCCAGGCTCCTTTCAAGTGAAAAGACCATTACTGACTTGGCTCTTTTGGTAGAGAAAAGGAAGAACGAAGACCAGAAAATTGTATTAGCAAGGCTTCAAGCTAGCTGTCACGTTTCCCTCCTCAAAATTCAACTCCAGCAGCTACTGCTTCTGGCAGAGCGCTGATCCTTGAGTCCAGTAATCCCATGAGGGACACAGCCCTATGATGGCACAGACAGTTTAACACATGTGCCTGCTAATGAAGCAGGAGTTCATATGCTTTTGGTGTAGCTGCCTACCCTAGAGATGGCTGTAGTGAGGTTCCTGTCATTCTGAAAGGGAAAACTGATGGTGAGAGGGACCAAATGTTAGTCTCATTTTAGGGACCTGTGGGTGAGTGCCTGACTCACCTTCACTCTTGGTGTCTTCAACACAGAGCTAGCCATCCCTAAAAGGCACTTTGGAGCAGGAGTTCAGGTTACAAATGCTCACAGCAGCAAGAGGCAGTTGCTGGGACTTTCCTTGGTACTGGTTCTGAACTTGCCATTGAGCAGCACTAAAATCCCAGTGGGTTTGCTGTGCTAGGTGCAGGCTGGGCTTCTCCCAGGGTCGGAACTTTTTGCTCCCAGATTATCTCCATGGTCACTGAAAAGCCATTTAAAATGTCCCTGTGCAGACTGAGCATTCAGAAAACTCAGAAGCTCACTGTCTTAGACTCTCCCTACTCACTTCTCTTGCAGGTCCTGCAGAAAGCTTATTCAAAGAATCTTACTACCAGTTGATGAAGACAGCCCTGCGAGAGGACGGGATTCTTTGCTGCCAAGGTGAGGATGCTCTGGGCAGAGGCTGATACCAGATCTTGGCATGCAAAGCATGAAGCACAAAGGGCACTGTCTTCTTGGGGAGAAATGACACAGGGAGTGAAATCCTTTCCAGCTCCCTGCCACAGAAGCAGCTGCACCGCGCTCACTAAGCCTGGCACAAGGGTCTTGTCTTGCCTGTGAAACCACCTGAGCTGCATGGAGCGGAGCAGGTTGGGACTTGGAACCCCTGCTGAGCTGGCACAGAGCAGAGGGGCAGCTCTCACCTTGCATCTTGTCTTTCTTTTCCCCGTAGGTGAGTGCCAGTGGCTGCACCTGGATCTCATTAAGGAGATGCGTCAGTTCTGCAAGTCTCTGTTCCCTGTGGTGGAATACGCCTACTGCACCATCCCCACATACCCCAGCGGGCAGATTGGCTTCATGCTCTGCAGCAAGAACCCGGTGAGCTTCAGGCACCTGAAGTGCCCTTTTCCACTTCCTGAAAACACCATCAGAGCCTGCCTCAGGCTGTCCCTTACAGAACCTGAGCTGTGGCACTGAGCTCTCCCAGCTCTGGGGCTTCTAGAGTCATGCTGGGCTCCAGCTCTGCCAGCTCAGGGCCCCAGAGCTGCAGTGCAGCTTGTTCAGTGCTGAATGAAGTGCAGAACTGACCAGTGATGTAACCAGCTGCCTAAGAAAAGGGCATGGCTCTTTCTGGTACAATGGCTTGACAGGGAGGAAGCCACTACCAGTTTCCAGAGCCTGTTAAGGCTTTGCCCTGTTGATACCAGCAGTTGCAAAGCAGGCATCTGATGACAAGAATCAGCTTGCAATGGGTAATCTGCTCATGGGGAGGCCTCCATATCGGGAGTCAGTGTTAGGATGTGGGGTCTGCTTTCTCCCCATTCTGCTGCCTACAGCCTTTAATGCAACTGTCGCAGTGGCTTAGGGAGCCAGCAGCACTTCTGCTCTCTGTGATTTATCTGGGGCACTGCCAGCATGCACTGTGCCTGACTTAATCCAGTTGTGGACGCTTCTCTGAAGAGCAAAAGCCTTGCTTCTCAGTTGCTCAGGCACAGTCTGACAGCTTCATCTTGGCACGTGGCTCACAGGCAGCCTGACCTAATGCTGTGAAAAAGGGCTAGGCACACAAGGTACAGAGTGCAGAACTGCAGAACCTTTGCTCTCGTACTAGAACAGAGTCATCTATGTCCCTACAAGAGCCCCTGTTGGTTCTCTGCCATGCATCAAGATGACTGTCTCACAGCCTTTTTTGCTTCTTACCCAAATGCTACAGAGCTACCTGCCTTTGTTTTTGCAGAACACAAATTTCCGGGAGCCTGTGCAGCAGCTCTCACAGCAACAGGTGGAGGAGAGGAATCTGAAGTACTACAACTCTGACATTCACAGGGCAGCTTTCATTCTACCAGAATTTGCACGGAAGGTAAGCAAGGCTGCGTGCTACTGCCCCAGCAAGAGTGAGATGAATTTTATTCAGCAACAGTAGGAGCATACAGGACTGCAGCTGTAAATGCTTCTGTGAGCAAGTCAGGGCAGAACAGCATTTTGTATGACATAAGAGAGTGTGAGTCAGCAGGGGAAGTCTGGAGTTCAGTTTGGAATTGTTCTTTGGGTTGATGTCCCATCCCTGGATGGCAGATCACTTCTACGTCACCTACCAATATGAAGTCCAAGAGCCTACAGAACTGGTGTTTACCTTTGCAAAGCTCCAAAGGCCTTAGATAGGATATGGTTGTGGTTTCTGGGGCAAAGCAGAGGGTAAAGAAGGGATGCTCTGGTGTGGTTTAGTGTGCCTTGAAGGCTAGTCTGTATTTCTGTATCATTCCATCATCTCCTAACTGAGCTGCACCTGCAGGTTCCAGAAGAAGTCTCCTTAGAGCATCCTAGGGATGAAGGCCAATGTCGTGGTTGTGTTTCAGAGCCTGGCAGAGGTCTGTCTTGACACTTACTTTGCCTTTGGCTGTCTCCAGGCCCTGAGCGATGTGTGAGACTTGAGAAGCTGCTTCCTTCCTTCAAGTTGGACCCTGAGATCGTCAGTGATGTGGTTGGGACCTTCCCAGCAGACTGCAGATTTGCTCTCCACTGTGTGGGATTGTTTAACCCTTTGCCAGCCAACATTCCCTTTGATGTGTTAAAGATGATGGGGCATAAGCCAGATAAGACTATTGAAAAGGTCCAGTGACTTATTGCGTGAGGTCAAAACTGTTCTTTCCAGTGCTGGAAACGTAAGATGCCTTTTTCCTTTCTCTCCTCCCTGCACCCATTCTAAATTCTCCTCTCCCACCTCCAGCCCTCCCCCAACTGACATGATGTATTTATAACTGACACTTATTTCTGTCTGCTGATCTTCTGACACCTGCGAAGAGTCCAGAGGGGTCACTGACTCGGCCTTAAGCAGAGAGAGTGAGAGCTTTGTGCACAGTCAGCTTTGCTCTCTCCTACTGGGAGCTCCCTGCTGCTGGTGACAGGTCTGAGCCTTCCTATCCCACTGCCCTCCTGCCACATCTGTGCTCTTCTGCAGCACAGCTGGAGAAGTCACGGTGCAAACTGTTGCCATTCACAATAGGTCTCTCTCCAACCCTGATGGAGTAGCAGTATTAAACACCAGCCAGGCAGGCTGGCAGCAAAGTCTTGTGGCTTTTTTTGTTTGTTTGTTTTTAAATCAGTTGGAAGCAGAAGTGCTGAGGTAAGGACAAGCTGAGCCCTGCTCTTACCTCTGCTGCAGAGTGGTTCCAAAGAATGTTTATGGTGATAGGCGCTTTATATATATAAATATAAATATATATATATAAAACAAACCTTAAATCATTGCCTGCTGTTAAGTACTGATGTTGGGGAGTCAATAGTGCTGACATATCTCTCATCTCAGTCATGCTGAGATGCCTCAGGCCTGGGTATTTGTTAGTCCTTAGGAGGCGTCGTTATTTCTAGTGCTGCCCCCAGCACCCCCAGATGCTGAAGCTGGTTTTTGTTGTACTCTGTTATGAGACAGATCTGCCCCTACCTTCTGACTTCTGTTTGAAAGGCTCCGTGGCACCACTGTGCAGTGGGGATCTTCCCAGCACAACCCCTGCACGGCCTCACTCCCTTGCAATCCATTAAACACTCGGCTCTGGTTAAGGTGACATCAGTTGGGTTGGTGTCCTTCTTTGGGGAGGGTGGAAACAGAGGCCCTGAAAGTTTGCTGTACTTGTCAGAAGACATCTAGAGGTGCTCCATAGATGGTCTGACTTCCTCCTTCCCTTGTCTCTAGGGAGGACAAGTTACTATCACAAATAAGAGTGATCTGAAGAGTGATTCCATTACCTGTTTTGTGAAGCTCCACCTTCTCTTGTCCTCTGTGCTGCAGATGTCAGAACCTTCAGTCTAAGCTGTTCTCTACTCCTAAAGGCTGCCCCTGAGCAGGTTTCCAAGCTGTTTTCCAGCTGCCATCTCCCTGCTAGCATCATATGTAATCCTTGTCGATCACTGGCCCCACAAGGCTGCATCATCCTTCCCTCTTCTAAAACTGGGATGGTAGTGTGGCTCCCAGCCTCACCCAAGTGCTGAGCTCTAGCTGAACACGCTGGGAGTGGTCACTAGGTGGCATCAGGGGAAGACAAAAATGCTCCTCCTGAAGGAGGCTTTTTGGCTTGAAAAGAGGAAACTAGAAGGATCAGACTTTTGCAAAGGTTGGGGTTGGACTTTACCATAATTGTGACCCTACAAACAGCATGGATGGTGCAGCTGCTGTGTGCCTACAGAAGGGCACTTCGTTGGTGTCAGTGCCAACCCTCCTTTCTCTTTCTGGTGAGATTTGCCACTTCCTTCCCAGTGCCCCTTTCTACTGCCAGTATCAGTACAGCTTCTTTGTGGTCATAAGGGTTTGCTCAGCACTGCTAGCTGTAAAGCCGAGTCTGGATCTCCTTCGTGTTCTCATGTTGAGAAGATTGCACCCTCAATTAGACAGCTACTCAATTAAGATTGTCTCTTAATTGAGTAGCTGTCCTCTTTCTTCCACACCTACTGATTAGTTAGGGCTATGGAGGCATTATCATTGCTCAGCTCTTGCATTTGTACTGTAAAGAGCAGACCAGTAATGAAGGCTGGTTCTAGCTACTCCAGTTCAAAATTAGTGTGGGACCTGAACCCCATTCAGCTCTTCATCCTTGACAGAAAACTACCTCTGGCACTTTCTCTTCCCTGGAATGGGAATCAAGACAATGACTGTAGTCCAGGAAAGCCTTAGAGCAGCTGCCAACTAGTAACAAGTTCAAGCCTTCTACCCACCCTCGGTGAGTACAACAATGCCTAGGAGGGAAAAAGCTTCCTCAAGCCTGTTACTACCCTCCACTCAGCTAATTATTCCTTCTGTTTCTCTGAGCTCTCTCCAAATGTGTAAGTTTAGTGAGTGGCCAGTGAGGCAAGCAGGAAGACAAAGCTGTTTGCTGTGGAAATCACACATGCTCTGTCAACAGGGTCCTACCTATAGCTTCCGAGTCACTCCAAACAGCTGCTCTTAACAGGCAGCTTCAAATGCTTCAGTGCCTGGCAATAGCTGCAGAGATCAGTGCCTGAATTAAGCACTCATTAACAATGCACCAAGAGTTTGTGCATCTATAGCTGGTTCCATCTGAGCAGCTTTATGTCTTGGTTACTCCTGTGCTGGAGCTGCCACATGCTCCACATGCTGTTTAAGCTGCTAGAATGATGTCTGGCATAGCAGTCATCTCTCAAGCAATTCTGCCTACAGATTGCTCCTCCCACAAAAGTATGAGGTCTGAGCTGTTACGCTGCAGGCTGCTTTGGCCAAGGACACTGGGAATTGAAGAGGTGCTGGACATTGGGATAATGCTCAACAAAAGAAAGTTAATGAGGCCGTGAATAGAACTGAGCAGTGAACACTGGCAAGCAATCTGCAGGGTCTCTAGGTGGGCAAGTGAAAGATCTGAGTAACCTTTCTGGAGCTGCTGGCTTTTGCCTGAGGCTAGTCAAGCAAGGCTGTTCATAAGCAAAGATCCACAAAGGTGTTTGTCTCAACATGTTGCAGTCATGTTCCAACATCTTGCTAAGCCAGGAGCATGTGAATGGGGATGGGCTGTCCCCAGTAATGTACAAGGTACTACCAGAGCAGGTGGAGACAAGCAAGGGAGCAGAGCCTGATGGGCTTTAGCACATCAATTGCTTAAGCCTCTTGGCTCCTTCTGAACTATGTCAGACTCCCTGCTCTGTGCTTTATTCACTGAACTAACTCAATTTTTAGAAGTTCAGAAAAGAGATTAAAAAGATTAAGAGAAATCGCTTGCCTATATCTCCTGAACCCTTTCAGCCAGTTCATTGGCATCAGTGTCATATTCATCCAGAGCTGATGTTAGCAAGGCCTGGCTGAATTATTGATGGAGCTTGGCTGGAGAAAGAGGCTGCTGAAGAAAGAATGACAAGTCATCTTTCACCAGAGAACAGAAGCCTCAGTAAGCAAACAGTCCAAAAAGTAGTAACAAGTGCCACCAAGCTGGGAGAGAGGAAAGCTGTGATAAAATCATGGGGGAAGAAGAGGGAAAAGTACATATGAAAGTGTGACACTGCAACTCAGGTCTAGCAGAAGGGTCAGACAAAATGTGAAAAAGTAAGATGAGAAATGTAACCAAGTAAAATACTGACCAGCTTAGGTGATGCTCTGTGTGGAGGCTGGAATGAGTGCCTTTAAAATATGCAGAAGGCGGTATGTTAGAGTCAGGGAATCTCAATTACAGCACAGCGATGTGTGAAGCAGATAAAGGTGGGGAGGATTATTACAATATTAGGGATTCCAGCAGAAGGCCTTTTGAGGACACTAACTCAGGGGCTAATGGGGTTTGAAGTGCTGCTGCTGCTGCTGGTGAGAAACCACTGAGAGCTGGGGTAGGGGGGACCCTGGAGGAGAGGACTGCTCTCTCCTTGGTTCTGAAGGCTGCTGCAGCCAGGCTTCTCTGGGAAGGAATGTGCTTAACAGAGTGAATTGTGTGTGCCAGGGATAAGGGCAAGCTGAGGTCTGTGGTGACCCTGTGTGTGTTTCATGCCCCTCCATCTGCAGCAAAGGAAGATCCAGAACTCTGTGCTATGGAGTGCCTGAGTTCTCCTGTAGAACTCTCCCTGTGCTGCTGGCAGCCCTGCTGTTAACATCCCTGGAGAGCACTTTGACTGAATTCCCACAAGGCACAGTGTGTGGACAATCCCTCAGGATATCCACAGGGTAAAGAAAGATACTGTCCAAGCCTTCTCCAGCCCACCTTGCCATCGAGGGGGCGAGTCTGGGGTGACCAGAGGTCAGCTGAGATGTCAGTAGGTGGTAACCCCAGCTGCCCAGCTAGAAGTGCCTCCTACTTGGAGCCAGGCAAAACATTTTGGGTGGAAAGCAGAGGTATGATGCAATGGAAGTGTTCCAGAGCCAGCAGCTATTTTTGAAGAAGACTTTTAGTGGAATCACTGAACTGTTTAACTTTGCATCTGGGAGTAACAAAAGGCTTTGAACACAGCACTGCAGCGTTATGCTCACCTGCCCTTCAGCCTCCTGCCAGCCCCTCTGGGGCCAACAGACAGAGAAGGCAGCCCAGCTCCCCCCTTTCATCCCCCCAGAGAGCTGTAACAGCCTTGTAGTCGTGCGTGCTTTAACAGCAGCATCCCTGTGGTACTCCCTCCTCCTCCTCCTCCCTGCACCTGCTCTGCAGCTCCTACCAGAGCTGAGGGAGAGCAGCAGGCTCCAGCCCACGCTCCTGCAGCCTCTTCCTCGGGTCTGTAAGATTGGCGCCAGTGAAAAGCTGTGGCTGGAGCCACCACCTGCATGCTCCTTGGAGGCCCCTGGGGAGTGCAGTGCCAGGGAGTACTGCAGGCTTGGCCTGATAAATGAGCTGTGATTTCAGGCCCATGAACAAATTGCTTTCCCCTTCCAGGCAGGCACATAACTGTCAGCTGACTATTGCTTTATTTATTGCATTGGCCTTTGCAGCTAGGGACTGTTGAGGGCAGAAAAAAGGGATTCCAGAAACAGGAAAGTAGAAGCATTTGAACCATTCCTTCAGCTGAAGCTGAGTGCCTCACCTTTAGGAACCAGACTTGGTTGTGGCAGCCTGATGTAATTCTAGTACATGCTTCAAGACATGGTGATCTAAACCCAGACTAGGCAACAAATGGGCATAAGATAGCAAATATCCAGGCCACAGAGGCAAGCAAGAAATTCTCTCATTCTTTAATGTGGCCAGGCACAGTCTTAGCTTCTGTAGCAGTGCCTGCACTGAGGAGAGGTCAGAAACCTCTTTGTCAAAAGATAAAACCTCTCCCATTGCATGTTGCTTGTGCACCCTTAATCACAAGAGGATGGGGGTTGTCTTCCTGTGTAAGTACATTCTGCTGTACTTCTGACCCCCCTCTGAACCTCTGCTGCAGCCAAAGTCCTTGCACAGCCAGAACTTTTCATCTCACTGGGTGCTGAACCTCCTTCTGGAGCATCCACACCCTCACCAGGCCCCATGTGTTCAAAGGCCTGCTGATTTCAGACAGATCTACCTCCCTGTAAGGTGGTAGAAACCCAGCCAGGCCTTGTGCAACATCAGGGAAGAAGTCTTCTTAACGGGGTGAGTCAGATAATAAAGTGTTAAGAGGAAACCAAGGAAAGGATTATCAGAAATGTTTATTCCTCCAAGGGAAGACCTTTAACCTTTCCTGTACAGAGTGATGAGCATTTATGGGTTAGCAAAAAAAAATTAAAGGGGGATTTCTTAAAGGTCAGACAGCCGATGCAACAGGGAACCAGGAACAGTAGGAATGAAGAGAACAATCCTGGTGCTTCATGTTGAACTCTCCAGTTACTGAAAGGAGCCAGTTTTATCACCACAGAGTTACTTTACTTCCTTTGGAAAATGAGATGGTGAGCAGTGCTCGTGGGAGAAGCAGCAGGGTCTCTGCAAGGGGGACAGAAAACCAGAGTTTGAGGAGGACAGACAGACAAATCTAGGGGAAGCAGCAGAGGGAATGTGAGGAGAGGGCACTAGGGAAGGTGAAGAAATCTAGAAGAGAGGTATCTCATATTGAGGGATGCTGTAGCAGAGCCTGGAGGGGTCTTGTCTGGATTTAGAGATCCACTTGTACTGTGGGTACCAGAATGTAGGTGATTTGTGTCCCTATTCCCCTCTCTTCCAGCTGGGCAGACTCCTCCCAGCCTTGCCCAGGCCAGAAGTATAGATTTTGGCTGTGCTCTCCTTGTCAACAGGGCCACTGGCTTGATGCTGGCATATCTGGGCAGAAACTCTCCGAAGCCAGCCCCTTCAAGACATAACTATTTTATTACTGCTCTTTAGTCCCAGGACAGATTCACAGCAGCCTGGTCACTGTTTATATCCCCATGGTCCTCCCCAGAAGCTCTTTTCTGGCTCAGCACATCATCCCCTGTTGGTTAGAAGAGCATTGTCACACTTGTGACCCCATTTGTTCAACGAGGAGTTATAGAAAGCACATTCAGAAGAGGAAGCTGCAAATGAACCATGTTTATTAGAACAAGCAGTTTGGTTGGACCAGATGGCCCCTAGCATGGAGACCTGGCTGCTGCTCTCTGTCTAGCCTTTGGGCTGCTGGGCCCATGAGGTTTAGCCCTGCCTCATAACCACCAGCACAGGATTCACCTCCTGCCTGCCTGTCAGCCCAGGCACATCTCACACTCACAGGTAACTGCTCTTTGTTCCTCTTGAGCAACCAAGTGTGCATTCTCCGTTTGCTATCCTCCCACTTTTACCTCTCCTGCAGCACATCTGCTGTGGGTCATTTGGCAAGTCCCTGTGATTTGTCTGCTTGCTGGAGCCTGGAAGTTCAGTGCTCTATCTGGAGCCTCAGACTGGCTGGGAAGGGTTTGACAGAATCCATTATAAGGGCTAAGGCAATTCCGATTGACTAGCAAGATAGTTCAGAAGGAAACAGATAAGACTTCCAGCTCTCACAAAGGGGGTGAGGCACAATGAGGTGACAAAGTTTCCAGAGGAACACTCATTTCTAGAAATTGCTACATTGTCACCTGTCCCCACAAGTCCCTATCACTCAGAGAAGGTTTTTTCTCTGTATCTTTCAGTGAAGGAATCCAGCCTTTCTTTTCAAACACACATGGAAGTGATGGCACCTTTCCCCTGAGGAGCATCCAGGGGATGGCTTAGGAGCTGGATCATTTGCAGGCACAGCTTCATCACCCTGTTTCCAGGCACTGTAATGCTGGTAAGTGGTAAAAGCAGGGACTGGGGGGTTCTGCCTTCTGTTCTGAGTTCTGCCACAGCATCCCCTTAGCTAAGTCACCTCCCTGGGGGGCTTTTGTATCTGCTACCTTAGCGTAACAATTTACCTTTTGTTGTTAGGGTCAGAAGAGGACTTGCCCTGAGGCAGTGCTTCTGGAGAAGGGCTAGTGGTGAGATGGGATCTTAGCTCTATCTCTGCATCTCTCACAGGCATGTGGCACTGGATGCCATCCCTGCATGATGGGGATAATGCAAAGCAGATAGCGGTGCTTAGTAGCACCTTCTACTGCCCCACAAACCAGCCTCACTGGTAGGACAGCATTTTGGGCAGAGGGAGAAGCAGTATTTACAATTGCCAACCATAGATCAGAAATGGTAGGAACTTAACTCCAAGCAGCATGCAGTAGCCAACATACGATGGAGCCCTTTTCTGCAGCCTTTCAGTACTCTGCTTCCCCTGTAACACATTTAAACCAAACATCTCCAAGTCAGGATTCTTGGTGCTGACTCATGTTTCTGGGATAGGTTCAAGATGTATTCAAACAATACTAAGGAACAAAACCCAATAACCTACAACTGGCTTCCAGGTGGTGTTAGTTCCATGTGCCAGACAGATTGTGTTACTGCATAGCTGCAACCTATGTCCCCATGTTACCATAAAGGGGATATTTGGCATTGCCAGATTGGCATTCCACAGTGAGATGCATCACTGGATGCAGATCCAAATACCCCTAGAGTCTGGAGCTGTTTGGACACACAGGCTGAGGGTCCAAGCCCATATCTAAGTATTGATGGCCAGAAGTTTTACCTCTTCCCTCTGATTCATCCAGCATTGGCCATGGTTTTGTGCAAGCTGGTGGCCTGTTCTATCCAACATTGTGTTCCCAAGCAGAATTCAGCCAAGTAGGAGAGGCACAGCCAGTGCCTACAATTTGCCAGGGTGAAGAAACAGCATGTCATTGGAGAATCCCAAACCTTTGCTCCCTCAGTCTCTGCAGGTCTGGCACATGGAAAGCCCAGAGGCACTGAAGTATCCCACTCAAGCAGCCAAGTGTTAACAACCTCTCCAAAGTCTAATTTGCCTTTGATATAGACTTAATTGTTTGCGTCACCCACTGGGCTAGGGGGAGGGCTATAAAAGGGGCTGCAGCCATTGTCTGAGGCAGAAGGGAGCCCAGAAAGAGCTCCCTCTCCCAGTCTTCCTCATTCAGCACAGTAGTCACAGCCTGCACATCATGCAGCTGGTGGCCAGCCTGGTGTCCGTTCTGCTGCTGGTGTGGAGCGTGAAAGCCACCGCGCTGCCCGGGGAAGAGAGGCTCGCAATACAGAGCACAAGGGTGAGTATCATACAGCCTGTGCAGGAGCTGGGTGAGGTGGGAGCATGCAGAAACAGGCTGGAGCTAGGGCATAAGGTAGTAAGGGCAACTGGGCTTTACTGATGCTGACAACTCTTCCACTCCTATATATTCCAAGGCATTTCAGCTTCATGCACTGCTGAAGCACAGGCTATTACTACAGCTTAATAGCCACTTTATTTAGGAAAGGTACCAGGGCAGATGCCAAAATACAGCAAAAGTGAAATCTAAGCTAAGCAAAAAAACTAGCAGAGGAGAGCAGAGAGGACAGGAAAAAGGGGAAAATTATATTGCTGAAAGACTACAGCAAGAGAGAATAAAATGGAGTACCAGGGAGGGAGAGAAAAGATCTGTAATTGGTAAAATGATCAAGGGAGATGATATTTTAAATAGGACTCCTGGGATGGACAAATGTTTAAAAGATGGGTTCAGTACAAAAGTAACAGAGGAATAATAAATGAAGTAATTATATCAGAATAAAATTGCTTTTTCCAGAGTAGTATTCACAAGGGGGGATATACTGACATAGTTCTGCTAGAATAATTACACTCTGAACCAGCACAGCTCAATGCAGTGGCAGAACTTATTATAGCAATATAATTATCCTACCAACTGGCAAAACTCTAATATTATAATGGCTATAGCACTATAATAACTTTGTTTTGCTGGACTGTTTCCCCAGGAGGCCAAAGAGGTAGGAAGCAGTAGCATAACAGCATCACAAGCGAGTGCTCTGTTCTGCTTACCCTCACCCTGCAGTTTTCTCACCTGAATGCTCCTTGCCATCCCTGATGTTCCTCTGCTCTGTCAGTCCTGTTCACAGCTGTATCCCTAAGGCTGCTGCTGTTATTCTAGTCCTGCAGAGGAGTTGCCTAGAGAAGAGAAGGATCCCAGTGTTGGTTTCAAAGGCACTAACTTCTCCTTTGTGTGTATCCACATTGTTTTTTCTGTCCTAGTATTGGCTCCAGCTCATCCATCAGTGTCTTGCTGCTTCAGGAGTGGGCTCACATCCCATTAACAACAAAACTGCCTGCAAGGAAGAAACATACACAGTGTGAGGTGCTAGGGCTAGCATTCTGTTAGAGATCAAGGCTTCTGCAGCTGGCTGGGATTAACCCTTGTGGGGATCACTGTGAACTTTCAGCTGTATGTTCTTACAATAACAAATCCAGTACCTAAAATGTAAACTCTTTCTGGTGCAAACGCTGGTTGCTGGGGAAAAAAGAAAGAAGTTGTAGGGAATAAATCAGTAAATAAGGCTTCGGTAAAAATTAATTCAAGTGTAATGATTCTTAGTCTTTTATACACCATTGCTTACAAAATAATGATCTAATTATAATTGATATCATAATTCTCTTTAGAGCATTCTACAAACTGAAAAACTGTTGATACTGATGAACCAATCCCTACAGCCACCACTGCTGTAACTTGTACAAATGTTTTAAGTCTGAAGGACATTTTGGTGTTCACATATAAACCACCATAAAATACACAACAGCAAAGGAAAGATCTGCGCATTCTGATGTGCTGCTGGATGCAGCACAGGGAACTAAGCAGATACCCAAAGGGGTGCTGCAACCCACCCCTGCTCAGATCTCTAGCTGCTGCCCAAGAGTCTTGCAGTCTTGCAGCTAAAAGCAGAAAGGATGTTAGCAATGGATCAGTGTAGGGGAAGAGCTGTCAAGTTTCACTAACAGCCACAGCTGATCATGCAGAAGGAATATCCCCTAACAACAGGATGAGTTTTGCCTTCCCCAGCCCTGAGTCTGGAGCTGCTGGCTCTGCTTGGAGCAGATCAGTTCAAAACATAGCCCTTAAGCGAGGAAAAAAACTTACAAGAAAGACATGATCCAGGAGACACATTTAGGTAGGTTCACCAGTCCCAATCCATCTCCCACAGGCTCAAGACGTTTCTGTACTTGTAGCATAAGGAGGAGTCAGGATGGGGACAAATTGGCTTTTACCTTTCTGAATTTTTTTATGCCTCAGTATCTCTTGGAAACAGGGTTAGTTACTAGAGCTGAGAAAGGGATTAAAAATATCCATAAACATTCTGTAATGTAAACTAATTGTTGCTGCCTTTTATTTATCCCTCTTTTGAGCTGCTCACCAAGTGGTCCTTAGCAAATGCTGGTTCTGACAGCAGGATAGATACTGCAGTCCCAGGAGTAAGCATGGCATTTGTAAAAAGTGATGGAGAAATGTACTTCTAAGATTCCCATCTGCATGGGAAACAGGATCTGTTCCTGTCAAAACATCTATCCCAGCTTGTCCAGTACCAGCTGTCTCTGCTAATGAGTCACTGAGACCAGGAACCAGGAACGCTCAGGCAAGAGGCAATTCCTCAGATTTGTTGGATGTAAAGTTAAGAGAAAGAAGATAAACTCACAGCTTTTTACTGACGGAAATCCCTCAAGCCCCAAACCACAGGCTGTGCTCTTTCATATTCTGCTGTGGCAAAGGAATAGAGTTTGGCAACTCCACTTTTGCTGCCTTCCCCCAAGGTCAGGCTATTGAAATATTTGGTCTTGTTCTTGAAATACAAGCTACTGCCACTGATTAAATATTTTGCAGATACTTAAGATGTCTCTGTTCCCTCCAACCCAGCCCTCTGCCTTGTTAAGCTTCTGTTCTCAGCATTTTAGGGTGGGCTGCAGGCTCCGATGCATTTAATTTAACATTGCTCAGGACTCTGCCTCTTTCCTGACCTTCCCACAGCAGCCACTGGGCAGTCAGAGCTGTGGGGGGTGCAGGGCTTGCTAACAGAAGAGGCAACTTGGCATCCTGTGAAATTTAATTAGTGCAGGCAGCAAGGGATTTTACGGCCAATTCATGCCGATTTGTTAGCAGCCCTTTTCCAGCTAGGACATGGCACGTGCCAGCTGAGCTGGACTGGCCCAGGGAGAAGAGAAGTCTGCAGGCACAGATTGCTCAACTCCAACACAGTTCTGCTGATGGGAAAAGCAGCAACTCTTGAGGACAGAGCACTAGGAGAGGCAGGGAAACCAGAAGGGACTCCCTGCCTCAATGGCCACTGGGGACAGGCACTCTGTCTTTCACTCTCCCCTGCTCTCTGCCCACAGGAGCAGAACACAGTCCGGAAAGATGCCATCCTGAAGATGCTGGCAGGCCTGCTGGACAGCGTGGACACAGGGCGTGAGGTGACCTCCCCAGACATGGAAGAGGAGAACAAGCTGGAGGAGGAGCGGGCAGTGCTGGGGCGGCTCGCTCAGCTCTCGCAGCGGGACCGCAAGGCTCCCTGCAAAAATTTCTTCTGGAAAACCTTTACCTCCTGCTAGTGCTGACCCCACTGGGCTGCACACCCGCAAACACCCTCCTCTCCCCTCAGCTGCCGTGTCTCCCGAGCACCCTTCCTTTTGTTCTGCACCCCTGAAAATAAAGCATGGCGCCTCGGGGACTCGTCTCTGCGTCTCTCACCCCGCAAGGCCGGGCCGGGATGGTGCGGGGCGTGCCTGGCTTTAGGGGTCCCGTCGGAGGAGGCGGCGGCCATCTTGGGCAGGGCGGGTGCGGCCATTTTGGAAAGGGGCTTCGCAGAGGCGAAGCCGGAGCCGTGGGGCGAGGCTCCCTGCCCCACCGGGAGGAGTCCCTCAGTGGGAGTAGGCACGCAGCACCCTTGATGCAGTTGCCCCTTCAGCCTTTGAGAGTCAAGGTGGGGGTGTGTGCCCCCTCTCCGCCAGGGTGGACTGGGGAAGTGCGACCCAGGTGCTGGGCAGCCGGGGTGGTGCCTGTGGGGAGGACCCTCCATGTTAGCCACCTGCCGGGCTAAGGAGACGTGTCACGGATTGCAGCACATGGTTTGGACTAGGGCATGTGAAAGACCATCCCCTGTGTGCCCCTTTCCTTGCCGTTTGTGTCTTGGGTGTGGCTGAGTGAAGCCCGCAGGGAAGGGCAGTGTCTGGGGCTGTGGGAGGGGGAGCCATGCCCAGAGCCTGAGCCCACTTCTGCTTTGCCAGCAGGTATCTCCAGAGCAGTTTCGGGGTGCTCTGGGGCTGTATGTTCTTCCCAAATGCTGGGCTCTGCCTCTTGAAGCAATCAAACTGGCAGTGACCCCTGGGCCAGCAGCTCGCATTGTTTGTTGTCTTGTTATTTTGCTTAAAAAAAAACCACTAAACCCAAAACCCCAAACCTAAACACTCAGTTTCTCCTACTTCTGGGGTTTTGCTGTCTGGAGAGTAGGAGGACCTGCTGGTTTAATTCTTTTGGCTTGGTGAGAAGCTTTTTGAACCTTACGGTTAGCACTGACAGGTCATACGGGAGGATGAAAAGTGGACACATTGGAGTTCAGCATTTCTCTCTAAAGGAGACTGCCAAGACTCTGCTCTCACAGCATGGAACGAAAATAAATAATCTTCCTCTATTGAATTTAATTCTTAGTATTAACAAGGTGAGTTTTGGAGCAGTGTTACATCTCTGGGAATGACGACACAAAACAGGAGACTGCAGCTGTACGTTACTGAGCTTGTCTCTGAGGTGTGACTGGTCACTGGTGACAACAAGAAGATCATTGCATGTAGTGTCTTGCTTTTGAACCTTTACATTTTGAAGGCTAGTGACCAGGAGGTCACTCATCTCAGCACCAGCATTTTGGATTTATCAGCAGTCAGCCTGTTTTCTTATAGTTAAAAGAAACTCTTCCATCTCATCTGCTGTCCCTGAATAACAAGTGGCACAAGCGCTGCAGTACCTTGCCACCACCACTTTGCTCTTTGTCAAATTACATTTTCACTGCATTGTTTGCCATAGAATTTTTTGGCTGCGTGTCTCTTGGCTTGCAGGAGGAGTTACAGCCCTGTGGCTTGTTTTATTTTTCATTCTGTAATGAAAAATAAGATCCCAGAGACCTGGTTTTATGCCTCCCTTTGCTGCTGGTGTTTGCATTTTATCATTACTTCCTTTTCAATACCTCAGTTTCCCTGTCAGAAACCTTGATTTCCTTGTCTTTAAAATTGGGTAATAGCTCTTCTGTCTTTAAGATAAGTGGATGACAAGTGCTATGTAAGAGCTAATTATAGCCATTATTGTTATTAAGACCTGCCTAGCACAATGAGACCAACCAGAATGCTAGTACCTTAGAAGTGTTCTCATAAAAATTGCCTTATCACCCACAATTCAATCTTGTCTGTGCTAATAATGCACCTGGATCACCCGTAACAGAGGTTACTTCTATAGCAAACTATGTATGTTTTATTATTTAGTGTTTGTAGTGTATGTAGTCTGGAGGACAGAATGGTCCAGCTGCTCCCAAGACTGGAATTAAATTCGGAAGTTGAACTCTTCTTCATACTAGGAGTGGCTGAAGGAACTGGGGTTGTTTAGTCTGGAGAAGAAGAGGCTAAGGGGAGACCTCAATGCTCTCTACAACCTGAAGGGAAGTTGTAGTAAAGCTGGTGGTGGTCTGTTCTCATGAGTAACAAGTGATAGGACGAGAGGAAATGGGTTGAAGTTGTGCCAGGGGAGGTTTAGGTTGGACATTAGGAAAAACTTCTTTACTGAGAGAGTAGTCAGAGATTGGAACAGGCTGCCCAGGGAGGTGGTGGAGTCACCATCCCTGGAGGTGTTCAAGAAGGCTGTAGATGTGGTGCTTCAGGATATGGTTTAGTGGTCATGGTAGTTGTGTTATGGTTGGACACTATGATCTTGAAGGTCTTTTCCAACCTTAACAATTCTCTGATTCTATGATTCTTTCATCCCTACAGATGGTTCCTGCTAATGTAGGCTGAGGCACATGGGCTGAGCACCAGGCAGGAAGCCTGCATCGCCAGTGCACGTGCTGTGGATAGGGGCCAAGGCAGTTGAGGCAGTTTCCTTTCATCAGTGCTGAAATCGGGGTTTGAGTCGGATTTCATTTTGCAGTTTCCTTGGTAAGTCAGCTTGCTGAGGATGAAGCAATGTGAAGTCCTGCCTAATGAGGGCATTTAACATTAGAGAGCAGACCTGGATAAATCAGATCCTGTGGGAGGGGCTTAAAAAAGAGTCAGCAGGAACCTGTCATTACTGAGCATTCTCTATTTAAATTTTCACAAAGGAATTAGTGAGTCTTAGAATGGTTTCTGTCAGGAAGAAGGGAGAGAAAGTATGGTATGTTTTTTATATACAGTAGCCAGTGCATTTTAAAATCTTGTCACAGCTCAAAATAATTCTCTGTGTAAGTGGATAATGCCTATGAGCTATCTCTAGATCTTTAGAAAAATTAGAAAGATACATTAAAAAGTATAAAAGATGCCAGAAGGCAAACCTTTAAAGTCAACTAGCACACATAATGCTGACCTCACCTACTTTAATGCATGGTCCAGTGGTATTCACTGCATGTATTTTTTAATTATTATTTTTTTAACCTCAGGCTAGCTCAAGCTTATGCATCAAGCTGCAGGCAAGTGAAGAAATTATCATGGGGACAAGCTCAGCTGTGAACCTACAGCATATTCAATACCCAGGGGTAACTCTGTGTGTGCATATCCTGTCCCATGATAAATGTGAAGCAGTCCAAGGTAGCTTATTCCTCCATGAAAACAGAGTAAATCTCATTTACTCCAAGATCAAAGCATGTGCATATGTGGACAGATATGACAGAAGAACCAGGGAAGTATTAATTTGAAATTTAGTACCCTCCATGCTGGCTTGTTTGTAGCAAAGATCTTGTTTGAATATATGCTGTCAGGTAAACTAGCAGGGAATCAGTCAGTGCTTCCCTGTGTGCAGACAGAGACATCTCTAATCTGACTTGACTTCACAAAGATGCTGTCTGTCTGCAGGTAGCTGGCAAATGCAGTTAAATGTAGTGGGAACACTACAGTGCTGCCTCTGTCTATCATTCCCAAACAACTCATAACCTTTAGCATTGATTACAGCTGGAGAAAATGCAGGTTCAGCCTAGTGTCACAGGCAGAACGAGGCATAAAATTGCACAGTGGCTTTTGTCTTAGGTTGTTACCGTATTTGGCTCTGCTCAGAAACACTGAACATGTGTTTGAAAAGCAGGGAGTCCATTTATTTTACCAATAAAAAAGTCTGCTTTGAGGTTGATGGTATATAAGCAGTCAGGAACAAACCGGGAAAGGAATAACTGGATTAAAGTGGAATCTTTTCTCTGCTGTTGAGTGAATTCTGCTGTTGCTCTTCATAGATCCCTAGAATGGCTTAGGTTAGAAAGAACCTCAGAGATCATCTCCTTCAACCTCCCCACCATGGGCTGGGACACCTTTCGACTAAACTTGGTTGCCCAAGGCCTCATCCAAGCTGGCCTTGAACACCTCCAGGGAGGAGGCATCCACAGCCTCCCTGTTCCAGAGTCTCACTACCCTCACACTGAAGAACTTCTTCCTAGGATCCAGTCTAATCCTACTCTCTCTCAGCTTCAAACCTCTTGTCCTTTCTCTAGATACCCTTATGAGAAGTCCCTCTCTGGCCTTCCTGTAGGATCCCTTCAGGTACTGCAAGACAGATTTGAGGTCCCCATGGAATCTGGTCTGAACAACACCAGTTCCCTTGGCAGAGGTGTTCCTCATAGCAGAGTCTGAGTTCTCTCTCTCAGATTTGTGTCTTTTGAAGCCTTGGGAGGGGAGGTACCAGAAGAAAAAAAGGCATTTCTGTCCCTTAAGATACTTCCAAGAGAGCTGTTTGAATCTAGATTCAAACCAGCAAATCTGCTTCCCACTTAGAAACACTCAGGGGAAGCATTTGGGGGATGAAGGAAATGAAAACAGTTCAAATCCATGTCTTCCACTTCCCTGTCTTAAATGGTAGACTGAGCTGGGTAAGGGTTGCCACATCACACCAGGGAATAAATAGCTAGCTGTGCCAGAGCAGAGAGCATACTGCTGCTTCCCTGGGCTCTGAGCATTCAGCTGGGAATGAGGAATTTCTGTTCTAGCAGAACCTTGGGGACCTGGAGGACTCTTGTTTTAAACCAATTAGTGTTTAGTGTTTAAAAAAAAAAAAGAAAGAAATTATACGCAATCTTTACATACAGCTGGGACCTTGTTGATTTTGGCTCGGGGTCAGGCTTGCTTCCTGATGTGAGATGGTTTGCTGCTTAGGTAAGTCTGCTGTTAAAATAGCTTCAATTTCACTGAACTGTGCTTGGCTCCTGTGGTTTAGCCGCTTCTTGACAGAGGGGAAGCAGCCAAAGATTTATGTTGTGGAAAGCTGCCCACTCCTGGTGTGTACACTCCAGAAATTGTCCAGGACACTTTTAGTCCCTTAGATGATGATTTTAGACATCATTTGAGACATACTATAGCTTCAGTCAGAGTTGCATAGAAGGAAAAGTCTTCAAATATGGTTGATTTTGCTGTGACTTTATGTGGTTGAACAAAAGCAGGTTGTCTAGATAGCCTGGGGTGTGTTGGTCTGTATTGGTGAACCCAGCACAGGCACAGCTTAATGAACAGATAAAAAGAGAGTATTTCTGTGATAATGTTTTACACAGAGCTTTTAAGTCCTACAACTGGGATAAGGCTCTGTGCAGGGAGTCCTCAGAGGTCAGGACATGTCTCCATGCTAGCTTTATTTGCTCTGAAAGCTCTGCCTCTGTCCTTGGCCAACACAAGGCTCATCTAGTCAGAAGTAAATCAGTCCCCTGGTGAGAAGTGCCCTGCCAGAAGCTTAGGTGCAGGTGTAGAGACAGGGAGCTGCAGCTGCCTAACAAGCTGTGGATTTACACTTTAGGAGCCCAGGAGCATGGGGAGCAAACAGCAGTCTTTGTGCTCTGAAATATTGGCTTCCAAGCAATGCTCATCTTGGGCTGTGAACTGATGAATTTACTCCCTGCTGGGAGCCAGCAGGCTGGGAAGCGCCTCATGATTGCTCTTCCGAAAGGATGACGGAACCCTCTTCAGTGCTGGAAGAGCTTCTCATGCCATGGGACAGAGTGGGCTAGAAGCAGAATAACTCAAGAAATGCCATTGGTGGCCTTTTGCTCCATCTTAGAATAAAAATGTGAATGTTTCCATATTGCAAAGCTGTCTAAATAGTGTATGGCTCCGAAAAGAGTCCATAAACCCAGCAGAGTGAAGTAAGGGAATGTTCTCCCTCCACTTTAGTCACAGACAGGCTTGCATTTTGTCAGTCTACTGTTGTTACTCTATCTTGGTATAAAATATGAAATTACTGAGTGTTATTTCAAGGAGGAAGTGGCTGTGCATATCTGCATGTGCATATTCTTCTTTTCAGAGAAGCAGTTGCTTCCGCTTTTATTTGACCAGCAGTTTTGATGAAGGAGTCTTTGTGAGATGATCCATCTTGGGCAACGTTCTTGTGCATCAGACAGGAATGGTTGTTCCTGATGAACAAGAGGCAAACCAGTGCCAGCCACTGTATCATGATCCTGCAGGAAACAAGCAGGAGAATGTGAGGACCACAATCCAGGATGTCTCTCTCTTGTGACACAAGATAGGGCTATGTCCAGATTACCACACCTGGGGATTCTTCACTGGTTCTGGGTGTCTCCAAGACCTTTGAACAGTCACAGCCCCAAGCAATGGTGGCTGTCATGTGCTGAGTACAGCCCATCTTTGTCAGCTGCGGTATCAGATGTGGGATCTAGGCAGACAGGTTAATGGGTTCCTGTTTCTGACAGCTGGTCAGTGCTGGCTGCAGGCCTTTGTAACCTCTGAATGGCAGGCCATAAATCAGAGCTGGCGTTTAGAAGCAAAACTGTAATGAAGGCTGAGGGGTTGAAGGCGAATTGTTTTCCTGTGGCCCATCCCATCGCCACACATGCACACGCAGGCGCTCGCCCTGTCCCTCAGAAACGTTTAACTAGGCTTCACCTCTCAGAGGAGATGGACTGCCTGCTAAATGAGATGTCACAGGCAAGCTGAAATCCCCAGCATGAAGGGGATTATTGCCAAATTATTTGAAAAGATGTAGCAGGAGCACAGAGACTATAAATAACAAGGAGTGCTTTGGAAAGCTGGGGACAGCCTCGTGAGCCCCCAGGAACTTCCCAGTGCAGAGTGCAGACACAGAACACAAGAGTTCTCCATCTCCTAGAGGGGTTACTGCAGAACAAGTCTGTCACAAAGCAGTCAGTACAGGGGACTTCGTTCTGGGTGACTTCCCAGATCACTGTGGCAATGCAGCTTGCAACTGAGTGCTGTTTAGCCTGTGTGGAATTGAATATGACATGTCCCAGGCCACCAAAAACAAGGTAGCATAAGAGGTGAGTGAGGCGCAGTTAGCAAAACTCTACTGGGCTATAGGCTGCAGTGGCAGCTTAGGGGCTCAGGACACTTGACCCAAGACAGAGATGGCTCCATCTTGCAGCAGGTGTTTGCTTGCTGCTTACCTTGACTCTGCATAGTTGTTGGTAGGTGTATGGTTTTACACTGTTGTCAACTGTGCCAGTTTGTTCTTGGAATACAAATATTATTATCACAAAGAATAACTTGAAGAATGAGGAGTCCTGCTGGGAAATTCCCCTTGATTGCCATGCCCACTGTACAGTCCCTCAGCCCTTTCTTCTCATGTGTGGCTCACCTGGAAGCTCCTTTTGCTGCGTTTGCAGAAGGGTTTCATAACAATGAAAGAGTTTTTAATTTATCATTACTCTCTGTATTGCAGGAGGCAGTGCAGTCCCTCAGCTGAGGCTAATTCAGCAGCTTGTCTGTTCTTTTAACAGATCTGCCCCAAAAAATGTTGCTTCTCATGCTGATGAGTAGAAGACAGATGAGATAAAGAACAGGCAAGTCACTGTCAGTCCATGAGTAGAATAGCAGTGCTAAAATAGGACAGGGGTCTGTAGACTTCCAAATCCAGTTAAACTGAAAGTTTGCTGCCTTGAATTCCTCACTGAAGACTGCAGTGTATTAGGGGGGAATAGTACAGTGATAAAAGAATAAAAACATCCCAGTGTCTGGAGACTTTCTTAAATGAAAATGCATTTCAAAGTGAAAAACCTTTTTGTCCATCTGTGTCCCATTACTAAGCTGGGCCCATCATCCATTTTCATTAGGCAGGGTCTGAGCATGTGGGTGGGGACAGAGGCCCAGGCAGCTGGTCTGGACACCAGGCTAAAAAGCACCATATGGAAAAACCTAATGTATGTTAACAGGCATCAGAGACCAAAATTGAAAGAATAATGGCCCATCCACATGCGGTAGCCTCAATGAGACAAACTCTCAGCACCAATCTGTCAGCTGTAATTTTGGGTTATTACAGTGCTGCTAAGCAGAGGATAATAGACAAGTTAGAGTAATCTGACTTCAGCAAGAATAATTCTTCCAGCCATGTGAGTGCTTTGGCTCAGTTTTCTCCTTGCTAACATACATCAAACAAAATATCTTCCTTTCCTCAGAGATTCTTCCCACCAGGCCTCAGGGGATCCCAGCCAAACATTTAAATTAACATGCAGTGATCTTTTAATTTGCTGGCTGCTTGGTGGTTCTGTGTGGCTCTTGCCACTTTAGATAAAGATGTGCTGTAGCCAGAATGTTTCCCTTTTGCTTGCCCCACAAAGGTGTATCTGCAGTAGTGTCGTTTTGACCTCCGTGAGTTTCTTCTTTCATTTTTAGTTGCTATCGAAAGAGGCTCAGAGCTGGACTGAAACCATGAAGTATTCCGTGCTCTGAGTGCCTTGGCATTCAGGTTGGAATCTGGTCTAGATCCAATACCCTTGTACCAAATTAACTCTGCATATAGCCAAATGGTTCTGTTTGCCTTTCCTGTGGAGCAAAGCAAGCTCTTGCAACTATTTGGTGACTAGTGGGAGTCCCTGGCAGATATTATGGCTGGGGCAATTTAGGATATACTTTCATAGGCCCTGTGCCTAATTTTAAATGAGAGGGTATTAGCATCTGCCAAGTCTCCCTTCACTTGCCAGCAGGCCCAGTGCCTCCAGGCTATGTCAACAGTTTATAGTGGGGTTTTTTTTCTGCATAGAGTTTTGAGACTCAACAAGTGGTGGGCCTGTTGGTAGTAAGTAAAAACAGGTGGCAATATGTCCAGCAGATGTGAAAAAGTCAGGTATGTAATCACAGTCAGGTAGGCTCTTCCTCCAGGGAATATCTCAGTGCCCACACCTGAGCATTTGGGTTTGTACAGCCAGGTTTATGGCTCTGCCTATCTCTGAAATGCAGATTTGTCTGAGATAGAACACAGTGCTGTGTTGGCACGAGCTCACTCCTCCTTTGTAATGCTTCTGTCTAATTGTGTTTTGTTGAAAACTGTATTTAAAAGCTGTTCTTTTCTTTTTGCAGATTCCCTCTATTGTTCAAGCTTTAGTCACGACTCCTGCTGAAACTTCAGTGTTGTGGATTTCACTAACCATGTTGAAAAGCGAGGAGAAAGCCCAGGTTAGCATCCCACTCCTTTAAAGGACAAAGTTAACTTGCTCTCTGAAACAACAGCAATCTCACCTCAAATCCAAGTGTTTGACATTGCTCCAAAAAAAGCACACAGGAGCAAAAGGATATTTTGTTGGTTATAGCTTGGTGAAGATTCCTGTCAGAGAAGTAAAAATCAGCAAAGAAGCTGAGCAGTACAGAACTCTCGCCCTGCATTGTGGTGGGCTCGTTTGGTTGTTTTTTTCCCTAGGGCAAGAAACAAGAGCTTCAGGGTGGAATCCTGGCAAAAAAAGAGCTTAGATCTAGGCTGGAAGAAAGTATTTGGTTTGAACACTGCCAGGGCTTTGCGGCAGAAACAGATTTGATGTTTCTGCCTTAAAAATAAGCTAGGTAAGGACCATCTTTGTAAAAGGCAGTGCATCTAGAAGGTACCTAGAAGGTATCTCTCGTTTCTCCTCACTGGAGAGGAGAATAAGCAGAGATCCCAGACTTCTTTGAAGGGGGGTGGATTTGAAAGAGTTGGTAAAGGCATATTGTGGTGATAAGCAAAAGCTGAATCCAGCTGATTGATTGCTAGGTTTGGGTTTTTCCTGGAGTGCTACAGACATTTTAATATACAGGTTCTGATTGATGTGACTGCTGGCTCTGACACGGCTTCAATCTGTTTGCTCCAAGGCAGGAATGAAGCTGTGTGTATTCAGTTAGGGGTTTAGCCAGAGGGAAGATTGGTCCATTTCGATGGATCATACTCACACTTTAATGTCTGAGCAATAGCTCTGCTTTTGGGAATGCTCTGGGCTGGCTTCACTGTTTATTTAGATTAGTGAAGTAATAGTCTCCTTGTTAGAAAAAAATTGAGATTATGGACAATTGCAGAGGAAGAAAAATGGGTTTGAGTCGAACATGAGAGAGTAGAAAATCCATTTGCATGTCTATATGGACAAGGAAGTTTAATGAATCTGCCAGTCCTAATGCCGTTGAAATCTATTCTTCAGCATGTTTCTCAGCTCCTTACTCTTCCTGAGGAGGGAGGGAGTCTCAGGAATTTACTGTCTCCTCCAGTCTCCACAAGTTACACATTTGGGAGGTGAATATAGTTCTTCACGGTGTTAATTATGGGATGTAGAGAAAGAATAGTCATGACAGAAGAAGGAAGAAATGACAGTGGGACAGAAATAGAGACAAGCATCCAAGATCTGACTTTGAAAGACAGAGCTTGTGCTCTCACCTAAGAGCAGCTTGTCTGCTGTGGTCTTGGTGTGGAGAAGTCTGGGTTCCCCTTTGAAAAATCAGAGCTTCATCCCAATCTTGGTGGTCACTGTACTCTGCAGAGCCTGGTTCTGTGGAAAGGTTTAAGCTTTGTTTAAGGAAGGATAATCCTTTCTTAAGGATTATGACTTTAAGTGGAGGATTATATGGCAACTCCAGCAGGAGATGGGTATAGTTCTTCTGCCAAGCTTGCTTTTCAGTTCTCCCTTGATAATGCATGATTTTTTAGAGAGGCTACTGCTCAAGTGGATCCTGTTGTTAGAGACTGTGTGCTGGAGGGAATGGCACATGCTAACAGCCTCTTCTAGGCTGGTAAGTGACTTTCCAGGCCTTGCAGTCAATGTGGCAGATGTGTAACCCCCAATTGCTCTCTCTACTGGAGATTGTCATTCCTGGGTGCTGGGCTCTGGGAGCCAAAAACTTTACTAATTACTTTGCAGGGCCAAGCTGCTTGTTGAATGAAGCTAGGGAAGGCTCAGGGGAGGCTTTTGATTAACTTTATTCACAAGAGAGAGTTCCTGATGGGCTGGTCCTTGGTTGGTCTTTGTGTCCTCTAGTACAGAGATTTGACATATTTTTCTTTCTTTGCTTTGCTGTCACCCTCAGTCTGCCTTCCCTGCTTTGAGGCTTCATGTTGGATGAGGTAAGTTAGACATGTGCTACTCACCCACCCCCTTTGTTCCTCTGAGCTCATAGGGGCAGACTTACTCAGGGAAGGTGTGTGGGCTGTGCCTGTAACGTGCACAGCATCTTTGCTTGGAGAGCAGACAGCACTGTATTTTATAGCTTTGGCTCTAGCTGCATCTGAATTGGAACCAAATTCTCTTCCCAGTACAAACAGCTGCTCCAGTGAAGTCACAGACTTGGAGCCAGCCCAGCAGACATGCTGCAGCTACCAAGGATGTGGGCAGGAGTGAGAGGGTAGTTTTGTGAGCTAGTTCAGCTTTTGAGAGGCAGGCTGATGGGACTGGGGAGACAGGAGAGGGATGGAGAGGTTCTGACCCACACGGTTCTTACACTGCTTCCCCGTGGCAGAGTGGAGGTGTTTTCCAGGCAGAGTAATGTGACCAGCAGCTCTTATCTGTGTGCTGTCCTATTCTCTATCCAAGGGGATGAGTGTGTGCAGTGCAAGGGTGTGCCCTGGGGTTCCTATAGCCCTGTGTGTAAATCTGTGGCCATGCACCCATGTAGTGGCTGAAAGGGGCTGGCATGGTGAAGATGCCATCTGTTGGATTCTGCAGCCCTGTAGCTGAACAGAGGTTACACAGGTATTTCCACACGCTCAGTCTGAGTGTGGTTACATACACAACGTATAAATTGGGGGGGAGGCTCTCACACATGCATGAATGTGTGGTTACACACAGAGACACACGTTCAGAGACCAGTGCTTTGCACTCTGAGCTTTGTGGTGCTCCTGGAGAGGCCACGTTTCACAGCCTGAGACCAGCCACACAGGCAGATGAGTTACCTTTGGTTTTGTGAGCTTTGTTCCTGCCAGAGGAGCAAAGCTGTCAACCAGTATCTTTACCCCAGTGCTTTTGTTGATCTTCATTGACAATTTGAACTCAGGTCCAAGTGCTCTTAGATGCTGTAGAATTGTACCAGCTGTCCTTTGGAGGTCAGTTAGTACAGAGCAAAGAAGACAAGTCCAGTGATTTTTTGCTGCTGGAGAAATGTCTTACCAGTCCATGGCAACATCTTTCAGTATGAAACGAGGATGTGGCAGTAGGCAGTGTGGGAAGGAGGAGAGCATGCCCAAACTGAAGAATTATCTTGCACCTTTCATGAGCTTTCTCTACCTGCTATTTTTCCCCTGGCATGAGTATTTTTCCCCTGTGTCACAGCAGCCAGGCTTTTCCCCCAGCCCCACTCCATGCTCTGCTTGCTCCGTCTGCGTGCTTGTCTTGATGTCAGTCACGCTATTTGATTTGTAATGAGGAATCAGAACGCCTTTTCCTCTGCTGCATGTGCTCCCGCCAGTACTCTGAACCCCTCAGTGCAGGAGGAATGGGTTCAGCCACGGAACAGCAAGCATCCAGGCAATCTCTTAGGGAGCTGCAAAGGGAGCTGGCATTTGACAAAGAAGGGGCAGTGGGGAGCAATGTCTTCAGGGATCACAGCAAGCAGCTATTGCGCTCATTTGCTCTCCTGGTCTGTGATGCAGGGATAGCCTCTGCTGTGGCAGAGGACTGCACTGCCTTGTCTCAGAAGGCAGGAAGGCTTGTGCTTGCTTCCTCTCCACTCATTCACCAGCCTCTTGCTTTAGTACTGTACCTCTGTTACAGTTCTGGAGGAATACCTAGATGCTCACTGCCCTGCATGTTACCCCTGAAACATCTGGGCCTGGCTGTGATCAGTCACTGCAGTGCTTTTCATGGAACTGCTGCAGGAACACAAGAGCTGTCTTTCAAAGGCCCAGAGATGGTTTTCTCCCCCAGCACAAGATGAAGCAGTGTGTGGTTTTGCACAGGCCATTTGAGAACAGAGCTGTCTGCATTGTTTTTGATTAAGAGGGTGTGGGACTGCATTGAATTCATTTTTACAGGATCTCAGAGTCTGTCACAGCTGAAGCTTTATGCAGGGCACAGATTTGGCAGAATTTACCTCAGGTCATATTTCTGCAGTTTCAAAATTTGGGGTCAGAGGGAAATCTGAACTGAAGAGCTACCCAGAGACTTAGCCTGGATCTCACCCCACTCTGATGAAGGCCCTTGCTGCACAGCTGGTTTCCAGCCTTCTCACATTTCTGTTGGATCCTGCTGCTCCTTGATTTTGCAGCAAAGTGGAGATCAGGTCTCAGATCTTAGTGGTACCAGCCCGAGGGGCACTGTGTTGGCTGAGGGGCACTGTGTTGGCTGATCAGCTCTGCACTTGCTGATTTATTCATGTGTCTGGCGTAGCTGTCTGCATTTGCTGTTGCCACAGGAGGGATTTGAAACCACTCCTTGACCGACAGCCTCAGTTTTGAGTAGTAAAAGCATCTTTTGGGATTCTCTGCAGAGTGTGAGGAAGAAGATGGACTCCTCTGAGGTCTTCGCAGTATCTCTGTGTCATTCCTTCATTCCACACAAGGTGATTATTTATTTTCCAGGGGAAGTCTTTTCTCTGAACCTTGGCTTTCATATGTTGATTGTTCAGTTGAAAATGCTGGCTTGCCTTTGTGCTACCTCAGCCTTCAAATGTGGAAGGAGGCAGGGGCACAAGCAAGCAGCTAGGCAGACCTGTCAAGAGGCATCTGTCATATCACATAACACCCAGGTTTCCTAAAGTGGATCAGTAACTCAGCAAGTTAGAGTGCTGGGAACTGCAGTGACATGGATGAAGTCCACTCAGCCTTCAGGCTGGCTTAGTCCTGTGCAGACAAAAGGGAGGTTGTGGGTAAGAGGAGCAGCTGTGGGGGCTGAGGTTAGCTATCAGTGCTTTCAAGGTACTGCTGCACTTGGCTAGCTGATGCCCAGCAGCCTTTTGGAGGTGGAAGGTTCCTTGGCAAAGAAATAAGGACAATATTTTGTCATTGTATCAGATGCTGAGGACTAAAATCACAGCAGCCTTGCCAGAGGAAAATCAGTATGTGCAGGAGGTACTCAGTCTCCGAGTCTGCAGGATTACAATTTGTTAAATCAGCTTCCTTGTTTCAGTGCTAGGCAGCAAATACCAGCTTCAGGAACCTTATCAGATTCTGGGGCTATGCAGACCCTTTCAGATCTAAGATCAAAATGGACTCTCCATGCCCTTGCTACTGAACTGAGCAGGAAGCCTGATGTGAGATGCTTCTGGAAGTATTTATGTCTGTGGGAATCGGGCACCAGCTCAGTTAGGTGCAGGTTGAGTGTTTGTAAAGTTTTCTTTCTCTTCCCTTGTTTCTAGCCAGTATAAACTCCACATCTTGCACGTGTTGATGGGATCATTTCAGCAGCTAGTGAGCCATGGGGAAAGTTGGTCCTCTCTGGGTCCTTGTCTGTTAGCCATGCCTGTAGGCCCTGCTGCTGTGCCATTAATTATCGCTGCTACTGGTTTCTCCTTCACTTCTTTTAAATGGTGGTTTCAGTTTGCAGTCTGCTAAATGGTATTGTGTAGCTGAGGACTGGAAGACTTTGTCACCTCTGGAACTTGTATCTGTGCTGTAGTGTTGTGTTGCCTGAGTATTCCTGTCTCAGTACACACAACCATCTAACCAGACTCACTATTCTGAAATCCCATCAAGTTCCCCATTATTTTGTTGTCAACACCTTGCTGCCCTGACAGCAAAAGGAACTGTACATCCAGTGACATGCTGTTTGCTGAAGGAGTAATTGTAGATCGGTTGGAAGGAAGAGCATTGCCCAGTTCCCCATGCAGACACAGTCTGGAGCCACTCTGTACCTCCTCCCACTGCCTGTCTTCCTGGAGAGCTGCAATACTCCACACCACAACTCCCTCCAAGAGCCTGCAGCATTCCTCATCCATCCTCCATCTCTGTCTGCCTTTCCCTGCCATCCACTGAGGCCTCGTGCTGAATACAAGCCTGGGTTTGAGTCATTGTTGTTCCCAGAACTCAGCAGGCTGAAGGGGGTGGAAGGAAGATAAACATCAGAGTTCAACATCCAGACAAACACAGCAGAGCACACACAATAAATACATCCACCCCCAAACGCAAATATATCAGAAGAGATTCCTTCTCCGGGGCTCTGAGCAGAGCAGGCTCAGGCAGGAGACTAGCACCATGAGGTGAGTGTCATTGCAGGGATCTCCCCAGCTCCTCCAGGCACTTGGCTTTGTGCAGGCCTTAGAAGGCATCAGTGTGATTATCTTCTTGTTTAGTTGTTACAACAGGATGACTCCACTGATACCTGCTGATTTCTTCCATTGACAAGTGAGAAGGATGTTGGGCAGGAAGCTTTCAGCTATCATTGAATCTGGTTTGGTATCAAGACTGGCAACTAGTGACTTTTGGGATATGTGACTGTTGGGGTGTGATCTGAGTTGATGCTCACTCCTCCTCAGTTAATCTCCGTTCCTTTGACACAGGCTGTTTGTCTTGCTAGCTGTGCTCTGCAGTGGAGTGAGCAGCAGCATTGTGCTGCAGAAGATGTATGGGAGGATCACATCCCCCAACTTCCCAAATGTCTACCCAAATCACAAGGAGAGAGTCTGGAATATTACTGTCCCCAAAGGATATTCTGTCCGTATCTACTTCACCCATTTCAACCTGGAGCTGTCCTACCTGTGTGAATATGATTATGTGAAGGTATGTGCAGGGCAGGGTGATGTGTAGCAGGGTGAGTTGTTAAAAACTGTGTGTAGGTGATCCTGGACACAGGCAGGACCAACACAACTGGTTTAAGAACTGGATTCTAGTCTGCTAATGAAGTTCAAGCTCAGCTGATTTCTAAATGATGCATTTATTGAGGCTCGTGGGACCAGAAGTGGAACCGGTTGTCATGTTGGAATATCTGAAACTTGAGTTGTTTGTGCTCAGAGAATTTTAACGTTCCCCTCTCATGAAGCAAAAGGCTTGAATTGTTGCCCAGAACAATATTTGAGCTCCATTTAGCTGAAGTTACAGTGTGTGTATGTGTTTGAAATTAACAAATGGTGCTTTACACAGAGGGTAATGGGAAACTGCAAATATGTGATAGTCTAAACAAGATACTGCCAGCTTGTCTAAACCTGCCCTTGCAATGCTGTGTTTGCTGGCTAATGGGAGAAACCACCTCAAGAAAGATCCTGTCTTTGGGCAGTGTGTGGGTTATTTGTGGTGTCCCTGGCAGTTTTGTGCTCCCTGTGCCAACCTGTGCTGCAGGCAAGCAGCCCTGTCGCCGACTTGAGGCCGAGTGACTTCTATGCTTGTTTTGCTGATTGCATGGAGCTGATACACATTATAGAGGGAGTTGTATACACTGGGGGTATGCAAACTGCTTTGATTTGAAGGTGACAGAGCATGGGAGCAGGCTGCCCAGAGTCTCCATCTCTGGTGACATTCAAAACCAACCTGGATGTGTTCCCATGGGACCTTGTGTAGGTGAATCTGCCTTGGCTGGGAGGTTGGACTGGATGATGTCCAGAGGTTCCTTCCAACCCCTGCCATTCTGTGGTTCTGTAAATCCCATCAGCTGTACTTTTGAATCTGATGGAACACAATCAGGCAGCCTTGTTCCCATGTAAGCAGGCCTGATTTCCATGGTTCTGTAAGAGACAAATTGCTCCCATTCCCTAAAACCATGTGGCTCTTTGTGCAATTTCCTTTGGGTGGGATAGAGCACTCCTTTCTGGTAGGTGTGTGAAGAGCTGGGTCTGTAAGTGACTCACACAGCAAGTGAATCCCTAGTTCACAGAGACCTTTTACTGTACATTTGAATTTGTCGGTGTATGAAACCTTTTTGCCCCAGTTGTCTCTGGCTTTACCAGCACCTGACTAAGTGCCAAGTTACCAGGAGCATCGTGAACAAAGCATGGTGCTGATAACCCAGTCTGGCATCACAGCTTTATGTGGGCCTCTAAAAGGAAAAAGGGAGAAAAAAGTTACTGGCTTAAATCACAGAGAACGGGGGAAATCTTATCTGTCCCTGGATCTGGACTGACCTCCAGAAGCACCTTTTAAGAGCATCTAAGCCTCTTTTCTCACACCATTAAACAGATCCTTTCTGAACCACTGGAAATGGCTTGCAGCAGGTTGGGAAGAGCAAAGCTGTGTGCTCATCTGGTGGATTTGTGTGCCCATTTTGCAGCTGAGCTCTGGTGGGAGGACCTTGGCTAGGCTGTGTGGAAAGGATAGTACAGACACTGAGGAGGCTCCGGGCAACAAGACATACGTCTCTGCTGACAACAACCTCATGGTCCTGTTCCGGTCTGATTACTCCAATGAGAAACCGTTCACAGGCTTTGAGGCCTTTTATGCTGCCGAAGGTAAGAGACCAGCCCCTCTTGGAGATGGCAGAGGCACAGCTATTGTGGGGTTTGTGTTTCCCTGTGCTCTCACAGACTGCCTGCTGGTGGGAGGTGGGAGAAGGCCGTGGTACAGAGGCAGATAGAAAAGAACAGAGCAACCAAAGGCAAACAAGCCAGCCTTACAGGACAGAGTGGCTCTGACTGAAAGTGTTGTTGAAGGGTGTTGGTTTCCTCATTCTGTGCTTCACCCATTAGATACTGATGAGTGCAAGCAGCTGTTTGATGGGGAGCCCCTCTGCAATCATCACTGTCACAACTATGTGGGGGGCTACTACTGCAGCTGTCGGATTGGCTACACACTGCATGAAAACCAGAGGATGTGCATGGGTGAGCTCTTGCTACAACATCCACTTAATTCCAGTCCTGACACTACTATTGAGATGAAAGCTGGGGATTTTGCTGTTGTTTTCAGTATTCTCATGCAGCTGAAGGTACAGTTAAGGCTGTGAGCAGAGGCCCTGGTTTGCAGAGTGGCTGTGGGCTAATTGCTGCTGTTGGGGACAGCAACATGTGTCACAGTAAAAACGTGCACTGGCAATTGAGTTCGGTTGCTCTTAGGTGGTATCCACCTATGTTCAGCTTTAGACAGACTGCAGGGAGAAACACAAAAGTTGTCTTACGCTTCCCACTGCAGACACTTCCAGTCTGAGTGTATCTTGCTCCCTGAGTACTGAGATGCTGAGTATTCTGGACCCGAGCTAGTAGATGAATGGAAAAAGCTAACAACTGAGTTGTGAAGGTCTCTGTGGATTGCCTTCACGAGATGAGGGCAGAAGCTGTCCCTCTGATTTTTGGGTTCCCGTCTGAGCAAGCTGATATTGACAGGCTCTTTTCTTTCCTTTATTTTCCAGCATGAAATAATTAAGCTTCTCCTCGCTTAGGCAGAGATGGAGACAGATGTGCTGGGACGAGCTGGCCTGCCTGTTGCAGTCTGCCCATGTGCTGCAGGCTTCTCTTGCTTGGTGACTTGTGTGCCTTGGTTCCTCGCCTTTCAGACCTGTCTCCTGCAGACAATAAAGAGGCTGTTCCTTGTTGAAAGCTGATGGCAGCCTCTGGGACATTTCATTTTCTTCATGTATTTTCCGTGTGTCACTAGGGAAGAAAGAAGTAGATAAGGCAGGAGCTGATAAGAGAGAAAGCATTGAGAAAGGCCTCTGAACATCACAGCTACCTGAAGACACTTGACTTTCTTGTCCAGCTCTTGTTGCTTGACCTTCCATAGTTCTTAAAAAGCAACAAGAACAGAACCACACATTTGTTCCCTAATGTTCCTTTCAGCTATGCTCTTGTCTGCACCCAGTCTTGCAGATTGAAGCTGTTTCTGTTCAAAGCCCACTCACTCTTTGCAGGGGTTTGGATTACTTTCTTTGATCCACATTTTGTGACTGGCCCACTAGGAGCCCAGCTTTATGGCCAAAATGTCTTCTGGTCAGCAAAGCCTCAGAGTTCCAGGAGTTTGGTAAGGTGATACAAATGTCACCAAGGCGGCTTAGGTGTCTTGCCTTCATACATGGGAAGGCAGCAGTGTCCTCCCCACAACAGATGGAACACAAATAATGCTCTTCTGCAGTGCAGTTGGTTGGTTCAGTTCCAGTCCCTTACAGTCCCTCTCACTGATCTACATTAATGTCCATTTGCTGTCCCTTCAGACTGTACCCTCCTTGGGCAGGCACAGTTTTCCTGAAACATGTTGGAGAAGTGCTGTGCTCCATACTTGTCGGTGACTAGAGCTCCCCAGCTCTGGAGGAAACGTGATAGTTCTTGCAGGAGTAACAAGTCAGTGCTGAGCAGCTGCAGCTGAAGTGCTGAAGAAAACCAAGGCTTTGTGTAAAAAACTTGAGGGATTAAGGGGAATTATCCCATCAGCATTTCCTTATTTCTGCAGTTTAGCAGAAGTGCCTATAATGGCAATTTATGAGGCTCAGTTTCTCCAACCCCATCTCCACCTTGGAGTAAATGGGAAGGAGCTCCTCTCCCAAGGAGCACAGGAGGAGATGGAGAGTGTTTTACTTGAGACACTTGACTCATTTCAGGTTACTGCATTTGCAGACTTCTGTGTTACCTTGGGCAAGTCACTTGATACCAGCATCGCTCTGCAAAAAGAGAGGTACCATCACTGTCTGGACTTGCTGGAAAGAGCTTAGCAAGTGTGGTAGAAGGTAGATGCTGCAGGGGACTGACCTGGAGGCAGAGTGGCTGTGCAAGCAGTTACCAGGGCTTACTTCTGCTGTATTTAATCGTGTTCAGAAGCTCTTTCATGGTCACAGTGAATTGTGATCAAAGCAGTTTGGAATTTTGTCATGGCTTGATGATACAATTTATGACCCATCTTTCATTGGAGACCTAATGAGCCACTGACAATGGGCTTGCAGGGTTTGAGGGGCTCATTTTTCAGAGTTCAAGCCTCCGGCAAACAGCTCACTGTGATTCTAATAAAAATATGGCCTAAGCATAATTGAGCACTCTCTGGACAGCTCTAAACCTTGGGCTGAGAAGTCAAGGGAAAGCATTTCTGCTGGCAGATGTTAAGAAAATTATTTGATCCTTTTTGTGCTGGCTAGTTTATGACTTTCTTGCTTGCAAACTTATGGAAGAAATACTGCCCTGACAAAGGGAAGTCCCAGTGGCCACATCCAGGAGATATTAGGAGAAAAGTAAGGTCCAGTCTAAGCTTTATCATCTTCAAGCTACAAATTCCCTTGGAGTAGCAGAGTATCTTCCATTGGGTCAGCTACTTTTGGCTACTCATGAGAGCACAACTCAGGAAAGTTTATTGATAATGACTCACATTTTTCCAAACTGTTAGGGAAATCTCACATCAAAATTAGGAAAGTGAGTTTAGAGGAGACAGATGTAATGAAGCATGAAGAGCTGTTAGTCTCCATCTCCTTTAGCCCTTCAAAACAAGGGGAGGGGCAGTTGTCTGAATTAGTGGGGTGTTAACAAAGCAGTGTTGTTTGCACTGTAACAGCACGGGGATCTCAGTGCTGTGCAGAGGTCTGCTGCTGGGTTTAGCTACCTGAACAGAGAGCAATCACTGCCCAGAAAAGCCTCTAAACATGAAGGCAGCTCAGAATTCTGGAATTGCATTGCTAGGATGAATCTGGGTTAAGGATCCCTGAACCCAACCTCCTGTCTTTGATACTGGCCAGCATCTTATGCTTCAGTGGAAGGTACAGGTCAGTAGGTGATTAATGGAATATAAGTTCCTGGGCAGGGGTCTGATCCTGTCTGTATGCTGCTTAGATTAAGATGAACTCCAGGCAAAAGTTTGCCTTAAATTTTGCTTGACAGCACGTCACACTGATTAATTATATGCTATTTCTTGATCTGGCTTGGTATCAGATTTGTGGTATTTGGCCTTTGATCTCATCATGTGTCCCTTGGCCCTTTTACTATTAGAGAAAGTAAACAGGTTTCAGAAACTCCAGTGTTTGGTTATATGCAGCGTTTTTCTGTCTCTGTGTGCATACACCTGTATGTGTGCATGTGTGTGTGTCACCACACAGTGCTCTTTCCTCCACTGTTTCTCTCTTACATGTTTTTATGGAACAGATGATCCTTGGGGTCCCTTCCAACCTGGCATTCTGTTTTTATGCTGAGCTGTAGCCTAATATTCCTTTAAACATAGTTGAAGGAAAAAAGATGAGATGATCATTACAGTAAATAGACCAAGGTGTTACTGCCTTCTAGCTGTGAGGTTCTTAGAGAGAATTTAAGCTCACCAAATTGAGTATCCTTTCTTTACACAGTAGATCCCATGCCTTGGAGAAATGAGTTTGTAGGTAATAAGGAAGTATTCTGATGCAGCACTGGCACGAAATGACATAGTGCTTATCATACTGTGGCTTGTATGCTTAGGGTAAGACTTCCCACGGAATCTTTTTTCCCACACAAGGATTTCATCTCTTCCTACAGTTGCCTCTAGACTACTCCTGTAAGGGCTGTAAAGCTGGAACAGATATAAGCAGCATGAGGAAATTTCAGTTTTTGAGGAGGTGATTGTTTTACACTTACATGGCAGTGAGCAGTACACTGCTAGAGCTGCTTATCAAGTGGGTTTGGTGTTGGGGGTTTCTTAACCTGGGCTTGCAGCAGGTGGAAGGAAGTGTTACAGTGGGACCTTAAAGCCTGGGGACTCTCTGTCACTGGCAGGATTTTAATCAGCTCAGGAAAGCATGCTAGAGAATCTGCTTTATTCTTACATAGCCATCAAATGCTTCTGTAGTTTGAGGCACAATCAGTGGAATTACAGAATCGTGTGTTTAGTTGGAAAGAATGGGGTAATAACAATTCAGGGGAAAAAAACCAAACAACTAAACACTTGCTGATAATCCTCTGCAAGTACGACATGAAAGGAAAAGATTTAATTTGCATTGTAGCTCAGCTGGTATCTGCTAGTGCAAAGCTGTGTGTTGTTAGGCTGCATTCAGAGGCAGCCAGAACCTCGAGGTGAATTAGCCAAGTTTTTCCTGCTTCTTGGGACCAGGAGAGGCATTTCAAATAAGCTTAAAAACTGAGAAGTGCTCCTTTTCCACAGAATAGGCATTTGTAGGTAGTTATTAACTGATTTACTCTATTAGAATCATAGAATCACAGAATCAGTCAGGGTTGGAAGGGACCACAAGGATCACCTAGTTCCAACCCCCCTGCCATGGGCAGGGACACCTCACAGTTAGTTACCTGTGTTTGAAAACCTAGGACAACAGATTCAGAGTAGAGCACACAGAGGTACTCAGTCACTGTGGTGATGGATAGGTTTGTATCAGATAAAAGCAGCTGCTCATAACTTCCTTGGAAGATGGACAGGGAAACGTTCTGAAATTATAGCTTGTGCTGAAAGAAACACTTGGTACCCAAGTGTATCGTTCCTTGCGTTGTGCTATTGTAGTTGTGCTAAGAGCCACACAGACATAAGAGTGATGATCCTTTCACTCATTCCTGCCTCCCTTTCCAGGTAAATGCTTGTATCCCAATGCATCCTGCAGCCGCTGGGTAGGTACATAGTGAAAGATTCATTCTTTGAAGTAAAAGGAGCTTAGAATCTTGGCTAATGAAATCCATGGTTAGTTAAAGGACAGTGACATTCATTTTCTCATTCACAATTTGGTCCCCTTCCATTTAAATGGCAACCTTATATGTATGGTATGTTTGAGGTGATAATCTGTAATTAGGGACTGGATAATGGCATTTTTGTCAGTGGAGGGTAGCATGGTGCATTTGAGGATACAATTCAAAGTCAAACGATTTCCCTCTTATAATTAATTCAGTGCAAAAACATTCGGGTGTTATCAGGCAGGCCAGCATTCCTCATCAATTAAAGGATTGCTCATACAGCCTTTGCAGAGCACCATAAAGCCTTTGTTCCCAGCTGATCAAAGCACCACTTTACAGTGATCAGATGCTGTCAACAAGCAGAGATCCTCAGGGCACTTGTGGCTGTTCCTTCTTGCTTCTCTTCAGCAGGGAGCATTTGTGCCTCCAATTGTGCCGGCGAGGCACAGCTGGTTTTGCTCAGAGAATCTGATTACATTCTAAATGTCTGGCAACAAAAGCATTAAAAAGAAAGAGCTGCATTCAGAGGCTTCTGGAATTGAGGAGCTGGTAGTTATCCTACACCACTCTACAAGCTCTGGTGCAGCAGACAAGGTGCAAATTTAACACCTTGGAGTGTTTCTGGTGAGCTTCCAGCTATCATACTGATTTCTGACCTCCAGCCCTGGGACTATCTTAAGCGGTGCTTTCCTGGTGTGCTTCCGGCTCCACTTCCAGGGCAGGAGTTCACCTGACACATGGAACTAAACTGGGTGATTTTATTTTAGGGAACGGTTTCCCCAACCTGCCAAGAGTTAGAAGGTCTGTGTTTAGCCAGACGTGCTGGGCTAGTCCTGGCAGTGCAGCCTGGCTCTGGGCAGGTCACTGCACACTTTTGATGTGAGAGCATCACAGAAAGTCCAGCACAGTTTTGCCTTTTATTCTCAGCTCCATCTGAGTGAAACAAGGCAGAGAGAGGGCCCAGAAGGGGATGGGTTCTCCCCTAAGATCTTCTAGCAGTGAGTAACAAGTTCTATCAGAAGGGGAATATTCTGCTTCTGACGCTGTGCGGGTTTGCTGTGTCCCAGTCCTGAAGCACCACCCCATGGTCACATCGCAGCAGTGCAAGCGCGGTACCTTCTGGGTGACCACTGCTCTCCTGGGGCATCTGAGGGGGTGAGCCGTGGCACTGTCAGCCTTGCTGGGCCTCCTTGCTTAGCAATTAGACATGTGGAGTGCAGTCCTCATTACCAGTTCCTGTTCTTCGCACACTTTAGTTTTGAGGCACATTCAGTACACTGAATTTGTCAGCAATTCACCTTTCTTTGATATCTTTCCCAAAGAGTTCTGTTTCTGTGTTTGAATGCCTGTGCTGATGCTCTCTGAATGCTGCTGCTTAGAGATTTTCTTGTAATTACATTGGAAGAAAAGAATGATTTGACAAAAGATTTCACAGGATCAGTGTAGCAGGGATTTTTAATGTTCTCTCATTTGTTACTACATCTCTCCAGGGAAGTTCAGATTGGAACACTCCTGATGAATGCTGTATTTCAGATGTATTTCTTAGTGCCATCCTGCTTCCCAGCAGGCAGCTTAGCAAGATCCTCTAGTCCCTGTGTGCTTGCAGCAGGATTTTGAAGTCACAGGTAGGTGGTTGTGTTTCAGCAAGGCACAGGCTTACCTCAGCAGCCAGTTTGTAGTCTGACTGATTTGATAGCTGCACACATTTACTGTTTATGTGGAAACCAGCCCTTGCTGGGTCCTGGTCAGGCTGTTAGTGGTGCAGACTGGCTGTAGGTTGTGCAGAAGGACAGCTGCTCTGAAGCAAGGCACATAGGTAGACTCGAGCTGGAGCTTTAGAAGTTTCAGATACAAAGGGGCCAGGCTCCATCCCCTAAGGCTGGTATGTAACTACACCCTGTGCAGTGAAGCTCCAATGCCAGGCTGTGAGAGCTGCTGGGCTGGGCTGTCCCCTTGTTTGCCTCAGGAGTTTAACACCAGGTATCACAGTCTGGCTTGCCTTGGTCATCTTCAGCTCTTCAGCTGGTGAGGCAGAACCAGCTGAGCACAGAACACTCCTATCAGAGCCAGACGGCCACTTCACACCCCACTGATGTTCTGGACAGCAGGTGCTGCAGTTGCTGTGTAACAGGGAGGAACAGTAACAAGACTGTTAGATAGGAGATGTGATAACCACGCAGTGTGCCCTGCATTCCTGACCTAACAGTGCTGTTACTGCTCTGAATTTGTCAGCCTGAGGCTCCCTGTCACTCCTAACACAACAAATTAGCGCCAGAAGCTCTGCTCCATTGAAGAGAAAAAAAGTTGACCTTTCAGTTCATTCTAGCTCTTTTGGAGAATGCAGCTTGATAAATAGACAAACTGCTGTTGCTTTTCAATTGCTTCTGTTGGGGAAATTGAAGCATGCTCCAGAAGCGTTTTTGAGGGGGGAAAGCCACTGAGTGCCCCCACTGCAGAAGATAAGGTTGTAGATGTTTTATTTCAGTGCTTGAACTGCTGCTGCTCTGTAAAATTACTCAAGATCCAAGACTGAGTTTTGAGAGGAACATTTTACGATGTGAAAGCAAAATTGTTCCTTTTATCTCTTAGATTAGAATATCCATAGATTCCAATTACCTTAATTTACATTTAGAACAAATGCACTTATTTCTCAGTGCCCAAAACATCTCTCTCGATTACAGAACTTTTCCAGAGGATGGATGCAATACCAACTAATGAAAATTGTTCTCTAAATCAAGTATTCATTTGCGAGCAATTCCACCATTCCAGAACAATCTGGGAATTACATTTAGACTCATTAACTTAATTTACTCCACACAAGCATAGTAATTCAGTGCTTAAATCTTACAACGTTTAAGTTATTTCTGCCTCCATTGTTTTGCAGTTTGTGGAGCCTGTCTGCAGAGGAAGGAGAACATCCCTGTGATGGTCACTGCAGTGAGGTTGTTTACATTTGTGTGACGGGGGCTTCTAACAGCTGCTCATGGTGTAGCTGATCAAAGAAATTCCTCAGCTGTGAGGAACAAGTTGAGGATTTTGATCAAGTCCTCAAAGCCCGGGCAGAAAAGTTTTTTGTTCATGAAGGTTATAAAAATTATCTTGTCAACTTTGACAGCAATATTGCATTGGTTAGACTGGTGCATCAAGTGTCAGTACCAACATCACCCCCATTTGTTTACCAGGAAAAAAAGATCTATTTCAAACAAAGCAAACTGGTGGGGTGGCTCTGGCAGTGTGGGGAACTGTCCCAGCAGCTGTTACAGAGCTGGAGATGTACAAGATTGCCACCACTCTTCTCAGTGAAACACAATTTGTTTTCTTTTAGCTAAGGCAGTGGATTCCTGTCAGACAGGAGCTGATGGATGAACACACCCAGTGAAAAGCAGGCAGAGCATCAAGATACCTCCCACCACTCTCTGGCACACATTGACATGTGGAACCATGCTGGATTAGGGGCATTTATATCCAATACTGTGCACTGCAGGTACCTCTACAGCTTTTCTGAACATGGATTCTCAGAACTCAGAAGCAATGTTATAAATCCCTGTTTTGACTACTCTGTTGCCTTAGAAGTTACATAAACTTCCTCTTTCTTGCATCTCACAGTTCTGAGTATTTCACTTTCCAAAGGAACTGAAAATGAAGCATCTTTAAAACAAGACTCCAAACACTTCAGTACAATTTTAACAGTAGTTTATTTACTCATTTATAAACATTGGGGTATGCAAAGCAGTTAGAAAATACTACTGACGCTTTAAAATTACTCTGTAATTTCCAGGGATTTTGTTTTGAGGGTGAAGGAAGGGTCAAATAGTTAGCAAAGACTACTCAGTGCTGCCAACCAGCCTGTTCAAACCTAAACCTGGACAATTGAAACAGAATTAAAGCCATGCTAATTACAAAAACTTACCATGAGGCTCCTTGCAGGGGGGGGGTCACAGTTAGTCTTTGGAGGTCCAAGAATACCATTTTTAAGTGTTACTCAGCAGAAGTAGCTGGTAATAGTGCAAGTGCTAAAATGCAAAATTCACAGATGGTACAGAGTTTGGAGGTTATTCTGACTTTGGTGCAGAAAAGAAAAATCTAAGCTACTTTTTGCAGTGGGATATGAACAAGTGTGGGATTACTTTTCAGCCTGAGGGTTTAGAACCTCTCAAGATGCACATTGAGAGCCAGCCAATTTGTTAATGAAAACTCACAGCAGTGCAGTTTTATCTGCTGTTGGGATGGTCTCCCTGTTCACAAGCCTCAGTGTAATGTGCAGTAAATGAAGCTAACACTTGAGAAGTTAAATGAGCTGAAAACTGGGGAAAAATCCAAGTATCACAACTTTAGCACCTCATAGTATGGTGTATAAAAAACATGAATCATGCTTTGGTGGGTTTCAAGTTCAAGTAGATTAAACAATTCCTCAAGATCCTACTGCCAGTGGAAATAAATCTTCCCCTAGTTTCTGCAGGAACATCCTGCTCTTTGTTAAGAAGCTGCCTCTTAGCTGATGCTTCAGCACCTCTAATAAACTTAGTTTTTCAGATTAAGATTTCAACCAGAGTCTCTGTACACTGACTAATGCTTTATTCAGCTGAAAAGTCTTTCCTGGAACTAGCTTTAGCATGAGTTTATAGCTTCTTCTGGGCTGACAGTGTTGCAGAACCCTGCTTCCCATGGGTGGACAGGACTAAAAACAGGTTAAAAACACACATCCCCAGAGGGGGCGCTGTGGGCAGCAACAGATCTTGACAGTGTCTGTCTCCCCCAACCCACTTCTGGATGAGGAACTTGACTCCTAGAAGAATAAGTAACATTCCTTGGTGCGGATGCAATCTGGAGGGAGCTGCTTACCATTCTAGGTGTGGGAACTGGCTTTTAGGTAAATGGGTGTCACTGAACACTGCAAAAACACAGTGGGGTAAAGGTAGGGGGTCACGTGCTGAGCGGTGGTTCCATTTGACTTGTCACCTTTTAAAGCATGCTTATCTGAAACAAACCAATTACTGCAAAAAGCTTTACAGAAGTTCCTCTCAAAGGGGTACAAATTAATTAACTGCTATGAATTCTTTGCATTCAGGGCTGCAAAACAAAGACACATATTACTTAAATCAGTTTTATTTAAGAATTTCCTACAGTGACAAATCTTATAAAAAGCATCCAAACACAAAACTGCAGCAAACAGCATTCTTATGGATATCTTACAGACAGTGGAACTTCCACCCTGAAGAGGCAACACTGAGCTCGCTAGTGATCTCTGCTCCAAGAGCTACTGCAAAGCACACCACAAGCTCAATGTTCTCATCACCAACCCCATCATCTTCAGTTCACATTACCACACTTACAGATCATTAACAGAAAAAAAAAAAAAAAAAAAACCAAAACAAAACAACACACACCATACAGCATTCACAGCAGTTGACATAAGGGAAAAAAAATACAAAGATTCATTTCACGTAACACATTCAACTAATCGGTTAACTAGGTATAAAACCCACTGGAAGTCTTCCACATCTGGATGTCCTTCGAATGCCAGAAACACTCGTACTTGATTTGCTATCATTGCTCTCCACACTCTCGCACCAAAGCCACAGGATTGAGAGACATCTCGCCAAGGAAAATAAAACCCCAGAATGCACCACCAGGTCTCTGCATGCGCTCTCTCCTTTACCTCGCACATACCAGCCCTCTCATGCCTCGGCACCACCAGCAATCCCACACAAGGTTTCAAAAGTTCAAACAGCCTTCTGGTTCCATCTCACAGCCTTGCGTTCACAGCGTTGATACGACTCCATGAAATAAAGAGTAGCGGATAAAAATGGAACACCCACCGTCTAAGACGCAGCATGTGCGGTGTGATGAAGTATTCTTGGATGAGAAAGCATGTAGACAGAAGTATTCCTAAGGCAGAATATTTACAGCACTGCTTTCAATGAAGTGCTTCTTCCATACACATTTGAAATGAGATGAACTGCGGAGATTAAATGAAGCCTTCATATCGTACTTTAGTATGGAGGGGGGACAGTGTTAAAAAAACAAAACAAAACAAAAAAACAAACAGAACAAAAACGACACCGTGTTCTCCAGCTGGGGCACTTGAAGAGTCTTATGGTGGGATCAAATTAAAAACAGGAGGGAGACAATGCTGTTTCTGACCAATGGTTTCCATTTTGAACATGCAAAGAATTCAGGTAGCCAGGAAACAAAGGATAAAGTATTACAGGAGAAACCTTTCCTATTGACTGTAGTGTTAGCTCACCTAGGGGGCAAACAGCAGTCCACTCCAAACATTCCAACAAGAAATGTAACAAAACCTATAAAACTCCTTTTATCTTTCTTTTTTTTTTTTTAACTTTTTTTTTTTTTAAAAATGTCAAAAATACTGCTGACTATAGTGCACACTGAACAAAGGGATCTGGAAACTGTAGTATATATGTAATTTACAGGATACTTACCAGGAGTTAGAAAAATTTGATTTCCCACCATAGAGTCAGTATCAGAGCCCACTGCATCTACATTCCCCAGCCTGATGACTTGGAATCCATGCTGGAGCCAAAGCCTCCATTAAACCCGCTGCTGGAGCCTGCATTGGAAGCTGAGCCCCAGCCTATGGCTGCCCCCGAGTTGGAGCCACCATAGGAGTTATTGCCTGAGCTAAAGCCCTGGTTCTGCTCCCGCTGCATGTTGCCTTGTGGTTGGTTGTTCCCCGACGGTCCCGACTGGTTCTGCTGACTGGCCAGCATGCCCATCATGCCCCAGCTGCTCTGCAGCGCTGCCTGCGCCGCTGCCATCATGGCGGGGTTGATGCTAAAGGCACCAAAGTTCATTCCTCCACCCATGTTGCTACCCTGGTTGTTTCCCAGGCCTCCCCCACCTCCTCTGCTGTTGCCAAACCCCCCTTGGTTCCCAAAGCCCCCCGGATTACCGCCAAACCTTCCACCTCTCTCTAACTGTCTATTGCTATTGTGCTTAGGTTCAGCATTGGATATATGTACGCTGATTCCTTTAATGATCAAGTCCTCTCCACAAAGAGACTGGGCAACCTATAAGAAATAAGGGATTGATTAAATGCATGGCAGAGTTGGGTTTTTTAAATGTTGCAGTGCAAGACTAAAAAAATATCCCCTGATTCTGAGCAGGTATTTACCTTGCAAAGGAAGCACAAGCATACACTTAATCCAACTGGAAGGGGTTTATCTCGGCATTCTCTACTACACTAACTGCAGTACAGAAACCCATCTGCAGAGTGGCATCCGAGAAGCGTAACCTTGGATAATTCAATCCAGCAAATCAAGCTAATGCCACTGGAATTCTCAACAGAGTGGAGCACCAAGTGTTCCACATGTAGTCCAGAAATTATGCTTTATCAAACTACTGAAACACAGTCTGTCTAAACGGGAAGTTTAAATATTTGAAGTCATACCTGATCATCTGCAAACGTAACAAAAGCGAAAGCTCGGAAGGGTTTAGGAATGAAGACGTCTACCACTTCCCCATACTGGGCAAAGAACTGCCGGAGTTCATCTGCTGTCATGTCCTCAGTGCAGCGCCCAACAAACACCTTCCTGCTGCGCAAGGGCTCGTCAGGACTTTGCTGGAGAGAGTTGAAGAGACAGAGATAAACACAATTGTTCTTCAGAGCAGTTACATCCTGATCAAGGCCACTTTTCATCTAGCCTCTTCTCAGGAGCAAAGAGCACAAAGTTTGAGATTCCAAGCTCTGTTCAGAGAAGGTGCTTGAATGCTTTTACAAGGAGAGAAAGGTCAAAAGAAAATGAAGACAGGAGCAATACACAGGGAACAGTGACATGGCCACTGAAGGACACTTTTGGCAGTAACTACATATACACAGGCAAATAAACAGGAGCTTCAGGTTCCGTTTGGGACTCAAAGCCTCAGCCTGATCCTCCCTACATTCATTATTTCTCCTGCTTTGTTCCCCATTTATTCATGCAGCAGACAAGTTCAGCAGGTACTGCTGGACAGTAAAACACAATTTTCAGATTTCCATCAGTACTTCATTCCCCCACCTACCCACCCATTTTCCCAGCACTTCTCCTTTATTTTCTGCTCACCACCTCCTCCCTCTTTTCCTTCCCTTCTTTCATTTGTCCTGCCCATTCACAGACTGAAGTCACATCCGAGAGGGTCTGTTTATCTGTTCACCTAACACAGCTGCTAAGAGTGCCTGTCAAGTGTGTGGTAAAAACAAAATTAGCATTAAATACAGACGTACCTTAGAATTGGGCAGTTTACAGTCACACCACCTTCCATCTATCATGTGCCGCTGAGACATGACTTTCACCTGGGTTTCATAATCTGTAAACCGAACAAAGCCAAAGCCTTTGGAGTGGCCGGTTTTAATGTCCTTCTTAACCTAAGATGTAAAGAAAGCAGAGTGTCAAGGTTTTGAGTACCCCCACTGTATGCCTACCTTTGCCTACAGAAATTAACTGTGATGGCACAGCCAGATTGGCTGCATAAGCACTGAGACCACCAAAAGGGGCATGCAGGTGTAGCTGCACACAGCAGGCACATAAGTAACAGAAGATAAAGGAGAAGCCAAGTGTGCCAGGACTAAGGCACAGCCCCTTCTGGAAGGATAACATCACACGTGAAGACAGAAGAAAACCAAAGCAGGTTTGTTTTTCTGACTTCTGCCACAAAAGAGCCTTTATGCCTGGCTAGGCATCCACAGTAGCCAAGGCCACCAAGTTCCTAGGCACCCACACTAGCCACACAGTTCAAGGCTCACGGTGCCACACAAAGTGACACAGGACACATTATGGAGCAACTGTCCACCGTAGGCAGTGACTACACAGACATAACTGCTGGCATGAGGCGTGCTGTTCATAAATTGAATGAAGTTCTAGAGTTATCAGTCTAGCAAGCACTCGGGTCACAGCTATCTCTAATTCATTAACACATATTCAGCTGCAATAACACTAATGTAAACTAAGCTGGCCTGCATGAATTAGCACTCCCAAATACCCCAGCCATCTGCACCTACACAAGCCTGCAGCTACAAAGCTCAGGCAACAAAACACAACCCAGAAGAGACAGCTTCAGATCTTCTCTGTGTTTAAGCGGCTCTATCAGAAGACTGGTTTCTCCTCAACATCCCTCCTTGCTTGAGTTGCAAAAGGATTTTACCTGCACCATCAGAACTTCTCCAAACGTACTGAAATATTCCTTTAAGTCTTGTTCAGTGGTTTTCCAGGGAAGACCCAACACTATTAAATCTGAAGTCTTCTGTACTGCTCGTTTCACTTTGACAGCTGATGATGCATCTGTTTCATCCATTTTTCTCTTGTTATCTGAATACAGAGAAACGTATATCATCCTCAAATCTAGGAACTGCTTCCACTGACTATGAAACACACAGTATAAAATCCAAGACAATGACATGAAAAAGTTCAGACTACAGAAATGCCAGCTGCTGGGAGCTCATTATATTACAAATCAAACTGCCTAAAAGTATAAGGATAGAAGAGCAATCTACATTTAGGTTCTCATCCAAAATGCAGTTTGACAGACTTTGTTCTGCAGTTTACTAAAGTATTATCTAGTCACATTCATAGTCCTGTAAGGATATAGAGAAGGCAGAATTTGCAACAATACTTGAATAGCAATTTACTTCCTTCCCTTTTTAGTTTTTTTTTGAGGGGGGAGAATACAGGGTGGTTAAGAGTTCCCTTTTCCTTTTTAATAGCAGCTCCGACCAAACCATGGCTTGGGAAGCATCTGGGAGTACACAAAGATCCCATTACACCACAGTCTTTGAAAATCTATACATGGCTGTGAACCCTCCAAGGATAACCAAGACTTTGTCATTGCAGTGCTGTGTGAGTAGAGAGTTACAAATCTTACTGCACATCTGAAAATCTACTCTGTAGAACAGATAAATGAATCAAATCGCTGAGCTTCTGTACAGCAAAGGTTTAAGAGCAATTCTGATGCCACGTTCAATTAGCAGCCTCTCAGACCTCCTGACTGAAAACACCAGCTTGTACAAGAAAGTCTAAGGAACGCAGACAAACCTTTGGGATAATTAACCACATAGACCAGGTTTCCCCAGCCGGCCTCGGGGGCGTGCAGAATGCCTTCCACCAGCCGGACCCCCCTCATGCACTGTGACACCGGGTTCCTGTAGCGCAGCCCACACGCCCCAGGGAACTGGGCCGTCACTGTGGACAGCAGCACGGTGCCGTCGTCCTCCGAGGGGATCTCGATGGGCTCATCGTTCTCGTCCTCCGTCACCCGGATATACTCCGACATCTTTGCTGGAAGTTACTGAAGTACAGAAGAGGGGAAAATGCGGGCATGAGCAATTGCTGTTCTCCCTTGATTTGGTTTTCACCTTTCTAACCTTAAAACTTCAGCCCATCTCTGTTAATTACACCGACACGTTATTCACTGACGTTAAAGCCCCGGGCCCTGCCATAACGACAGGCATCACGGACCAATGCCTCAGCCCATCCCGCAGCGTGCCGACGACCTGGCAGCGACGGCTCCCCGAAGTACAGTGGTATTCCCCAAAGCAGCCACGGCCTGTCCCAGCAGGGCCGGGACGGTGACGGGCGGAGGTGAGCTGCCTTGGCTTCACCACCTGCCGGGGCCTAGCCAAGCCCGCCACCTCCGGACGCGGCGTAGCCCCTCGCACCCAGCACGGCCAGCTGCTCGGGCCCCAAGCGCAATCGCTGCGTCCCGCTCACCGGCCGGGGAAAGGAGCGGCGTCTCCAGGAGACCTTCACCGCCTCGGCCGCACGCCAGCCTCCTGCCTTCCGCTGGCGCCACACAAAATGGCGGCCGCGGCCCCCCTCAGAGGCTGGGCCGGGCCGGGCCGCGGGACGAACCATTCCCAGGGGGAGGGGGGAGGATAACGGAGCGCGTCAGGCTGCGCGGAGCGCGGTGGGCCCAGGCCGCGCTCTGGCAACGCGTCTCCCGCGTTCATCGGCAGCCGCAGGCTATGTGCTCAGGATAGAGACAGTGGCAGCGGCCGGGAAAGGGCCCGCTCCCTGCTCCCATTCCCACCCGCGGCGGGACCGGTGGTGCAGCCCTACCTGCGCCAGGCGCGCGGCGAGCGCGGGAGCTGCTGGGAAGGGGCGGTGGGGCGGCTGTCGTGTGCGGTGCGCAGCTGGAGGCGTCCCCACGGGAAGAGGGGTGGGGGGTTCAGTAGTTCTGGGAGTAGCTCTACTGTAACACTGCCTCGTGGGCTGTTCCCGGTAGATCAACGGGAGAGTCCCAAAGCCGCACTGCGGCCTGGGCTGGCCCAGAGGAGCCTCCGGCCCAGGCGGGTGTCGTGAGCGCAGAGGCGCGCGCGGTGTGACGGCCCGCTTTCGCTTTCCCGCCAGCGGCCGTCGCCTGAGGTGAGCGCTGGGGTTTGTAAGGGACCCTACGGCCGTACCGGCGGCCGAATACGAGCATCACCACTTCCTCGGCCCCGCCTGGGGAGCCCAGTGCCTCCGGGGTATCCCCAGGGAAGCGTGTGATAAGCGGTCTGTGGAGCAGTGTGCGGGAAAGGGGAACTGCCCGGTGTGCAAAAAATCTGTCAGGGCAGCGAACCCACTCACACTTCGCTTACCGGCAAGGCAGGAATGAGCGCGCTTAGTTTATAGCCCAAAAAAGACTCAAACAATTCCCCCGCACTCTAACGACTCCAAGTACTGAAGCCGTACCAGGGGAGATGAGAGGTCTCCGTTACCGGAGAGAAGTCTGCTATGAACGATCATTGAAGTGTTCGAGAGCTCCTTTAGTTGGGCAGGAGGAGACGCCACATGCACTTCAAGATCTCTTTTTCACGTGATGACGTTAGAGATGCTGAGGAGGGCAGTATCTGCGGTATCTTGAGCATCAGGCTGAAAGGGCCTACAGTTAAGGTTATGGGTAACACTAGTGCGGGAGGCAAACCTCTTGCCAAAAGACTTGAGTGATTCCCGTTCAGGCATGTTACCACTTGAACAGCATCATTCGTTGCTTGGTAGGAAGGGTTGATCCCACATGCCTCTGTCTGCAGTTCTCCTGCAGGCGTTCCCTGAGGACCTTGAGAAGAACTAGATTAACCAGGCTGACTAATGCAGACAGTTTCGTGGCAGCTCAGTTCTGTATATCACATTTAGTGTCTTGACACCCTCCTTTCCTTCTTCAACAACTGGTTCATCGCCTAAACCTGAGGTCTTCATTCTTCTGGATGTTTGGTTGGGGATTTTTTTCATGTCTGCATTCCCTCCCCTGGTCTGGCTTTATACAATTTTTTTGAGTACTAGATGCTAAAAAAAGCTGGTAGCTGCAGCCCTGTCCTTTAATACCTACTAAGTGTTTGCTGTAACATGGCTTAATCCCCTCTAGACCCAATCTCCCCTTACTTAATGGAGGGACTTACTGGTTCAATCTCATTATACAGCATTACAAAGTTTTGAACTGTAAAGCCATTTTGACTAAGGACACTCATGTTCTTGCTGCCACTTCCCTGACTCAAAACCAGATATATTCACATGAGCCCATCTACACACATTCTCCTAAACTGCAGTCACAGGAAGAGCTGCTAGTGAGGCTACTGTGCTGAGCCTTCACTCATGTATCTTAAACAAGTCTGTGAACAAGAGAGCCATGCAGAAAAGAACAATGGCAGGAACATGGTATTCCACCTGGTCTGGTTCCTTTTTTAAGGTTATCCATCTGCATAACACTCCAGGTTTCTTTACAGTGATACAAAGGTATAAATTAGTAATGGTTGAACAGTTTAAATCAATCTATTACATATCTGGGTAATTGCCATTCTACATCTCCAGGTTATTTTTTTTCTGATACTTTAATAATAAGCTTATCTGGTCCATCAATCAGTCACATTAGTTGCAAATCACACCAGAGACATCTGTAATACAATCAGTTTTCATTACAAGCTGTGTTTGAACAGGAAGCCACACAGGGTTGTTATTAACAGAGCTGTAAAGTCCTGCCTGCCATCATTCCAGGAAAGAGAAGTGTACTGCAGAGCTTTTTTTCACCAGGTCAGCTCTGACTTAACCAGTGGGCCATACCACACTATTACAAGGAAAAGAATCCTTGTACCTTCTTCCCCTGCCTTTCTGACTCTTACGTAGTCCATGCGTGGGCCATGTTCCCAGTGCCCATCTAGCTTGACCCTCCTTGCACTGCTCACCTAAAAAGGAGCAAACCCACACCTTTTTAGTAAAGAAAGATGACCCTACTGCTAGGAAAGACTAATCCAGTCCCTTGTATTAGTGTCCTCTAATGAGTATTTAAGACTCCCACTTAAGATCTCTTCAGCTGTGAAAGTTGGCTCCCAGCACCAGTGAAACCCATCCCATCCGTGCCCATGTAACTTTAAATTCAGCCCTAAGATTTAATTACCATTTTTCAACAGAGTTCTGAGAGGACCTGACTACACACGGGCTAACAAGATAAGCTCATGCCCCACATGGGCATTCTCCCGAAATTCCTACATTTTCTAGTCACCCACAATGCAGATCCCAAATCCAGTTCTGGAGTTGCCACATCAGCACTGAGGTAGCATTGTTTGAACACGCTGTGAGGACCAAGCTGTAATTGCATTGTGTGCACACTACCTGCTGCACCATTTTGAGTCAAAGCTACAGTTAAGCAATCAGGCTATTTGAAGAGGTTGTTGTGGCATTCAGCCAGAGTGACCTCTATCTACCAAAGCATCTGGTGGTAATTTCACTAATGAGCAGAGTAAGCATCAGCCCTCAACTAGGTTTCATACAGGTAAAAGCTTAGAGAGAGCAATGAGCTCCATGCAGCTTGCTGGCTGTAAAACAAGCAGGGAAAGAAAGGCAGTTATCCACATCAGAGATTTCTGCCCCAAGAGCTTGTTCCTCACTTTTAGCAGCTGAGAATTAACCAAGTGTTACTATCCATTTTCTGGAAGAAATTGGATTCTTGCATCACTTTCCTTCAGTTATTTTGCATTATGATTAAAGTGAAGCAATTAACAGTAGTCTTGCTCTTGAAGTAACTGCCCCAGTGGGCATACAGATACTTAATTCACCAATTCCCAGACACTGGCAATTCAGAGTGCCCAGGGGTGCAGACAAAAGCAATACTGTGGTGCTAGCCATCATGGATATTGACTTAAGTGTGCCCACAGGCACAAACCAAAATGCAATACAATAACTATTTGCTGCTCTAGGTTAAGTGTGCTCATGGGTACAAGCAAACTCAGTGTAACAATCAGCTGTTCACCTTCCCAAAAGCACTAGGGATGAAAAACAACATCAGTGGGCATCTAAATATAACCTCAGGTTAAAAAACCCCACACCAACAACTTTGGGTACTGAAAAACATGGAGTGCTCAGGCCTGTTTTCTGAATATGGAACAGTGAAGAGCAGGGGGATTTAATGAGTGATGGCATGTCAGTGTAGTCAAAATCTGGCCTGATGCTGCCAAGACTTAACAAGTCTTGCTTTGCACCCTTACTCAGTAGAAGTACTTCTTTTTCAACATCAGGTTTCTCCTGCTCTGTTCTGAGCATAAGGAAGATGAACAAATGTTCTCCTCAGAAAACTGAGAAATAGAACTATCTGATTCTGTGTTGGTTCTCATTCTAAATATATTCAGCAATGAAAAAAATCCCAACAAACCATTATCACCATGTCCCTCAGACTATGCCCTTACATACTCTGCATCCTATTGATTAGTCTTGTCCTTCTCTTTCATACCTAAGCACAATCTTCTCTTCCACATGCACCAGATAAAGCCCACCTTGAATGCAGTTGCCTGAAAGAGCAGGACACCTCTTAGTTTATTTTTCTTTGTAATTTAAAGCCATTTGAGTGTTTAATTAAGCAGATGCTGTATCATAGAAAAAGAGGTGGTATTCCCTTGAAGGAACAAGATTAGTAGCATATCATTCTTCCTAGCTACCCCTGAAAACCCATTCACACAAATAAAAGTAGTGGTTTACAATACTTATTTTCCCCCTTTAAAGGGGCTTTCTCAGCTACAGGGACATTTGCTTCCACAGGGACATTCATTTTCACAAGGACATTCTTCTTGCCCTCCCCAGAAATACCTTCCATAAACAGCTTTCCATACACAAACCAATTGCCAACATTAAAATTTACTAATACCTAGCAGTCTAAAAACAACTACTAAATAAAAGCTTCCCTTAAACAAATTAAGCAGCTTCCACCCATGTAAAGCACCCCAAAAGATCACTTAGTCCATGGTTCTCACAGCCACACTCCTCCTGATCCCCTTAGTTAAAACAGCATCTAAGACTTGGTTATAGTGTCTGGAATATTTCAGGCAGTTTTCCTGTCATCCTATAAAGCCATGATTTCAATTACCTCAGTTTCAGTTTTAATCCACCTGAGATGGTTTAGTGCTGTTCCTTAAAGGGGCAGAGTTTCCATGTTCCTTTTGGTTCATGTCGTTATGTCCTTGACTCTTCCAAACCTGATTAGAAGGGGTGATGTAGTTTTTAATCTCAGCAAACACAACCAAAGCAAGATTTGTTTACAGGCTTGGCTCTTGTAAAGACCTGGGAGCGCTCAGTTCTCATCAATCTGGATCCTTTTAGCCCTAGCACATGTTCTGAAAAAAACTTTGCCCGTATTTCCCTCACTGACACAGGACTTGGAACTCCAACAGTGTTGACAACAGGCCCCCTCTGAGCGCCATGGCTGCTGCTGGCAATTGGGTGCTGACTGCTACCATTGTTTGGCAGCTGTTCCACCAGGGTTCAAATCACAGCAGTGGGTGTGCTCTGACATCTCCACCTTCTTGTTTGATTGGTACCTGTGGGAACTGTCAAATGTTTGCATCTGGTACACAGAGAATGCAAAACTACATTTTGTTTTGTTTGGCAGAATCACATCAAACCATGTGCAAGTCACCTCCCTTGCCTTTCTGCACCATCCACAGCAAAGCCTGGGAAGAATTTCTGCCTGTGATTCTCAGAGGTATCTAGGCAGTTCCCAGAGCTCAATTCCTGGTGAAGATGTGCCAGGCATCTTCCAGAAGAACTTATTGCCTTTTACAATGTACCGGAGCCGGGATTCAGAGACTTCTTTTGCTGGATTGTGTTGTAATCCCAACATAAAAAAGCATGAACTTCTGTGAGCACAGATTGTCATCACCAAAGGACAAAAGCCACAGAGCAGGAGCCCTGCTAGAGAATCAGCTGCAGCTCTATGAAGTGGCAGTGGCAGTGTGACAGACCCTAAACACCAAATACAAACACGAGTCCTGACACTGGAGGATGGGGATAGGCTTCTTCAAAGGCACAGGCACTGGCACCAGTGGCTTGGGTAAGATGTAGCAGCTTTCCTGTGATACCAGGAACAGTGTGAAGGACAACTTTGGCAGTGTCTATTCAAAAGCCATTTGGGCTAGTTTTCCTTCTTTGTGGTTTTTTTTTTTTTTTTCTTTTCAAGGAGTGGGCAGACAGCCTAGGGTAGTTTTCTTCTGGTTTTGAAAGATGAACACGAAAGCTTAAGTAGAAGACAAAAGAGTGTTTTAAAAATGGTTAGGTTTTACTGCCTGGTGATATTTTTCCCAAGTACATTTACTGAAGATTTATGTAAAATCTATCTTTTGTCTACTTAAAATATGTCAAATGGATGTACAGGGCAAAATTTAATGCATATGGGTTTTCATTATTTTAAATCATTTGCAATATAAATGATTTACTATGACATCAGACATTTGTTCTTTGGCTGTCCACCATAAATTGAAGCCCACCCAAATTTCCAGTCTTAGCTATATTTCTGCATTCCCTCCCCCAGTATCTCTAATCTCAGTTCTGTGATTCTTCATGTAAATGACTTTCAACAAGGAAAGGAAGAGAACACATAATTTGCCTTAATACAGGTAATTTTGAAAGAGGAGCAAGACCTTTACATGAGAAATAGTTGACAGCTTGCAGAGAGGGGGGAAGTAATGCTCACAGAACAGAAAGTCATTCTTGATGAGAGTGGTGAGAGCTACTGATCAACCAGATGTGACTAAATGGACTTTTTGTGCAGTTGAAACTGCCAGAGGTGATCGACTTCTATCTTTCTCTTCCTGAATTTTTTCATGTCTTCTTAGTGCCCTTACATTTATAATGCAATTAATCCAGCTCTGGCCAGTTAACGTTGTACGCATCCAGTTGGAAAATGGAGGTATTGGGGTAAGCCAGGTTCCTCAAGGTCATTCTGAAAGTTTGTGGTGAAGAACTGGTGACACCTACCACCCAGAATTGTGCTTTCATGACAGACTTTCTCCTAACAGCTGTAAAAATCTCAAAACACTCACACTTCTTGAAAAACCTTATGGAAGACTGCATTCATTGTTATGTTTGCCAGTTGTCTTAGGATAGCTAATGGCATACAGACCTTTGGACCCATCAATAGCCTATATCATAAGCCTTCCCAGCTCAGTTGTTACTGAAAATTGTTGCTACTTAACAGCTCTTTAGTAGCCTACACTACAAGAATTAAATATCCAAACTAGTCCAGTTTCTCATCCATGGATGTCAGCTCAAAACATGCTAGGGCAGACCTTGCTGAGACTCAATTTCTGCTCATGATTTTGAAAGACAGTTAAGGCTTAGCCAAACATTGTAATTTTTGCAGACTTCCCCCACTCACACCACGTATCTCAGCCCTGACACAACTGCTTTCCTGCTCTGTCAAAGGATTTCACTCTTTTCACAATTTCATGTGCTATTGCTCATGCTTGGAGTTTAGAATCACCCCAAAACTGACCTGCTTAAAGATTTGTGCAATGCTGAGCAGTATCATGAACTACAGCATTATCCTAAGGGGAATCTTACTCCTACCATCTAGGTTCTCTGTCCAGTCCTACAGATACATATGTGTCTGACAATGCCCATTTATCTCCATTTGCTGTCTTTCCTGCAGTGCTAGTCCTGAACTAAACAAAGCATTGCCAACAATCTTAACCCTAAAATCAGAGGAGGGCTAGGTGATGTGGTGGGCCTGCATTCTAGCTTCCAGTGGCTCTACCATGATGAGATTCAATTGAGAAAATCTCAGTGTTGTTCTGATTTGTGTGCGGAAGTGCAGAGGAGGGCAGAAGCTTTTAGTATCTTGGGAAGTCGTTAGGAATTGAGGCCAAAGAAAGGACAGTCATGTCAATTGCATTCTAAAAAAAAGAAAACTCAAGTGAAAGTCCTGGCTCCTGAACTGCTTCTGGGCTGGCAGATACAGCTCTCTTGGCAGGTGCTGCAGAAAGCTAATGGGCCCATTTAGATCCCCTCTCTCACACAACAGTGTTAGGTTTACAGTTTCGAGGGAGGCCTGGCTGTGATATTTCAGCATTTTTTCTGCAATGAAATTAGGGAATGCATTTAATATTTTAAGACCTCGGAAGAGCTCTTGTCAGCAATCTCCAGTGAAAGCAGCCTTTCAGTCCAGATGTGGCAGAGGGAACAAAACCTTATGTGAAGTGCAAGGCTGACACCTGGAGGGGACTGCTGAGCTGCAGCAGGGGAGGCAACGAGTTAGGCAGGGGTTCTGCAACACAGCTCGAGGTAGGAAAGGTCAGAGGTCAGCTGGCAAGATCCCAGATTTGGGAACTGCTCTCTTCTAGTGAAAGGGTGCTTTAGATATTCTTCCTGCTCCCCTCTTCCAAGATGAAAGAAAGGAACCTATTTGAGATTTTCTATGTCTGATTTCAGGAGTGGAGAAGAACCCAAAGCAAACTGTCATCTGGTCATTTGCTGCTTCTGTGTTCAGAAGTAGTTAGATCAAAACCTACCTTGCTCCATAAGCTGCAACACATAATGCCAGGTTATTTTTTACAGCTGGTTTGACTGATGTATTTGAATTGCTGCTGATCAGACTTCCTGCTGCTTTGGCATTCGTGTAACCGTGCTGTGAATTTCTGGAGCACAGACTCTCAGGGCAGTTCCTGCTGTCAAAGCTGCAGCTGGAAGGTTTGGCGTTAGGTAGAACTTGTTCATTTCATGTCTGTCTCTGCCAGCACCCATGGTGAGGCTTTTCTTGAAGCTGATCCTCATCAAGGAATGCAAGGCAGCTTCTGGGACAAAGTCTTCATGCTTTTGGAAGTTTGCTTTCCAGCCTGGCAAGCACCCATCCATTGCACTTACCTTTTCAGTAATCTCTCTTCTCTGCCAGTATTTGTGAACGCTGTTTTTGCCTGCTCTAATTTTAGAATATGTTAATAACTGAGTTATTTACTGTGCTGGCATTACCATATACTTAGTATCTCACAAACTCAAAGATTATATGTCCATTACATCTCTTTAATTCTCTTTGTGATTGCCAGCATGGTTCCAATCATCATAAACTTTGCTTAGCAGTGATTAGTTGTTTATAGGAAAAAAAAAAGAAGCCAAAACCAAACAACCCCTAGTTATTTTCAGAACTCTTACATGCAGAGCTACTAATCAACCTGCAGTGCTCCTCCCAAGGGCTCCAGATTTCCTCACTGGTGTACCTCAACACTGACCAGCTCTGTATCTTTCCCTCCTAGCCTTCAGTTCCTCAAACATCACTAACATTCAGTTCATCCTGAATGTTAATCCATCAGGATTAACCAGTTTAATGGGAGAGCCATGAAAATACTCACTCCAGCTTGGGGAGGCACACTTGCCAGCTCCAGTAACAGCACAAGACATTTGGTGTGCTGGAGGAGCTTCTTCTCAGCACAGAGACCTGGGAAGCCTAATGCCATCTTTGTGGCTGCTGTTTCTTCAGCACTTCTCATTAAAAGTGTGGCATGACTCTAAAGAGGCAGTGTCACAGTGTGAGAGCTGAAATCCCCCTTTCACACCAACAACAACCAGGCTAGCTCAGTCTGGAAGCAAATGAAGGCTGTACTTTACAGGCAAAACTACAATCTATGATGAAATGCAATGAATATGTACAAATATACACTATTCACAACATTTACAAATATGTACAATCAACAGAAAAACACAACCAAGCCCCCTGGCTTCCCTCTCCCCTCGAGGGGCTGTGCTTCTTCCCAAAGGGGCCTTTCCCCAAGGGGCCTCCCCCCCCCAGCCAGAAGGACTCCCCCCAGACCTCCCTGGCAGAAGGCAGACAGTCAAGAAGCAGAGAGGCTGTTAGACTTAGCTTGTCAAGGTCAGTATGCAGGTGTGTTATCTTCAGCCAGAAAAGAAGAAGCAGGCAGAGTGAGAGAAGATGGACTGGGAGAGTGCCCGACTCTCCACTGTCCCATATCTTGTTTTAAGTAGTGGTTCTTCAACATTTCTCTCTCCCCAATGGAAGTGTTTAGAATAGTCACTATTTTGCTTTCTTACACCCAATAGTGATTTATTTACATTCTTTCACTTTCTCTGCTTGAACTTTGTGAAGAAAAATTAAAAAGGCAGTCTTAAAACCATCACAGGCAGTGACAACTTTCTCTCTCCTCCACCCCAGGAATATTGCGGATGCTGGATTGTCAGTGATGCTGAATCACTCTGGATCTCTTGTGGCTATCCAGTGATGTAGACAAATATCAACTCAAGATCAAGGGTGAACCCTGGCCACTAAACTTGTTTCACTTGTGACTCATTCCAGACTTAAAACCTGGCTCTTGCTGACATTTTATTAACCCAATTTGTCATCCTCCTAACCCCCATTATCCAACCCAGGCAGATTATTTACTTTGAAAAGATGTGTAGATAGCTTCCATGCGAAGCATAAGTAGATCCAGGTGCTATAGCTAGATTCCAGAGGGAGCTGTAGTCATGAGATACATGTGCTGGTAACATCTCTCCTAGATGATTCGAAATTCTTTCCCCTTGTTTAGATATTGTCTGGATTCTCATTGCTGTGAAGCAGCCTGGCACCAACATGGTAAAGAGCCTCATACATACCTTCAGGCCTCTGCGTGGTCCCAGAGAGATCAGCAAAGGTAAATTTAAGCACATACTTAGAGTTAACCACATGCTAAAATACACTCTGGCTTTGGAGTCAGAATCAGTGATTACCCCCTCCTAAACAACTCCCTTTGAATTATTGCATTTATCCCAAAATAAAGCATTCAAGTCAAGAATTAACTTGCTGCCTTCCAGAGAATTCATCATTTCCAGTTTGCAAGCTTGAGGAGAGGCATTCAGGAAGCATCAATAAATCCACTTTGACAGCAAAGCAAAGAGCTGCAAAAGGAGTCACCTGTCAAGGTAATGCAACTTAATTTCTCAGACAAAAATCCTTTTTATAGACAAAATAAAAATACCAGCAAATTCAAACAGCAGGAAGTGCCACACTTGATTGTCTCTCAGTAGGACAAGAAATAAATGAAAGGAAGGCAAGGTAAATGACATGGGTTTACATTTAGCAAGGGGAGCAATAACATAAACTGAGAGTAATAACATACACCGAGAATCTGAGCACGGCAGCCTGAGTGTGAAAAAGGTATGTGTTCCCACAGAAACATTCCTTGAGCCTACATATTTTATCCTGGACAAAGGCAAGGTTGTGCAGCAGGGAGTTTGCAGCTGGTGAGGTTCACAGATTGGACATGAGGGGGCAGGCTTACCTGCAGTTTACTGCGGGAGAAACTGCTGCGGAGTGCTGGGGCAGGTCAGAGCAGGCAGTTTGCTTGGGCCTCCCAAGTTGCAATGTCAAGATCTGGAGCTTTGCCCCCTTCTAGACGAGGGACCCATCCAAGCTTTTCAGATTTCTTTATTCAAAGGGGGAGCACTGTCCCTTTAAAAAAAAGCACAGAGAGCTCAGTCCAAATGGGGAATGAAGCCGAGGCTACCAACAGTTATGAAACCTCCCTTTTAGAGCTTGCAAGCTTAGGGGCCGCCGCTATACTCTGAGGTTAATAATCAGTTTTAATATTCACTTAGGGGGCTGTAAAAAAAGAATGAAAATTTCCTAATTTGAAAATGGACTTGATTGGCAGCTTTATTATCTCTGTAAGGTGCGTGGCATTCCACACAATCAAGTGGTTTTTTTAAATAATCTCACTGCTTAAGTCATACACGCTGCTAATTGCATTTTAATAAGTCTCTTTAAAATCTTTCCATATTTTTTAATATCCTAATATTAGATAAGTGATTGCTGGGGACACTGGAGGGCACTGAAGTTTATAGAAAGAGGAACACCATAATGAAGCTTTATTGGGATGGCATCACCAAACAATTGCTGTGATAGCAACACTCCCAAGCTTGGAAAGGTGCCAGACATTCCCCCCTGGAACTGACTCAGGCACTAGCCTCTCTGGCTCAGGACTGAGGCAGAAAATGGATGCTTTCCGCCTCATAAAATGGCCTCTTTCCGGCTTGGAAATGACTGAGGAACTGTCCACTTTTGACTGGGAAAGGACTTGGGAACTGGTCTTTCTCCATTGAACAATGACATTGAAACACACATTTTTAAATGCTTGATTCTGGCTTGAAACTATAAAAGTGTTTGAAATTTGGCCAGGACTAGGCAGAAAAAAGAAAAGTTGGGGTTTTTTTTACCAGCTCTGTATGATAACAGAGGTGAAAGCCTTCAATGGGAATTAAAACCCCACAGTCTGAAGCAGAATAGATGAACTTTCCATCTCAAAGATCAAACCTAAGTAAGAAGAGAATGAATCTGGAAAAAATATACCATAGTGTGGAGCCATTGAGTGTCTGCATCTCACATGCAGAGGGTACATGAAGCCTTGTCCAAGAATGCCAATAATAGTCCAGGCTTAACCAATTAAAATATTAAAAGCAAATAAACAAGAGCAGCTTAGTCTAGTTGAGAGGTGTCCCTGCCCATGGTGGGGATGTTGGAGTAGATGATCTCTAAAGTCCCTTCCAACCTAAGCCATTCTAGGATTCTTCTGGCATTTCACTATTAGTAAAGAAACCCAGAAAATATATGTTCTTAAAGATTCAAAACCTAGGAAACAAATACAGAGAACCCATAACTGATTTCTTTCCTTTCAAGTCTCATCATATTTAAGTAAAGTTGTTTTTTTGGAACCCAGCTATAAGTTTTAATAGTTGAAATGGGCAGTACTAAAATAGACATCTTGTATTTGTTTGAAAGTGAGCCATTTTCTGGCTGACTGAAGAGCTGTTTGTATATCCATGTGTTTCTTCTGAACACCATCAGAGAATCCTTGGACTCAGTCCATCATATCTTTAGGTCTGATCTTATTCCCACTGAAACCCACTGACTCCCAGTTAAAAATGGATCAACCCAAATTTTACCATATAGTATTAAGAAGAATAGTTTGCCTACAAAGACTAAATTTCTTTTTACTAGTTGTGTGTCTTTCTGGTTTTAAGGTGCATGAGATGCCTCTGTAATGAAAGCAGTATTTCTGACACTAGTTATGGGATAGAAAAAGAGTTGTCAGTTTACAAAATTTCCTGTCTTCCTCTCTTCTTTTTTTTTTTTCCTTCTGAAAATAAGAACAGAAGGTCTCCTTTCACATTGACAGGCTGGGAGGCACATGTTCAGCGAACTTCTGCACAGGAAGTAAATGTCCAGGTCATATTTATCCCTTTTCATGTGGTTCTTTTAATCCCCCAGATTGGGTTTCAGAAGAGTTTTACAGTTTCAGTTTTACAAAGCAAACCTTCCTTTAATGTTGGCATTTTAAAGAAAAAGCTTCAGTCAAAACATGTGTGTTTTACATCAGCCAGATGTGATGTTTGGGGGAGCAGGCCACAATGTGGCAGCCAGCTCCACTGCAAGAGCTGAATGGGTTGCTGTTGGACACTGAATGGGAGCTACTGGTCCTAGGCTGGGGATCAGTCTCCTGGCTCTTTCACTCTGTGAGGGGGGAAAAAAAAAAAGTCCCTGAGGAAATTAAAGATCAGGTCCTGGCCAGCATCGCAGTGGCTTGCATTCCATTAGCCCACATGGCCACATTAGAGAGCAGAGTCCTGCAATGAACAGACCTGTATGCCCAAAAAATGTTCTCTGCTCTGCCCTGGTGAGGGTGCATCTGGAGTAGTGTGTCCAGTTCTGGACTCCCCAGTTCAAGAAGGACAGGGAACTGCTTGAAAGGGTACAGCAAAGGGCTACAAAGATGGTTAGGGGACTAGAACATCTCTCTATTGAAGAAACGCTGAGGGACTTGGGGCTCTTTAGCCTGGAGAAGAGAAAACTGAGGAGGGATTTTATCAATGTTTACAAATACTTAAAAGGTAGGTGTCAGCAGGAGGGGGCCAGTATACTGTCAGTGGTGCCCAGTGGCAGGACAGGGGGTAATGGGCACAAACTTGAACATAGGAAATTCCATCTAAACAAGAGGAGGAACTTCTTTATGTTGAGGGTGGTGGTGGATTGGAACAGGCTGTCCACTTGGATGCCATCCTGTGCAACCTGCTCTAGGTGACCCTTGTCTGGCAGGGGGGTTGGACTAGAAGATGCCCAGAGGTCCCTTCCAGACTCTGTCATTCTGTGTTTCTTGCCTAAACCCCGTTAAGTTCAAGAGAAGTGGTGTTAAAGACAGCAGAGGCATACCAATGTGTCTGTGTGAGTCTCAAGTGGCTGTTCAGGAGGCCATTAGGCAGCCACTGCTTCCCTCCTCCAGAAACACCACTGCTGGTGGCATACCACACCTGGTGACTTCTGGGACAGGCTTGGGGAAGTTTGGTTGTCACCAAAGATCAGTCTGTGTGGCACAGACTGCCATTGGGGTGTCCTGAAGAAGCAGCTCTGTGGCTCTGCTCTTGGTAGAAGCAACAGGAGAGTATCTGCTCTATTGCCAATAAAACGTGTCCCCAGTGAAACACCTTTTCTCGATCAGTAAGCTGCAGGGCCAGCTTCTGAATCCTCTAAAATAAGAGCTGTGGTCTCTTGAGTTGACACCATTAACTTTTTCCTTTCAGTTTTGTGTCAATCCAAGGTCACTGGCCTCCAGGCCTGGACTCTCCATTGATCTCCTTGAGTGATACAAATAGGCTTCCAAGAGAGTTGCCTGCTTTCCTGACTGTATCTAGGTATAGATTTTGTCTTTACTGTGGCTAAATGATATGGTCAGATGGCTTGTAGTAAATTTGGCAGGGAGTTAATTTAATGTCCTGGAATTTGTGTGACTGGATGGAGTTGGGGCTGGACTATGTTGTTTTTCTGGAGTGAATCTGAAGTCTGTATTATAAGATATCTTGTACCATAGATTTCTTTGTAAGTCTATAAGATTGGCTTATTCCTTTGAGAGGAGCTGGGTTGAGCAGGATGGTGTTTGGGCATAGGGGTTACCTGAATCATGCACTGTGCTGAAACAATGGGCTGCCTCTTTTCCTGGGAGTAGGTGAAATGCCATAAAGACAAGGAAACCTGGATGAATTGTGCATTTTAACTGGATTAGAATGAGCTTTTTGGACTGACCATACCAGGACTGAAATGTCTTCTAGAAGGTTTAGCAGGTACTTTGGTGGTGAGAGATTTTGCTCTTCGAGTGGGTTGCATTTGTGTAAGCATGCTGCAGTTTTGCACTCACGCCATGTGCTCCTGTTTCTCTTTGGCTGGGAAATGTCTTGACAGATAACACAGAGGAATAAATATAAACATCTGTAGTTGTATGTTTTCTTTTGAAGTGTGGGAGTATCGAGAACCTGATTCTTATCCTTGGCTGTTCCTCTGATCCTCACTCCAGTTTTTCCATCTTGTTACTTGACCTTGTTGCTGTCAGGTTCTGCCTTTGCAAGGCTCTCGTTAAACTTGAGCTGATATAAGTGTGGGGCTCTGTGAAGCTATTTTTTGGAAGTACCAATTACCAGCAGTTTCCTCTGCTATCACTGGTATGTTTAGCTCTTTACCACTTCTATAAATTGGTCCTGAAAATAAGGAACAGCAGGCTCAACGTTTTCCTGACATCATCCTGTTAAAGCTAGAGCATTCACTGTGGGTGACTGGATTAACTTCTGAGCAAATTCTTGGCTGAAAACTGTTCTGTCAGGTGAAAGAAACAAACCCAAAAACGTTATGATAGGAAAGAGCCAATACGCAATAAACACTGACTCCGTTTTCATCAGGACTTGCTCCTCATGCAGTAGGAAGACAGCTGCAGTGTGACTGACCAGTATAAGAAGAAGAGAAGGTGGCTTTTCCTCATGTCTTCAGATCACAACATTCATATGACTAGGAGGAAAGTCTAGAAGATATGGCAGAAGTTAAGGAAATAAAGGATTAGTCCTGACTTTACCACACATTTCCTATGTGACTGGGTCCATTTCACTCAATTTGCCATTTGCCTTGATTTCCTGTGCAACAATCCTACAATGCAGGAGAGGTAATAGGAAAAGAAAAATCCATCAGTGGCTATGAGGCACTCGGCTGCTGTGGTCAGATAAGTACCACAGTGAAGGATACTCCTCTAAGTATCTATTAAGGACAGCACTTCACAGGGCTATTGCCCCTTCTATCCAAGGTGCATGAAGCATTCCATCAATGCTACTCATACTTCTCCAATACCTCTGAGAAGCAACGCATTATAAATCCCATTTTACAGATGGGCGAACTGGCTTTTCCCAAAGTCCCAGAGTGGTTCAGTGACAGAGCTGGGAATTGAACCATTAGACATTTTCCTCTTCATGACAGCTCTGTACAATCCCAGGACTCATTTATTTTCCCTATTAAAAAAGAAGTAAACAAGTATTTTCTTTCTGAAACCCACTGAGGACAGGGGATTGGGGAAAAAATGGAAGTAAAATTAAAAATAAAATGACATAATTCCCCACTGGCCTGGAGTTGTCCAGTCTCCTTTGCATTCACACTTCTCTTTGTTATGTTTCCTTGAAGTTGAACCTCCCTAGAGAAGGGAACCTCAGAGTTTCTGGTGCTGGAGAAGAAATGCTTCAAGAAAAAGAAAAATAATCGCAGCTGCAATGTTAAAAATAAGAAGCTAATCAAAGGCAGCCCATGTGGGCGCCACTTTCATCTCTCATCTTCAAAGAGGTGCAAACAAACATTGTCGGCGTGCCAAGCAGCAGCCTCAGTGCCTGATGAGCCCATTACTCCTCCAGCGGCCACCCTCCCCTTCCATGCTGCTGAGCCTGTGGGCATGGGACTCCAGGATCACTGCCAAGGTGGGAACCTCTAGTCACCAGAGGGGAAGCCACGTATGGAATTCCTCTGTGGATTCAAATTATTTCATAACAAACATACTTGAGCCCTACAGATCATTCCTTGTACTGTTGCCTTTAGAGCCTTTCTAGCAACAATAGCAGCATCTCTCATTCCCTGAGATGCCAAAAAGCCTCTAGATCAGAGGTTCTGTTCTGGTGTTTTGTTTTCCAAAGATTTGGTTATTTTTAAAAATCACATCCAGGCTCTGATGAAATCCAGACGGACTTAATGCAGTAGAAGAGTGTGAGTTAGTAGTTGAAGTGGTGGCACTTGGGAAATTTGCAGTACTGGTTCTCCTCCCAACCCTTTTGAGAGCTTGCCTTGAAGTCAATGCAGTGAATATATTTGTGCCTCAGTTTTCCTGAGTTTACTTGCCTTGATCTAAGCCTAGCTGTTCCTGCACACCCTAATGCTAATGCAGTCCAGCTAATAATACACTACCTAGGTCTGAACAAGCCAGTTCCAAACCCAACATACAGGGTGATGCTCTGCCTACAACTTAATTCATGGTAGAGTCATCTTAAGTGTGGTGATACTGCTACACTGCTCCTGCTTTCAGAAGGAGAGCATTCCAGGAGAACCTGGGACTCTGTATGTCTATTGTGTGCTGCAAGACAGGATAATCTTCTCAGATTAAGAGGCCAAAGGATAAATAGGGTAGGGAGACTGAGTGAATGAAAGCAAAAAAACCAGGTAATTCATTCAGTTTTATTGCCCTGCCTTGTTCAGAGCATGAGTGAAACCTTACTCACAGATACAGATCTCCAACAGAGAGAATCCTCTGGGTTGAGGATGTAAAACACCCATTCAGCTCCTGGGCTCTGCCACTGCTCTTGTGAAAACTCTTAGGCTACTTCAGTTGCAAAACCTGATGTTTTAGATAAATGGATTAAAAGAACTAGATATTATTTCTTTGACTAAACGGCATCTTAATGCTGCTAGATTCTTGGTAGAGAAGATGCCTTTACCACCTTGTACCTGTCTGGGGCTTTCCTGCTCTGTTAACCTTATGAGCAACATTACAGTAGCTGCAAGAACAGTTCACTGGTGCGGTCATCCACCAACAGAAGCTCTGTGGGGCCTGCCCTGTGTTCACAAGGAAAGACTGGAAGATAGAGGGGAGGGAGTAGAATTGGATCCAGTTCATCGTAATGAGGAAAGCCTGTCCCAGCCAGGGAAGGATTCAATTAGGAGGCCGGAGGAATATGGATGATGTACAGAGAGGGCACCAGGACATCTGGGGCTGCCACTGCTAACAAGAATAAAGGTGCTCTGCATAAGACCAGGATGCAATCATAAGGAAAGAGGAATCTGCTCCCAAGTTGAGCTGATTCCCCCTCCCCTCTACAGTGCACAACAAGGTACAGATTAGACCATTACACCCAGGGGAAGCCACAGAGTCGCACTCTCTTTTTCATGGACAGTAGCAGGAAATTGGTGGATTGGAACCAAATGAGAAGCCTGACTCAAACCAGATGTGACCCTAGGAAGATCAGAAATGCAGAGATGGTTTTGCTTTGACATATCCGCCAGTGTTGAGGGTGAGGGAAGGCAGAGGGTGGCAGAGGCCGATTAGAGTCTGCTAGGTTGTGTCATGTCGGTAAACAGACCAGCTGGGTTTCAACACAACTTTATAGGCACCCATTCTACTGCTGTATAGTCAAACCCAGGAATGTATCCCAAATCTTAGCTGGCTCATCACCTGCTTCAACAGCGAGACTTTGATCTGGAACCTTCCTGGCCACAGTCTGCAGGCTACGGCCATTAGGGTTTGACAGAGCACCAAAGGTACCCTCTATTTCCATTATTTGGGTTTGCTTAGATGGGGAAACAGAGGAAAATTAAAGCAGAGAACTATGGGAACATCCATGTCAAGTACCAACACCAAAACCACCACTCTCTGCATCTGGATTTTAGCTCAGCAATTCTGTGTGTATTTCTGACCACTTGCTCAAAGGTAATTTATTTTCAAACCTCAGGAGATAATGATGGGAGTAGAATTGAACTGGGTGGACATTTTGTGTAAGGATGCAGCTGTGGAGTCCTGTGATTAGGTGATTTTTTTTTCTTACTTGCATGAGTCAAGAGCAAGTTCTGACCTCAATAGTCTCCAGAAGGTCTGAAATTCTATCACTGTAAAGGCTCTGAAGTCAAGTCAGTACAAAGTAATCCAATGTATTCATTCATTTTCAGATCTCATGATTATAAAAGCCTGATGCGTGAGTTTTTTGCTTATTTGATTCTGGTAATAATGAAATGAAATGACGGGAAATCAGCTTCTGCCCGGGTGCTCCCTTCCTTCATCCCCTCTCTCTAAACAAGGAGTCCAAAATTAACTTCACTTAGCATTAAATTCTTTCAAAGGCCTTGAAGACAGTGATCAGTGTGTCCTTTATTTTGTGCCAGGCCACAGGACATTTGTAACAGAAAGGCAAAATCCCTTGTCCAGCCATTTGCTTCCCTGCTGCTGCCTTAGATGGAACAGTTAGTTGGTGAATTACCCTGGGTGAGGAAGAGCCTGAAGGAGGTTGGCATGTTTCATAAAGAACCACTAAGTCATAGAGGCCTTCTCCTGGTCCAATACCAGCTGGTAAATCAAGAAGGGCTTAACAGTAAGAGCAGGAAGAAGCCAAATTCTTGCTTTTTGTCATCTAAACGTCAGGTTATGGACAAATGCTCCACTGTTTTGACCAAGTAGAGTTTTGCACTCTTAGCATGTGTGTAAATGTGAGGGAGGAAATGGGCAGACTGGAGTTGAGTGAACTGGGATGAAGCCTGTGTCTGCCTGCAGAATGTCTCTGGCATCAAAACGAACCCAGGCATCGTTCAGGAGGAGCCTGAGATGCAGTGAATATGGACGTAATGATACAACAGGAGCATGTTGCTGGAGACCCTGTCAGCACTCTCATGCTTTACAACTGTATCTGACCCCTCCCAGGGCTGGAGGGTGAGTTTCTGGTTTGCATTAGCCCAGATGAGATGCAGCGTTGACAGTGCTCAGCAAGGTTCACAGTGGAGTTTTGTTAGCTGGCCACCCCAAGCAGTAACAGCCACGCGTGGGACAGTGTTGTCAACTGGGTACCTTATAAAGCAAGCCAAGGGTGCAGCTTTTCAAATGATGGAGCAGAAACTTCTCCTCCCCCTTTCCCAGACACTTCAGTGGTTGTAGCCCAAACCTCAAAATAGCTGTCAAAGAACAAGCTGGATTTCATTCTGCTAGTGGTGTCTGCCTGATGTTTAGCACAAAAGTTTCATTCTCCAGTGTGAAGGGGACAAAGTCCACAACTTTTTGTCTCAGTCCCAAAAGGAATGAGTTTATAGGCATAAGTCACCGACATTCCTATTAGCAACACTGTCCTGGTGCATCAGTGAGGTGATGGGAAGCACTAAATATTTGTAAAGACTCTTTCCTCGACAGGAAGGTCCAGTGGGACAGAAGAAGGTGGTCTCTGAAACCGTGTATTCCACATTCTTAGCTCGCCTTGCAGAATTCTTGATAAGGATTACCCCTGAAGGTAAGTTGGTTTCTCCAGGCTGGATCTGTTTGACTCCTTGCTAAGATGAAAGAAATCTGAACATGGGGACATGACCTTGCCCTTTATGTTCTTAATACCCTATTAGAGGTCAAGCTACCTAGGGGATGTTTGTGAAATCAGTCTGTCAGGCTTGAGGAAGAACAGGGTCTGAAGCTGAGAGAAGACTGGCTAACCTGCAAAGCAGTGCACTGAAGAGAAAACGGTTTACTTTCCTGAAGAAAATGGAAATTGGCTCCTCAGTAAGGCACTTTCCAGCCAGTTTGCATAACCCTTACTTGGAAACTAAACAGAATTGACCAACTTGTGATTTATGACAACTGCCCTTGGCATGTGCTCTGTTCTGTTTGCACCATTGCCATGGCAGCAGAGGAACTATTTATTCATCCAGCTACCTCACCACATCCTGGCCTTCCATTGGAGACAAAGGCAAGACTTGATTCAAAATGGCAAGGAAAGCTACTTAGCGCTCAGGAAACTGGAGGTCAAATGTCATCTTTTCCTATTCTTCTGCCTTTTGCACATTATCATTTCAGACTGAGAAGGAAAGGCTGGGCAGAATCATTCCTTATGCTCAGAGCTGTGTTTGTCTGAGGGTCTTAAAAGCTTCACAAAGCACAACCCCAGACTGCTTTTTATCTCTGTGTGTGCAGAACTACAGTCATGAACTTGCTCTGAAGAACTGACAGTTCCAATACCCCAATTTAGTATCTATTAGTATGAAGTGTCGGTCATCACAGCCACATTAAAAGTCCACATGCTGGAGTGTGGGTTTCACACTAAAGTGACATGATAGCCCACTGTACCCATTTGGACCAGGACTATGGCAATGCTTAACTGGACCCTTCATGCTCAACCTGATTTTGAGATGTTCCTAGCAGCTTTCCTGACCTCCACGTCCCTTTCATAGGAGTAAGGGAAGCTTAAGGTTTTCCACTGCTATTTATTGTCCATTTTTGACCCTCATAGTTGCTCCTCCAGAACATTTGTGGGACTACTGTGCATGGCAATTCATTTATCCAGGCTACAGTACATCCATTTTGGGGAAAAGGGTTATTTCTGATGAGTCTAGGGTACGGTTTACTGTGTAGTCTCATAAACAGTGTTTTGGCAATATTGAGGCAGCAATGGGAGGCATTTGATGAGCTATGTGAATGGCCACAATATATTCAGTAGGATTGCCTTCATGATGTCAGCAAGCTGTGGACAGTGAGGAGCAAATCAAAAGTAGCCCAGGAAAACTAAGAATAAGTCAGTGAGCAGAATGAGCAACTGGCCAGTGAGATGGGAATCCTGTGAAAGAATCAGAAGGGCCAAGACCAGATTTTCAAGAACAGGCAAGTCAATGACTGGCTACTGAATATCAGTTATATTTACCTGTGTGATTATCTGATTAGTATATAAATGCATCTTCTTGATGCATTCCAGCCAGTGGGTAAGGATTAGAGATTCTCTGTCTAGTGTTGTGTTGCAATGAGATGGTTATGAAATAATTACCTCAATAGATTACACACATATATGTATATATATACCTATATATAGTGAGGTCCTGCTGTCTTGAGAGACTAGATAGATGCCTTCTAAAACTTTTAGCTGAGAACCCAAGCCCTCTTTTTGTCAAAAATGTAAGCTATGCATTTAGTATAAAGCAATATGTGGACACTTACTGAAGGATTTGGTACAAGATGAGATCCCAGCAGGTCTGGCAAAACCCAAAAAATTCCCCCTTCCAAGTCTGTGTTGCTCTGTTTTGCTGCTACATTTGTAAATGCAGTAAGCTTCAACAGTAGTTGTAATGTTTACCTCAGGACTAGCATTATTCCTGACTAGGTAACATCAATATGTGTTTGTTCAGGGTCCACCTTGATCTCCTGTAGACCCCTTCCAACCTTCCAATTTCTCTCTTCTCCTTTCTCCCTGCCACAAGTACCCACGCACTGCCCTTAACAGGACTGTGAGTCGTGCTTTCTGGATCTGTAATCCTACCCTGCTCATTGTTTGCTTGGAGATGCATAGATCTTCTTTCATAATCTCTTCACATGAAGCTGTGGTGAAAGTTTCTGGGTTTCTCTGGGCCATGTGGTCTGAGCATGATGGATTTTCTGTTTATGCACAGCCAGCCACTGTTAAATGAGCAGCACAAACTCAAGAGAGTGAAAAAGGGCATGAGAAGTTGGAACTCATTTAAGGGAATATATGGAGCGAGCTGCAAAGCCAGGGAGTGTTCATCCTCCAAAACAAGGGGGCTCTTCCTTTTCTCTAATGTGGGGTTGAAGAAAGAGGGGGGTGTGACATGCTGCACACTAAGACTGGAATTCCAGACTAGTTCCTGAATTCCTGTATGCAAGCACACAATGGCTGACGTGATAAAAGCAGGGTTTGCATATGTCCAGGGGCTTCAAGATTGTTTGAGGCTTCATCTGTTTTAACAAACTACATTCTTCTAGATAATAGCTTTTACTCAGTAGCTCTCATTTCATCCTTTGGGGTCAAAGCCTTGCTTGGTTGTGCTGAATTTACTGATGTGATCAGGCCTTTTACTATGGTGCTTGACTACTGGCATAAAGCCTTTGGGGGTCAAAACGAAGCAAGCCTTCATTAGCAGCTGTGGTCCAAGTTCTCACAATAGCCACAGTTCTCACATGAGATACCTATCTTTTCCCTTCCATAATGTATTAACACCATGAAGAGATTACTAGGAGCAACAGTTTCACAGCAAATAGCTCTGTGGTTCCCACAGCTATGCCCACCTGGATTTTAGAGCAGGATGGGTTAACTCAGGGAATCTCAACTGGTTTTAACAGGCAGCCAGTGTGCTGGGATGATGGTGTCAAAAAGCAAGCTGAGTTGGGATGCTTCTTGAAATAGGCAGAGCAAGCATCCTTGGGGAAGAGTTGATGATGGGGTCACATAATTCACTCTTCATGTTAATTCTTCTCTTTGGAGCCAAGGAACAAGGCTGTTAAAATGCTTGCCTTGCCCAATACTTTGGGACCAGCAGTTATAATTACACTTATTCTAATACATATCCATACACTTAGTGACTCACTGATGCAAATCTGTTTGACTCCTTCTGGAGGGGTTTGCAGCAGAGGGTGGCAGAGGAGGAGACAATCTCATCTCTGAGCTTGAGCCCAGGGGTGAGATTTCTGCTCCTTTACACACCCTTGTAACTCTGACGGACTTCATCGAGGAGCCTGCATTTTTTTTTTGGTTTAAGCTGCAGCTCTTCACTGAGACCTGACCCAAGTTCTTCACTGAGACAATGTAATTGGGACATAAGTGAATTCCAGTCAGTTCAGGAAACACATCCTTTCAGTTCCTGAAAACATGCTATTATTAATTAACGAGCGCAAATACTAAGGGGGCCGCACGCCTTTCCTGCCTTGGTCTCAGACTTGTGTCTCTCCATTCGTCTCTTCTTGCTAAATTTTTCAGTGTTTTTAACATCAGACTGATGTTACGTATAATTACCAACTTTGCACCAAAATTATATTTGACATGGCTTGTGTGGGAAATTAGAGCATTTCAGAGACTACAAATTCACCTGGGAAGATGAGCCAGGCAAGACAAGGCAGTGCAGAGTGGAAGTAATTTGAATATTACATGTGCCCTCCTGAAAATGCCAAAATCATTTAAATTGCTAGAAAGGATATTTTCCCTAATTAGCTGTGTGTGCTGGAGGGTTCATAATAATGCACTGGCTGTGGGAGAATGGACGGGCAGAACCGGCTGCCTCTGCACCACAGGGGGCAGTGGGAAGAGTTCTCCCTTTCCTCTCTGGAAGCAGAAAGATATTTATCATCCCTGCAGCTGTTTACAACCATACCTCTCTTTGTAAATGTAGTGAGATTCTCCTCAGCTGGATGATTACCAGGTGGTCACCCATGGTGGTAGCCACTGAGGGAACCCAAGAGCATGTGAGTGCTCCCAGCTCAGATCCTTTGCTATTTGCTATTTCCAGAGGAGCTAACAGCCTCGGCTTTGCTCCACCCTCAGGCATGACTGTGCTGCTCTCTGACACTTCTTCAGCTTCACAGGGTCCCACAAATACAGCCTCCATTCTCCTCACTTTGCTCTTGACTCCCTGGGGCCCTGCTGGTACGTTCTCACTTCCTTCCACAATTACAGTGATAGCCCCAGTTAGGCCAAGCCAAGTCTCTTTCTTTTTCCTCTTTAAATTACCCTGATGACTGCAGACATTCTGGGGAGAGTCGTGCAGGGAGAGCAAGAGGCGGACACGTGCTCACGGAGCTTCTCTCTTCCTGACATCGATTGTTTAAGCACTAAACCATTCGCTGACTCTTGTGACTCTAAATGATGTGGGGCTTTTTCGAGGTTTTCCTCCCCACAGCTACAGAAACCGCACTGGAGCTCCAGTCTCTCTAATGTAAGGGCTTCCACCTGCGACTCTGCAGCGAGGCTGCTGCTGGTTCCATCTCCTTTCCTGCCATCACCGCTCCTGTGGTTTCTGCTTAGTTACATATTCATTTTTATAATGCAATTATCATCTTGTGGGATAAAGGAGGGGAAGACACCCTAATTAGCTGCTTAAAGCACTTTAAACCTGCATGTGTCCATGTCTTTAAAGGAGACAAGACTGCAGAATGGAAGATGCTGCATTGTGCTACACATTCCCAGTGCTGAGCAGAGCAGGTAACAGGATTGTACCCACACTGTCTGCTCCACTGCCATGGCAGTGATTTCCCATTGCACTGTCACAAGGCTGGCATCACCATCGCTTCCTTGCACCACGAGGTATCAGTTGCACCCTGGCAAAGTGAATATAAATCATTACCCTATTGTGCAAGCGAGGAGTTTTGGCTTGGGAGCTTTTCAGAATTGCTTTATGTGGAATGAACAATAACACGAATTTCAAGACAGGGTAGAAATGGGCTTTAAGCTCTCCCACATGCATTTGCCTGTCAGGGATCCTGAAGCACTGTAGTACAGGTTCAGAGATGTGGAGACATCTTATTCCCAATGAAATTGGAATTAGGTGCCTACGTTCCCCAGAGGTTCTGGTTCTTAACTGTATGGAAAGGCTGTTTGTAACAGCAAGGAGGAACATGAGTATTGGCCAAGGATGCCTAGCTAACACCTGCTTTTTGGGAAACTGCCCTGGCATCTTTAGTGTCCACAGAGTGGCTGGGCCCTGTGGTTAAGGTTTCAGCATGGTCCTTGGCTTGCTTCCCTTTAAAGATGAAGAGCTGAGTTGATTTGAGAATATTACTCCTGGACAGCTCATTGATTCCTTCCCATGCTTTCTGAGGACTGCAGGCAGTCCTTGGTTTGTCAACATCATGAGCCAGTAGCCTTTTGCAGGTGGTGACTTTCTTGGAAGTTCCATACAGGGCTCAGTATCATCGCAGGTCCGTGTGCCTGATGATGATGGAACAATGAAAGATGATGTGCCTGGACAGGAAGGGAGGTGGCTTCAAGAAAACTTGAAAAACAAGAAGCATTGTTTTGTTTTAAATGCTGATTGTTTTGTGTAACTTGGGCAACTGTTTACTATTCTTGCTGTACAGGAGAGGAGGGAAGTGGATGAGTAATGCGCACTGATGAATGGCTTTGCTCATAAAGTGATAGTTACACCCTTTGTCAGACCCATTTCATACAGTCTGTGGCCTTCATATTACCTTAAGTCATCATCCATATTCCTTTAACGCAACAGCATTTGCAGCTCAGGGCTTCAGGATTCCTTGGAGGGTTCCAGACTGGCATGGGCTCTGGAAGCCATCACTGGCCATCCTGCAGGACAGCAAGGAGGGTACGAACCATTGGCATGTAAGATCCCACCTGTAGTAGCCACTGAGAACAGCAGGTAATGCCCTCCAGGGAGATTCCGTGACACCTTCCCTAAATAATGTAGCATCTCCTCTAGCTTGTTTGCCTTTTTGCCACAAGAGCATGTGGAAATGGCAAGCATTTTGTTGTGCTAGCAGAGCTGCCCCTAACTACCCAAGCAGATTGTCCAGGTTGTCTCCAAGCTCCTCTCCTCTCCATCGTGGTTTCCGTAGTCTCTTTTCTTGGCACTAGATGGTGCCAGGAACCCTCGTGCAGTTGCAAGGAGCAGGAGGCCTTGACTCGCTTTGCACCTCAATGAGAAGATGCCTCTGGCGTGGTACGCAGGCTTTTCAGGAACTGTTTCCCCCAGGGGCTGTTTCCCAGATCTGCCTCTCAATCAAGGAAGAGATTTATGAAGTGGAAAGATGTCACAGAGACGAGCTGGCATGAGGGGAGGGAGGGGAAGATTATCTTCCGGGCTGTGGGCAGAATTTTCACAAGCTATGCAATTCATAATTTCTTCTGTGGGATTTCCTTATTTTTCTTCTTTTTTTTTTTTCCCTTTAAACAGTGTAGTTTTTACCAAGAGGAAGTAGACGGCAAGGGCTATTCAAACAAATGCACAATGAGCTCTCCTCTCAATAGCTCTCTGTGCCCTTCAGGCCTGACCTGAAGCAGCTTCTCATAAAGCAGTCCTGTCCAGCAGCTAGTCCCATCACTATTTCTCTGCTCTGATTTACCACCCACAGTTCTCTCCCAAGCAGAGGATTCTAGCATGCATGCAATTATTTTCATTTCAGGAGTCAGTATCCTCTAAGACTACCTGAAGCCAGCAAATGCCATACATTTGTGCTTGTATAAAAGATAAACAAACTGCTGGGTCCCACTAATGCTGATCATCTCCAGAGTCCTCATTTTAAGATAGATACCCTTATTTATTTTGGTGAAGCACTGGAGCTAATCTCAGGTGCTGAGAAGTGAAGCAAGTAACACCTCTCCAGTTCTCAAGAGCATGTCCTCCAGAGCTCCAGAACTCTTATTTCATCAATTTCTGATGCATATCACCTCCATAAGGGACTTCCAAACTTTGGTTGTCATAATTCCTGGCTTCTAGGGCAGACTTTTGTTTTCCAGGTCAGTGTTTTTTTTTAACACCCCTCTTTTTGCTCTGTGGTAGATGTAATTTGCCCCAGTTATTTGCAGAGTAGATGGGACAAGCTGTGGCAGATGTATACATTGTGGTTTACTGTGACAGGCAGTTAAAAAGTCCGATCATTGCATTTCTACTTCCTGTCTTCCCTAGTCTTGTTCCACTCCTGAACTTGCTTGTCTTTTATTTATTTTCTGCCTGTCTTCTTTCTTACCCACCTCCTCCCAGCCCTCTGGCCATTCTGCCTGCCCTCTCCTCTTTCCCTGTCCTCCAAAGGACTACCCATCCGGGCCACCAGTGTTCACATCCTCTTGCCATCATCCCATTAGTACATGGTGGCTGTGCCATGTTAGCCTGCATATGCTGTGACAAAAGCAGTACAACCAGATAGGGAAACAGGGGAATCAAGCACCCCCTGAGGCCTGCAGAGCATCACAGGGAATGAGAGGGAAAAGCTATGGGTACAGGGGAGGATCCAGCTGTTCTGGGAGGTGCTGGATCCAGCTGTCGGCTGAAACATTTAAAGGCAATGTTTTCTGTATTGAAAATCCCCTCCATTCCCCTGAGCATTCCCCTTGCAATGATGTTTCATTGCATCTCACCTGCACTTTTCATTGTTACTCCCATGGTGTTATTTGCATTCCTGACTTTAGTGACTGCTCTTGGAGGCAAACATGGCTCTAGCAACTTCCTAAGAGAAAAGGAGCCCCTCCCTGGTGAACAGAGTGGTGGAACTGAGAAGCTGAAGAAGTCAGGTGGGGCTAGCTGTGACGTTTGTATGGGGTAAGAGACCAAACAGTGCCAGGACTGAGACAGGGATGGAAACAGGGCAATAACAGGGTGTGGTGAACATGAGGCAGGAAAGCAACCCATGGAGTATGGGACAGTCTCTGCTGAAAGGTGACTCTAAGATAGAAGCCCTGTGAGCAGACGGATACCTGAAGGAAAAAGGAGGACCAATTAAAGAACCCATTATGCAGGAGAAGGACTTAGAGAAGTGAAGCCTGTGGAAGGGAGCATCCTTGCTGCAGCAGGACCCTGCCTTCCCCCCTGTAGGCCCATCAAGAAAGACAGATGTCACGTGCATTGCCAGACAGCTATTATAAAGCTTATCTCTATATATTATGGCAGTGACAAAAAAGCTGCTGGATTTAGACCCTCAGGTTTGGGTGTGCTGTGCAGAGACTGAGAGCTAACTCCGAAAAAGCCAAAGTCAATACAACTGAAAAGCAATGGCTGAGAAGGGCTGCCTGGAAAACATAAGCAACTCCTTGTGTCTCCATCTCTCTACCCTTTCACTCCTAAAATGTGCACCAAGGTACCCTATTTTCTTTACTAGTCATCCAAAAACATGGAGGTTTTTTCCCCTAAATACCATCTCCTCTTTAGAAGTGAAGTAAATCCCCACCCATCCTAAAACTGACCCCATGATTTCTCTGAATGAACTTCCAGAGCCACCTTGTAATGAGAGCAGTGGTAAACTGCTGAGGAGTCCTTTGTGGTACCCTGTTCTATCAGCTGCTCTAATACCTTTTTGATTATCTCAGTGGACACAGATATAAATGCTGTGCCTTGGATCCCTCTATCTATGCAAGCTATCTCCTTTTTTTTTTTCATTTTCTTTTTAAAATAAAAATGACTGCTGATGTTTATGCCCCTGTAATACATTATGTATTATTTTGTTTTAAGCGCTGCCTTTTGCATCCTGACAGTAACAATAAAATGTGAGTATGGGATTCCTAATACAGACAGACTAATGTTTCCACTGCTAGCCTTTCCTATCTCTTCTTTTTTTCTTTCTGCGCTCTAAGCACTTTTCTAAAGGCTCCTTTTATATTCCTAATAAAATTAGAGCAAAATACATCGATTTACTGGAAAAGAGGGTTTGGGTGTTTTTTTTTTCCTTGGTGATAGCACTTTCTTCACCACCCCCCTTAAAAATGCTTCTGAATATTCCACATCAAAGACCTCCCAATTTCTTTCTGGGGTTTTCTTTTCAGTTCCCCAATGATTTTTTTTCCCTTGGCTCTAAGAATACTCTGCTTGTTGCCCCAACTACAGACCATTTTGTCCATGCTGATCTTCTGCAGCAATTATCTTTCATTAATGCATTTTAGTCATATCTCCAAATACCAGTAAATGGCTGATCCACACATACTGGGAACTGATCTGGATGGGACCTTTTTACTCGTTTTCCATCTATAGATTGTACAATCCATATCCTGATGCTCAACTTCCATTTTAGAGTAATGGATGCCTTCTTGCTCCACTCCTTCTCTTCTTGCCTCTTAAACCAAGTTGAGGCAGCTGTGAATTACCAGCTCAAACTTGCTGGTGGCGTTGCACTGGTGCAGATAATCTTAGATGAGAAATTAGTCCTGTTGTGGTCATATTGCTCATGGTTGTGAGTTGTGCCCTGAGTTCTTTAACTCCCATGGAGATTTGGATTGACCTCCTTCTTTTTTTTTGAACTCTCACAACAGCCTGCATGTGGTTACAATAAGGGGAGGGAATGATCAGGGCCCATTGAGTTTGCTCCTACTCTGCAGTACTGGGAAGCTTTCAGAACCCGTCACTGTGCTTTGGGGATTTTAAATTTCCGAGATATTCACTTAGTTATGGAACAGGCTAAAATCTGTCATGCTGATTTAATGAGAGAGTAGGGGAGGGAGGAGACACAGGCACACACACAAAAAAAGGCAATTTTCCTTGTAACAGTTGTGTTAAAATATTGATACAGATGCATAGTGAAAAAAACTTAACGAGTTGTTAGTGTTAGAAATAATGCCAGCATTAGACATCTCCTGTGTGCAGAGGTTCCAAGATGGTGTTCAGCATTTCTGGGAAAGGGATTTCACAAGAAATGTGGAATTGCTGTACCTAGGTCAGACCAGTGACACTTTGGTCTGGTGTCTCCTCCCAAGATATCTAAACTGTCCTGTCTTTAACCACAGAAGGTAGTGCTGATAGTAGCCATTGTGTGGTTAAGATCTGACTATTTTTACCAAAGGTTAGGTGTTGAATGCTCCTGAGTGCCCTTTATACTGCATCTCTTACTGAGGTTATGTGTTGAGTCCAGGACCAAGATCTTGTGGTTAAGGCAGTATGCTGGCACATGCTACCTAGTCTTGATTCCAAACTCTGTTGCAATCTTTACCTACATTGGGCATATCCTTTGTTTCTGTGCATCCTTCTGTTTTCATCCTTTGTTCTGTGCATTGCAGAATGCATTTCCCCTCCTTTTTTCTCCATGTGGCACCTTCTGATTCTGCAGGGTTGCAAACACAATAGAAAAGGAGATCTCTTTCTCATACATTTTTACTAGTTTTTCTACTGTGATTCTCTGATTTTGATCAAAGTTTCAGCTGCTTTTGCTGCCTGGGTTTCCTGTCAAACTGAGAGGTTTCAAACCTTCCAGTGGTAAGCTGCTCCTGGGGATATGTGCTCCCTGGAATCCTACAGCTTCACTTTGTATCATCTCTTTGTTAAATGTGTATGTATGTGGGACTTCAGAGTGACCCACAATGTCTCTTTCAATGCTGATCCCTAGTCTTGGGCCTTTCCACTGATTCTTACTCCTGGAAAAGTCACCAAAATGAATCTGTTCTTGCAGAGTGTAAACCAAGTTAAACTGGGTATGCTGGGCTCTGTTAATGCAGACCTCTATCCATCAGAGACTCAGCTGAGACCACTAAATCTGAGCATTCCTTTTAAGATGAAAATGAGAAAGGAATTAATTTTAATGAGTGATATTTTTGCCGCTGCTTGCCCTGTCGTGTGCGGCCTCTGTGTAGGCAGTGTGATCTGCCATCATGTCAGTGCTCCATGATCAAATCCTTTCCAAGAGGGGATACATTACATGGGTTTCTGTGTCAATTCCAGTCCCTGAAGAACGTTGCCAATCCATTAAGAGCCTGGCAGGCTGTACTGGGAAATGTTAGCATGAGCAGAGAAGAGAGAGGCAAGCCTGAGAATAAGGAGACAGGAAAGATTAATCTGAGCAGAAATTCTGCATCCAAAAAGGGACTTCCAAGGATGTATTATCTTCAGCTCATACTTTGCAGATTGTTGTTCACCTTGCTGAAGAGCTTATCAAGAAGACTTCCTAGCAGAAGAGAGTTTCCCCTGTACAGCACGGTTTGCTTGGCATCCCTGGCTCTTGCTTGCCAGCAAGATATTTAGATGTGATATTAGTGATATTTAGAGACCTGAGAACACTATGAGTATGTTAGGCTGTGTTCACTGACAATCTGCTTCAATAGATTGAATATGATTCAAATCTGCTTGAGCCCTCCTAAGTATTAACCCTTTAAATATCTAGCCCTTGGTATTACTTATGGCTGTCTGGCTTTGCACTGGATTCAGAAAATATTGGTTGCTGTTCACGGTAGGAGAGTAAAGAAAAAGTGATGATGTTTCTCTTGGATCAGACTTTTCTTTCTCTGCCACTCTCTACAAAGAGCAAAGACTAGGACAAGCCTCCTGCCATGGTTATCTACTGCTGCCCCTTGTGGGCTTCTGACAGTGGACTGGATTGAGAGCTGGTTTGTCTTCTGTTGTCTTATTTTAACTTAAGTGGTCTGACACTTGTAGGTATGTGGCTCCCATGAAGAAAGAAAGCCCTTTCCATTGGGAGTGACCCTAGGATAGGAGTGTGCTATGCTGAAGGAAAGTAGGGTGAGAGTCTCTTCCTCTGGGCTGCACAGTATTTTGAATCAAGGCTGGACTCCGGGATGGATGCAAACACAGCATGTGGAGGGCTCCATCCAGACTCCTGTCAATAGCAAATACATCTTCAGAACTCTTCTCACATTTGATGCACAAACCTCTCCTCTGTGTCCCCTTATGACAAGGGTTTAGTTTGTTTTATTCCTCTTTCCCTCCCCATTACCAAAAAGGCTTCTATCTTCCACATCTGAAATTTTGGGTCATTTAAGCAGGAGGGAGTGATGGCTCTGTGGAAAGTCTCCCAGGTGTTCATAGGTGGCTATGGTGACAGAGCAGCAGTGTCTGAATTTGAAAGGACAAGGAGTCAGTGAACTCAGACTGCTGCAGTGCTACCATTAATGACTGTGGCACCAAATGCTGAGCTTTCAAAAGCTGTCATTCTCTGTCCTGGGGAAGGTCCATCTTGATTACCAAGTCTCCTGCTTGAGATCCTAACACCTTGAAAATGAAGTATGCAAAATACAGGAAGCATTTGGGGCTTTTTGAGAGGACAAATCAGGTGATTTCTAGCCACTTTACCCATCTTTGCACCATTTTGAGTGAAACTGCTCAAGGTATCTATCACATGGCACATTGCATGTGAAGAGAGACCCCCCCCCCCAGTCTGGTTCCGTTCTCTTTGCTGGTGTTAACATTCATGAGGGGATGTGGGACATCCTTTTGTACCAGACATATCAGCCAATCTGAGCACAATTTACTACCAGAGACTTAAGGAGAACAGTTCTGACTGGCATTGCCTCCTGGGCTCCCAGTGTGACTGACCCAGCACTGCTGAGCAGGGCAGGAGTTGGGGGTTCTTGGCACAGACAGAGAGATTTGGTTCTTTTCTGGCTGGGATTCCGGCTACACTTGTGGGTTGTTCTCTTTTTGCCAGCTTCCCCTCTGAGCACCAAAGTGCCCCCACAAACCACACGCCCATAGCACTCCATTCAGGTTTCTCTGTCTTCAAATCCCAGTTTGCCTGGTCCCTGAAGCGGGCTCAGAGAGCAATCAAAGCCACTGCAGTGCAATTTCCGACGGAGAATTTCCTTCCTATTTCTGAGTGTGTCTGTGTGTGTGTGTCTGTGTGTGTGTCTCTCTGTGTGTATTTACGTGTTTCAAAAAGAAAAAAGACCAACAAAACATTTTGGTTTTGTGCACTAAGCACTTTTGAGGGCGATATGGGGCCCTGTAATACAGGGGTTTATAACCTCCTCAGCTAATGCTCTCTGACACTCTGTTTTGATATCATTACTACATTATACTCACAATTTTTGAGTGAAAAAATACAGTACTTAGAAAGTCGAAATTCATAAATAAATTCATGTCAAACCGCACTTAATATTGATTTTGTTAGTGTTCAGATTCAATAATAAGGTACTGCGTGCATGAATATTTAAATATAATCATCATTTCTGCATCTCCTAATGGCCTCTGCTCTTCTACACTCAATTTAAACACAATTTAAAAACTATAATGTATTGAAAAATACTAGGATTTAGCAATAAATCACCATTGGGATACTCCAAGCCTTTTATAGGATGGCTCAATATCTGCTTCTCAAGGGACAGCACAATTAGATTCATGTTTTTAAACTTCTCAATTATCCATATACCATAATTTTATGTGAAAGTTTGTTTCTCTTCCTCCCCCCTCCAACCCTGCTCCCCCTCCTCACCCCCCACCAGATACTCTCCTAGTAGGAAGCGGAGAAATCGCTAAGTGTTCTCTTAGCTGGGTTAGTGTAGTAAAAAGGAGTCAAAGGTCACAGTCCTCAAACTGAATTAAATCCAGAGGCTGTCAGGGAAAGCAGAACGCTGACTCACTTAATCACATTATTTGGGGAAAAATCTAGGGGGAGGAAAGAGATAAAATGACTCAAAATGAACTCGCCAAGGAGGAAGCGGAGTTTTTATATTTATTTAAAAAGCAATATTCGTCTTTATCAAATAGACGCAGGATGGTTCGATCAGGATGGAGCTGGCTGGATGTCTGCGCAGTCGCAGGCAAGAGAGCCCTGGGCAAGCACTTTTCTCCTTAGCAGGATCAGTGAGGGGAGGATGCGGTGCCCTCCGTTCCTTCAGTGCCAGGCTGGGTTGTGTGGTGGTGGCGGGGGAGGTTCTGTAGTGCTGGTCACTAAGGTGTCTGCAGACCACACCCGCTGAGGTAGGTCAATATCGTTATCCTCATTTGACAGATGGGGAAACTGAGGCACTGCTGGGTGAAGTCGTTATGGCAGAGCCACAGTGGCAGAGCTGGGAGCTGGTCCTTGGGTTTGTAGTGCTAGAGCCTCTGCCCAAGCTATATGGCCATCTTCTCTCTCCCACCAGCATCCTCAGAGCCGGTGATGGAGAGGGAGATAAGAAGGATCTAGTATCAGAATCTAAAGTAATGGCACTAATGAGATCTCATGAGTGCAGTAGATCTTGATGGCATTGGTTTGGTATTGACTCTGCTGGTGCTGCGAGTGGTGAGCACCAGTTCTGTTGAACACCTTGCTATCAGATGTAAGGAAATGGTCAATAGCTGATAAGAGGAGCACCACTCTGGTGTCTGATGGGGAGGATATAGTCATTTCACTAGGTGACGCTGACAGTGTCACGGAGCGCTCTAGCCACGCTGTATAAATTGGCATTTGTGGTGGGAATTGCAGCTGGCAAGGGATCAAAGCATGGCATGGCTAATGGTGCACACCCTGATGGTGGAGGGAGGGCAGAGGCCTGCCAAGGTGAGCAGGGATTGCTGACCTTTGTGATTCATAATCAGGTGTTGAGAGCTCCTTCATGCCACACTGTATCTGGGATTTTGCTTCTATTCTATATTTTACCTAAATTCATTAGAAGGTTTTTCTAAAGAAGTTTAATATTGCAATGGAAGCATCAGCTCCTAATGCGTCAGGGACGCAAGCAAAGCTGTAAAGTCCTATGAATGGAGAAACCAGGAGTAATCAATGGTAGAAGAGTCTAACCAAGATGTCCTGTAGCTGCTCATTTGAAGGTCTGTTTGTTCACTGCTGTGGGAGGGGAGAACAAACATTCCTTCCCTTACTGGGCAGGAGCCACTTCCACCTCCCCTCTAACAGTTCTAGAGCTCCCTTGTCTCGCTTTTGCACTGGGTTGCAAGATGTTTGTAATCCTCGTACCAAATGTTGCCCATCCTCTGTTTAATAGCAAGAGATTGAGGGGATAGCAGATTTCTCCTTAAGAAAGGAAGGAAGGGCAGATTATTGTGGCAATAATGTGAGTGCTTCTGGAGTTTAAGAATTTTCTATATAACGACTGATTTTGAGATTCTCCAAAGCGTCAAAGAGTAGAATCAAAATCTTACCTGAAGGGAACAGTCTGCATATGGTGAATGCAGTCATCACATGGATTTCACCACTTCTTCTGTGGATTCCTTCTTCAAATCTACAGAATTTGTGTTAGGAAACACCTGGATCTGAATGGGATGGGAATGGAGTACTCACACCGTTGTGGGACTACTGGCCTACAGCAGTTCAGTGTGGTGGAAGCTGTTGGTGAATGCACACCTCATTTACTTGCTGATGGAGGTGCAAATTCCAGAGAACTTCCAGCAGCTCTCTGAGAATTGTGAGAAGAGGCTCTCAGGTAGCCAGACAAAAAGTGGCAGCATTTGCCTGCTTGCAGACCCTGCTTAGCCACATGTGACACTGCAGCGGGAATTGCCTGTCCTGCCTTGCCTGGCGCCCCGGAGATCCCCGACCCTGCTCACACCGCAAAGCCATGGTTCTCTTTCCAGGACCCTCCTGCTGCAGCGCTGCAGCAGATGGAAGGGGTCACCCAGGTTTTGGTTCTTCCAACACACGACCGGGCAGGCCGGCACCTCGGCGGGCTTGTTGTCCTGGGGAGGCCAGGCCCGTTGAAAGCTCGGCGTGTCAGGGGCGGAACGCGAAGCCCAGGCGCGGCAGCAGGTCAGAACGCGGGGCCCGGCCCGGGAGTGGAGCGGAGGTAAAAGCCACAGCCCCGGGAGCGGAGCGAGGTCAAAGCTCGCGGCCTGCAGGTGGCGCCGTGGCCCCGCGGGGGGTGGTGGCGCGGCCCCGGGCCGGGCGCTGCCGGGGAGGGGAGCGGGCAGTGGCGCTGAGCCCACCGGGCACCCCCGGACCAGGCGCGGGGTCAGTTCGGTACCCCGGTGCCAGCTGAGCATTGTTGGAAGCAAGTGCGCGCCGTGCAAAGCCACTGGTATTTGTGGAGCGTCCCAACAGATGTCCCCAGCAGCTCCGTGCCGACATCCGAGGGTGGTGCGGGGCGGTGCTGGAGCCAGATGGCACCATGCTACAGAAGCAATGAGCGTTGCTGGCAAAGCTGCGAGGAGTGTTTGGGCCAGTGGGACAGCAGAGTGGCACAATGCCATGGACAAGTGTGGGGCATCCTTGACCATCTTTGTCCTCTCTGCTTTCACTCCTTTTATCTGGGTGTGTGAAGTCTAAATCTGTTCACCTGCTCCCTGAACCTTTGCTTTCCTTCTGGTTTCCTGCACTTGCCTTGATCTCTTTTGTCTCATTTCTATCTGCTGCTTCTACCTGTTTTTTCTTATTTGATGCTCATGCCCTTGCCTGGAATGTTTTTGGCTACTACTAGCATCCCTTTCATGTTTATACTTCACTGGATCATGTTGGGTAGAAGAGGAAGTAAACACTAAAGATTCCTACTGGCTTCTATAGAACAGGGTGGGGGTTACAGCAGGCCTAGGAAAAGGCGTATGGATCACCTTGGATAAACATCTTGGATTCCAAACGTGGTGATAGAGACTCATCACTACTTAGCAGGCTGTGTTTTTCAATGCTATCAGGCTTCAGTTATCAGAACAGGAGACAGATGATACAGCACTACCACAGAGAGGACTTCATGGGCTGGTATATGAACTACAATAGTAGTAAGCACGTCTGTCCAAGCACGTAAACACTTCAGCTCCAAGAAGTGCTAGGTGCACTAATAAATGCTTGTGTGCACTAGGAATTCTATTTATTTATTAGGAACACACAAGAATGGCCACTTATTAGCCTCCCATGGTCATGTACACATGAATGAATCAAATCACATGAACTGAATTCTTTGTTGTATGTGTATATATGTGTATATATATATATATAAAATTATTTTTTTAAATGTGAGTTGTGTGGCACTTGGATGCTGCAGTAGGCTGTGAAATACTCAGGGGTTTTGATGGCAAGGAACTGGAGAGTATGGTTAAACTGAGGAGACATCCTGGCATACTTGCTTTCCTGATGATTTTGGTTTGGTTTGGTGTGTTTTTCGGTTACTTATCTAGTCTGGCTGCATTTCCAGGTGACAGGTTATATTGTGCCTAAATTCCTCTTATGAAAGAAGAGCTCTTTTTGTGTTTCCTTCAAAAAGTGACCCAAGCTCAGCACCTCCAGCTTCATTTAGTGACATCACATGTCACAAGACATCATTCTCAGCAGTGCAGACCCTGCAGTTACATTCTTTGACCATATGCCCAGCATCTGGAGACCACTGCTATAGCCCCCAATGCTACCTGCTCCCATATCTGTTGGTGATCTATCTGAATTAAATTTGATGATCAGAAGAAACATGGCCAAAGAAATACACTGAAATGTGAAGGATGGATCCCTCAGTCTTTCTGTCATAAGTCAGTAATTTTTTTAGTATTTAAGAGCAAAGAACTGTTGTGAGTCCCCTTTCCTGTGATAAGAGCTTTTGAATTATACCCAAGCTGCAGCTTTCTTTGTTACTGCAATTTCTGGATTAGGGAAACAGAGCTTGGCTGTGATAGGCAAGAATCTGGACCAAGGTGCAGCTTCAGGGAATCTGTTTGCAAAAGGGAGAACCCCCTGAGTGTCTGGAGAAGCCAGCTCTGCATTTGCCCTGAAAGCTTCTATTTTCCAAAAAAGGAAAGGGCAAAAAAGCCTTGAACACTGATTCTTTGAAAGCTGTGAAACTTAGAACAGGTGTGAGCACAGGCAGCTGCTGGGGTGCTGTGTGCAGATACTCCTGCTAATTCCTCCTTAGAACTTAATCTCTGAAACCATCTGCTTATGGTGAGCACATGTCCCCAGGGGAGGGGGGCCAGAAGCAAATCCACCAGCCCCACAACTTCTTCCACCCTAGTGAGAGTCAGACTTCTGAATAGCAGAATAAGCTTGAGTTGTGTGTCAAGAGGCCTTATTCTCTGCTTTTAGGAAGCAGGAAGGCTCCAGTGGCAGTTCCCCGAATTCAGGGTGGTTACTCTTGAGTCTCAGAGATCAAGATCTGGCTTGTGACCATCTGAACAAAAACAACACACAAGACAGGTTTGGGAGCTGAACCTTTGTCACTAGCAGAACCTTTTGTCACTATGAATAGGGAGGATCAATTTTTCTCACCTGTGGTCTCAGTCTGAACAAGATCAGCTGAAACCTCCAGCAGAATGCCTGACTTGCATTGCTCTGGTTTTCTAGTCTGAAGTTACTGGGAAGTTAAGTCAGTCCTCTGGGTTGTCACCTTTAGTGCAGCTATTTTGATAATCTCCAATGGAGCTTCCAACAGTTCATCTCCAATAGAACCTCTAACAGTTCTCTCTGACTAAATTATTTATCATCCTCATCCTTTTTCTCTCCTGTTTCTTTGGGTTTTTTTGACTTTGGGAGGGACAGCCTCTGCTCCAGTGTCTGCTCATTATTCAGCACAAAGTGAGGATTATGGTTGTTCCTGTGCTTATGATGGAGTCAGACCCACCCACTGCTTCTTGCCCTGCTTTCTTTTTACCTGTATACACTGGTTTGCTCTCAGCCACTGACCTGTCAGTGGAAAGCTAGTTTATCAATACTGGCAAAAGAAGGAAGCAGTATTAGCCACTATTGCCCTGTGACTGCCAGAAGCAGTATGGTGACAGGAATGGGTCATACTTTAGCCTGTAACTGAAGGGTCCCCAGCTTCAGAAAGACATTCAGGGACTTCCCCTGCATTTGGTGCTGGCCATAAAAAATTGATCATCCTTTGTTATAGCTTCACTTCTGTCACTTTCCATCCCAGAGTCTGTTTTTTACAGAAAACAAGCTACATTCATCAAAAATGACAGAACACAGACTTAATGTAATCATGTATGGGAACATGAATTGCAAATGCAGAACACAAGCACTAAAATGTATTTTCCATTACTGCCACAAAATGAAATAATCATGAACATTTTCCCCAAGAATGAGAACACATGTAGAGTACACTGACACCTCCAAACCTGCTGCCATGCCTTGGCCTCAGGTGCAGGTAGGCTTTGTGTCTCTCAGCAGGGCAGAGATCTGCTGGTATCAGAAAGGGTGGCTATCCTATAATCCTCACCATGGAAACTTGTGTTGGTTATTAGTTATAGCAGCTTCTGTGAGCTCGTTTGGGTGACCTTCTGGTCATCTCCGGCTGTTAAAGACCTCGTGGTACTCTTAAGCATAACTGAGCAGAGGTGCTGGAAAAAGAGACAATGCTGTGTAGCTTCTTAACTCCAGATTCTACTTCTAACTACTGTTGGATCACTTGCTGATAACCTTGAACAAGTCCTTACCCTGCTTTCATCCCTAAACTGCTGAAATACAGATATGCCCATTTAAAAAGCAATCTGTGAACTGATTTAGCATGGGTACAGGATAAGATGTAAATCCAGTTCTTCCTTTCCCTTGCAGACACACTGGACCACAGTTTTGCCACGCTCTGTTGAACATCTGCTGTACTGCACTCCAGATGTGGCTGTTACACAGGCAGGTAAGGCTATACCTGCCTTTCTATCTGATTCTTTTATTCGTTGGTGCCTTGCTTTAGTGTCAGAAATGTGACTGGATTGTCAGGGTGTGAGAGAGCAATGGAGAAGGGTAATAGAACTGGAAGTAACCAATCTGTAAACTAAACTCAGCCCAGTCCCTGCTCAGTTATTTAGATTATATTAAACATGCAAGTTCTCCTCCAGCCTGTACTTGCCACAATTCTGCAAATACAAAGCCACTAATAAGGGGTGTTGGAGCCTGCCCTGCTGAAGGATACTTGGATATGGATCATGATGATGTCTGGAAGGGAAACTAGTAGTTTGATCAAAGCCTCATACTCAGACAGCACTGAGTGTTGATGGAATGATATAGGGAGAATGGGGCAGAAAGGCAGTGGCTGGTTTACATCTCATAGGAGGGGTCTTATTGATCTCTAATCGAGCCACAGGCCATGGGTTAAATGATGGGATGCATTTGAAGAAACCAGTCTAACTGCACCCAACAGGAGGTGCTGCAGAGAACAGCATGCTGTGTGGGGGTGGACCTTTTTTCCCCCAAAGAAGGCGTGACCCCTGTCATGAAGGGAAGAGGGAGAGATTTTGTTCTAAATGAATTAAAATGATGGCTTTGCATGAAAGCAATTCAGATTATAAAAAATACATACAACAAACAGACTCAGCAGCTGTAGAATCCAAGAGAAAATCTGGGTTTGGAAGAGATTCTTAACTTTTTTTGTGCTGTGACAGTAAGAAAAAACATTTGTTCTTATGCATCTTTCCAGCTGTTTACACAGAGTCTGTGTCCTCTCTGGCAAGTTTGCTTAAAGACCTCCACAGATATGTTCATATGATCATACAAAAGCAATCTCCTTCTGTCTCTGCACGTACCTCCACATTCTTGTACATTTGACACACATTATGTGCATGTGTGCATCATCGTCTCATCCAAATGAACTTCCTCTTTGAATTAATGTGCTTATATGCATATACATCAGTATGTCCCAAGGTGCATAGATATGTCTTTGTTCATATTCCCATATATGCATGAGGTGATCAACATAGTCAAATTGAAAAACTAAGTTATTCCAAATCTGTGTTATTTCTCATTTCTTTCCCAAGGGGTAAATGGACCCATTCCAAATGAAAGGTAATCTTGGGACCTGAAGTTTTACATTTCAGCATATAGTGTGGTTTCAACACTGTACCATAAGCTCTAAGGTCTTAATTTAGTGGATTCCCTTCCTTATTTATACCACAAAGGTCATGTCAGATTGTTGAGGAATTTAGGTGCTAGGACAGTGCAAATAATAACAGTGGCCAGATTTTATGGGAAGGTGAGATGAGCTGGGTAGGAAGGACTCTCAAAGAACCTGCACAGCCATCCATGTAAACTTGCGCAGAAGGGTTGTGTTTTCCACTGGGTTGGAATGCTTTCCACTACAGCTCTGAGCACATACCAATTTCAGCGTTGTCTGTGAGTGACTCATAAAACCCAGCACACGTGGACATCACAGATTCTTCTCTAGACATAATAGACATGTAGTAAAAATAGCCTATCTAGTAAAAAGCCCAAGCTTTCTGAGATAACCCATAAACTTTCATGTAACATGTTCATGTGTCACTGGCACAGGCAACCATCTGTGTAGAACACATAGGTGGTGGCGTTGGGAAGATGTGTCATAGGCACACAAGTCTATCTAGGTTTTGTGCTGGTGTGCTCTAGCCGGGAGTGTCTATCTGTGTGTTTGTAAAAGCAGTGAGTCAAGCAGAGCAGTGCAGATGTGTGCACACCTTCCAGGAGAGGGCATCTGCCTCCTCATGCAACCAGCCCTTCTTAACCAATGGCCCCCAGCCTCTTGCACCTGGGCACTGGCATCTGGTTTGCCAATTTGAGGTGAACAGTGTGCCAGCACAGAGTGAAATATTAAGACAGCCACTTGAAATTCAAAGTGTTTCTTTTAATTAATGGGTGGATGCCACAAGTTGATCCAATCCAGCTCTTAAATTAATCTTAATTACATGGATTTTGTAACTTTGGCATTAGCCAGCCACACAAAATACGTATTTCATAATCCTAGAAACGGGTGAAAAAGACTGCTGCTGAGCTGAGAAGTCAGCTGATGATGTTATCAGCCTCTGTGGCTGTGGGTGTAAGTGTCATTGGGGTGTGTCTGAGATTTTATCAGGAATACCAAATTAATTCACTCCTGCAAATATCAAAACAAGCCTTTTTGCCGGCAAGTAGGGAATAGGCAAGAGATTTCTGAGCTGCTATATTTGGAGTTCCTATGTCATCCAGTGCTGATACAATAAAGAACAGAAGCATCAAGGAAGAGAAGTTGGTGATCTATGCTCTTTGATAATGGGTTTTGAGTGTATACCCAAAGAGTGCTGCTCAAGCCTTTAGCTGTTTGCATTACAGTTGTTAATTTGGACTGGGAATCAGGATTCCTGCCATTGGCTTGCTGGGTGTGACAGGTCACGGGGAGGGAAGCTTTCTGTCCCTGTGCTTCTGTTTTCCTCCTCTGTGTATTTGTTCATTCAGACTTCTCTTTTTCTGGATAGGAGCTGCCTCTTAGTATGTGTCCGTTCAGCGTTATATGGTGTCTCTGCTGCCGATGGTGGTAATGGATAAATTGAATTCTCTCAGGAGAATTGATACTGGTACTCTCTGTTAGGGATGAGCATCCAGGATCTCTCTGAGCATCCATCATGCCAACTTTAAATAGAAAACAGAGCTGGGAATAGACGGTCAGGGATATTCATAGGAGATGCAGACACGCAATTTGCCTAACCAGTCGCTGCATATTCTTTAAACAGGAAGCAAGGTCTTGGCTATCCCCAGGGATTGGTATTCCCTTGGGATTAACAGTGCTGCTCACTTGATTACACTCCTTCTGCAGATGAGACTTGGAAAACAATGGATAAGACCGGGAGTAAACAGAATTACACAGAATCACAGAATGACAGGGGTTGGAAGGGACCCCTGGAGATCGTTGAGTCCAAGCCCCCTTACAGAGCAGGTTCAGATTGCAAGCTGTTATTTGATCTTCTTGCTCTAAATCTGAGTCAGGATGAGAACAGAGTCTATATAGCCAGAATGACTAGTTGTGAAGTGATGGGAAAGTGCATTTTCTCTGTCACTGCTGCAAATCTGGGGTGTGGAGGTGTGGAACTAGTGAGAAAAAAACAAAAGATCTACAGAGAAACATTCTGCTGTCCAGAGATGATCATACATGCTCACTTGTGCACACCTGGACCTTTTCTTCATGCCTCCATAAGCACCCTTTTGTCATTTACTCTACAATACACCTGAAATCTTGGTAGAAATAGTTTTCTTCTAGCACAGGCTTGTGAATGCTCATCTTGTGTCTGACCTGTGAGTTCCCTCAGTGCCTGACTGACTTTACTTGAAGACAGTCCCTTTTTATTGTTAGAAACTGGCTTGTATTCGGCTGATCACTACAGCTGATAACACTTCTGTCTTTCTGATTAACAATTCTACCTTCTAAAGCTTTTCCTGGAGTTGCTTTATGGGGCAAGGTTAGTTTGGATATCAGTTTGTGGGGTTGTTTTCATAGCACTTTGGGAAACATAAGTGGGAAAATGTTAAACCTCATGTCAATTTGCCTAATTGATGGGAAACTTGATTGTAGACAGGGAGGAGTGGATTTTCCTACTTCAATCTTATGAATAATTCTCTCCTCTGAAAAAAAGAGAAAATCCAGTAAATCCTGGCAGCTAATGCAACTATCCTCATAGACTCAGATTCTCCCAAAATACAGAGAAAAAACAAAACAAAACAAGGAAAATAAGGGCCTGACTCCCTAGGGACAGGGATGTTTTGTGCTGCTGAACCTGTGTATTTTATTTGTTCTGGTTGGAGCTGAGGGAGTCTTCTGTGGATTCAAATTGTTTCAGCTCCAATTTTATTAGGTTTCTTGTGCTTCTCTCTAAAGCACTTGTTTCTCAAGTAATGATAATGCAATCTGGATTAGACTGACTGCTGAAATACTGTATCGTTTCTGTGTTCTTGAGATACTGGAACATGCTTGCTTCTGCAGTTTTCAATCTCCAAGGCTGCTAGAGTTGGTGTGACTTCAATAGGAATGATACAGAACTTTCTTCACTTTTCACATCTAAAAAACCTTTAGCTGTCTGAACTCATCCAGCAATGGGGAGGAAGCCAGCACGCAAATGGAGAAACCTTTCCAGCTTTCAATGTAGGTAGGAAACAGAATGAGTTAATGTTGGCCCAAAGGGCCACAATAAATAATGAGAGCTCTTCCAAGTATATTGGGGGAAAGAAATACGAGAGAGAAGGTAAGCCCATTAATAAATTAGGAGAGAGCTGGAATCAATGGTGATTCTAAAATGGCTGAGCTACTTAACTTTTTTTTTTTTTTAATTGGTCTGTAAGAAGAAAAATATAGAAATGGAATATGGACCATTAGGAAGTAATGAGCATCTTGGCACCCTAGCTGTTGATGTAAAGCAGATAAGGGAACACTTGAAAGAATGGATAGCAACAAATCAGCAAGTCCAGCTGATGAGCATCCTGGGATGTTTGGCTGCTGAATTCACTGATCTGCTGGCAGGTATTTTGAAAAGTTGTGGATTAAACAGGCAGGTCCTTCATGGTAAGTTCATATTAGTCGTTATGGAACAAAGACCAGCCTTACAAAGATGTTGGGACTGATCCCTGCAATTACCACTTCACACAGTCCATGGTATTTTCAGTTGAAATCAGATGCCAAGATGGGCTACATGAGTTTCAAGAAGCCTGAGTTCAGATAATTAACATCACTGCTTTTGTCTTCTCAGTGAACTTGCACAATCTGACCAGAACTGATCCAACTGTACTAGGAAAAACCCACCTGATAAATCTACCTAATGGTTTGTGGATTTCAGTTTAGCTTGGTGTTCAGAAATGCAGTCCCTTCAGAAGAGTCTATCAGATGGATCTCAACTGGTGTAAGCTCTCTTTTTCCTCCAAACGCTCTTCTGATTTTTCCTCCAAATGATTTATTAGTAAAGCAGATAAGGGAACACTTGAGATTTGTGCTGCTGCAGAGGCTAAACTTCATCTTTTGTATCTGAGTGTAAGTCAGATTCACTTCTTTCATTGCAATGAAACAATGTATGAGCACTTTTGAGGATGGAAGATCTTGCTGAGGTGGTGTGAGATGGTGCAGCATATCATAGCCTGGTGCTTTCCTCAGCCTAGAACTAGCTCAGTGATTTTTTATTTTTTAATACGAAGCAGAATATGAAGTACTTACACAGATGGATAACTTACTTACAGTCATATTAGTGCCTTTCTCTGAAGTTTAGTGAATAAACCATTCAGCAATACAGAGCTTCCCTTGAATATATTGTTTTAGGTGAATAAATTTTTGTTTCCCACAATTATTAACAATTGAGGTAATTTATAGGCTTTTGCCTAAAGTTGTCCTTGCAGATTAAAAAGTAGAGATGGATTTTATTCTGTAGTAGGACCTGTTGCCTTTCTAATTTCCCTCCAGAGGTCCTCATTCTCATTTGGTGTGTGGTTTTACAGAATTCTGAGTTAGCCCTGAAAGCCCAAGCTCAGGCAAGACCCAGCTAACAGCAGAGCTGTAATCTGGAGCTTGTTAGGAGCTCGTGGTCACTGACCTCAAGGATCAATGAACACCCAGCCAGGGTAGCTTGCTAACTGCATCTGCCCTGTGTCAGTTCTGACATGGAGAGGAAGAGCACACCATGTGCCACATCCTTCAGAGTGTATAGCCAAGGGATGCAGAGGAGAATAACTCTGCCCAGGTATTTGATACTTTGATTGTGTAGAGTCTTTCTTTGCAAATAGTATATGGAATACATTAGCACAGAAGCTGAGATTCTCCAGCAGTTACATTTCAATTGTCTGCCTGTCTTTCTAATTTCTCCTCCTACACACCTCCTTTATCTCCCCCAGTGATACAGAAAGCTCAGGCTTAAATTATTTCAGTGGGTGAGATGCAAGAGCTGGGGAAGGAACTAATATGAAAATTACTTTAATTTAACAGTCTGTCACTCACACTGGCCCAAAGGAACTCTTAAGACCACTATCTGTGACCCTGCTAGCCACCCTGCTTCTGCTTCTCCTTTCCTCAAGCAGAAACTTGAACTACTCTACACACTCATGGGTGAGAGCACACTTTCTTTCCTATCTGCATGTTAAGAGGTAAAATAGGGAGATACTTGTTTGATGGAGGTTGAGGACACTATGAACATGGAGCCTTACCTTACCCACCCTTGAACAGTAAGTGCTCAAAGGACTTGATAGCACTGAAATCCTGGTTTAGTTTACATTTGAAAAAAATCATCCCTCTTTGTGGTCACTGAGGAAGAAGTTCTGGGCTATCATTATTTTTTACTAGATCTCTTGTGATAACGCCCAGGGACCCAAACACTGGGGTAAGAGAGAAGGCTCTGTAGCAGAGGTTGAACAGGGACAATTGGCTGTCTCATCTCTTCAGTAATGGAGCCCTGGTTCAGGACTGAGGCTCCTAGATCCCACAGTAATCAATGTAATTAGTTCTAATAATGGGTGAGGTGGTACTGTCAAATGAGAGACAGGAGGGTTCTGTTGGGTTCTTAGGGCTCTGTTCTTGTTTATGCAAAGATCCTTTTGCACCCGTTTGGCAGTGCAAAAAGGTCTGGAAGATGAATTGAAAGGTTAGGAGGCTACCCTATGGGTCTCTGGCTGTAACATCTATCTCTGCTCATCTAACAGAGCTGGAGGGAGTCAAATACCAAGCAAATACAGTGGACTAAAAATCTCTGCTGGTGTAAATCCCTACCACTCCTTTGACTGCAATGAAGCTATGCTGATCAAGGCCAGCTGAGGACTTGATCGAGGAAGAAATTATTTTTGCCTTTACTCTGAAAGTCCAAAGTCAAGTCCTTTGCATGTCACATCCCATTCAGTGTTGGAGAAGGTCACATTTTGCCTCCTCTCCACCTGGGCTGTCCCCTCTCCTCTGGATAAACAGTATTTCCCCATTGCATTCCCAGTCCCTCACGCTTCACCAGAATTAAATTCATCATTCATTTTTTATGGTTTATACATAGCAGTAATTTATGTTTTCAAATATATGGAGGTCACACTTTAGCAGAAAAAGAGTGTTTCACATTTAAATTGAAGACATGTTCGTTCCATTAAATGGAGATGTTTTGGATAATTTTAAAAGGCTAAAAGTAGTAGAAAGTAACATTAAAATAAAATTTGAGAGATGTAATTACACCTAATCGTACCATAAAATAATCAATACTGCATTACATTATTTCTGACTTCCCCAGTTATAGCCTTTTTTTGTTAAGCTTTTGAATATTGATGAGGTCAGTGGGGTCACAGTCGACTCTCTGAGGTCTAATGGAGGTGGAATTAAGGTGATGTCCTCTCCTATTATATCTGCACGGGGAGGTGAGCTTTCTACTTTCTCAAACTGGGGAGATAACATGGCATCAGAAGCCAATACCTCGGCAACATTTCTTGAGCTGAGATTAGGCTGTCAGTAACTGCTGACTGGGAAGCTGGCAGAACTGTCTCCCCATCACAGACCCACTCAATTATACATGCCAGGACGCAGAGGAAATGATGTTCACGTCAACAGAGATCATTAACAGCTGGAGACCAGTGTGTGCAGGGCGACAAGAACCAGTTCCTTCCAGTTAAGCTGGGGCTTTCTGTGTTGTCTCTGTTCTCTGCGGGAGACTGAAAAGGGGTTTTGTTGTGGTGGTTTGCTTCCCTTCTCTTTCTCTGCCTCTTTAGTCATGGCCCCTCCACCTGGCATACACCTCACTTAGAAAAACAGCCCTCTGTGACCAGATTGCAAAGTCCCCTCCTTCACCAGCCTTTATGTATGTGGACAGGCAACACACCAGGAAAGCATGGACATCTGTGGGGTTCAGTGCTGCTCCTTGGTCTGGGACTTTATTTCCACCTGTTTGTCCCAGAAGGTACAGGTCTGCCTGGATCTGAGTGATGCATCTCAGTCACCACAGAGCACTTGGTCTGAAAGAGATCTGCTTTTACCCTGGTCAATACTGTGCCTCATTTAGGGATCTTGTTGCCATCTGTGGGTTTATATTTGGGAATTCCTTCCTGTGTAAAGAAAAAAATGACCTGTTGGGAGTCAGTATGTACCCCTCTGACTACTTTCATACTTTGGGCTAGGGCAGTCTTTAGCATTTAAAGCAGGGGATGAAATGCTGGGTGGCCCAAGTTCTGCACTCAAATTTCTCACAATATACTGGTTTGTGCCATCCTGCAAATGGTTTAGAATTCAGCCTAGGGAAAGGACTGGGATCTGAAGAGACATTCAGCAGTAATCTCAGGATCTGTGTTTTACCTTTTGTGCTTCTATTTCTCTGTCCATACAATGACTATAAGGACTGCAAGTCTGGTTTGCATAATGGTGGCAAGAAAAGAGGTTTATTTGCTTTGGATAAACCCTTTGAAAAAAGGCAACAAAATGTCATTTTCCTGGGTTCTGATCCTAAATATCAATAAGGATGGAATTTTAAACTAGAACCAAAGTGAGCAGTACCAGTGCATTCTCCATTTCACATTGCCACAGCAGCCTCAGATTACAGTGCTCAGAACAAAAGCGAAGGTAACGAGCAGGTCCCTATCATTACCATTAATAATAAAAATGATATAATGTATTTTTAAAACTTTCCTTAATGCAACACCAGCCACTCATCCCAATACTCTGATTATCACGTCTTCCCAAACACATATACAAATACATAGCTAAAAGTGTCAGCAGGGGAACATGCAAAATTTCTTCACAGAAAGGGTTATCAAGCCCTGGAAAAGGCTGCCCAGGGCAGTGGTGAGTCCCCATCTCTGGAGGATTTTAAAAGATGTGTGGATGTGGTGCTGAGGGATATGTTTTAGTGGCAGTGGCTGAGTAGTAGTGGTGGGATTGTGAGCTCTAGGCAAGCAGTTGGACTTGATGATCTCAAAGGTCTCTTTCAACCTTGACATTCTATGATTCTATACAAAATACAGTTCAGATGCTGGATCTCTCCCATCATCTCTTTCCAGAGCAGGCCAGTCCATGGCCCTTTCTGCACCAGCCCAGCCACTCCCCAGCCTTGCCGGCTGCCTTTGAAGTTATTCCTTCCCTAACATCCAACGTGGTCCCTGGGATCTGGCTTTGTATGTGCCCTTGGTCCTCATCAATCCTCCTCTGCCAACTGCTAAGGGATTTTCCTGGTACTTAGTCCCACGTACACCAAACTCTACTTTCTCCTTCACCCCTTTTACTCCACTCACCACATTTTTTTCCTGCTCTGAAATCCATTTTTTGCAACTCGTGCTAGAAGGTGGATATTTGCCCCAAAACAAAGTACCAGTGGGCCTGCCCTCTGCTGCCGCCACAAGGCAGCCCTGCTCTTCTGGTTAGACTCAATTGCTTTCAATTGACTAACATAACAAGCTGCTGCTGCTTGTTCTTTTTTTTTTTTTAAGTTTGAAAATGGAAGGGACACTATTAGGAAATTTACATTTGCGAATATGATATTTAATTAGCAATATTAATAAATTAATAGAAGAACCTTGTCGAGACTCTAGATTAATAAAACATGTTCTAGCTGAGTAAATGAGGTGAGCCAGGGATGTGATGCCCACAGAGGATAGAGGGAAAATCTCACTCCTTAAATACCCCTTAAACAATGACTGAGGCACAATGGCAAACTGGGGCAAAGCTGCTTCTTTCTTACAGCACCTCTCACACTTCCATACTAGCACTTTCCCTGGCCTGCCCCAGTATTTGGATAGCAAACTAGGTTTATTTTCTGCCCACCTTCCCCTTTGCCCTGCCACGAAGCTGAAGGAGACTGGTGGGGAGTGAAGGGGAACCAGCACTCACAGGTGTAAGGTAACAGAAAGGGCAGCAAGGCAAGGGCTTAGAAATGTTTGGTCAGATCCATAGGAAGCAAAAAACGAAACTTAAAGCATTTTCTGATCTAACCCTCTGATGAACATGAAGCTCAGGCGCTCACTTATCTATGACTGTATCCTATGATTGGAAGGTTTTGCCTCAGAGGGACCCTCAGCCTGTGGCACATGGAGCAGGTCCTTGCAGGAGGTGGTGCCTCAGCACAGAATGGAGAAGGGAAGCCATGCAGTAATGTCAGCGTGGACTCAGCTGAGAAGAATGACCACATTAAGGAGAGGTCTGGCAGGGCATGAGATAAACTGCTGCAAGGTTCACAGGGGTCAGTCCCAGCTAGGTCTCCCAGGTGTGATGTGCATCTGTCACTGCTCCAGTCTTGGGTGCTAACCCAGCCTGGGGCTAGTCCTCTGCTGCTCACTGATCCTGCAGTCTGCTGGGCACCCCAGCATACACTGCAGGTTAGGCATACCTGACTTGGGAGCAGTGTTTCTGTGCCTCATCCCTCCTGGAAAAAAAATCCTCTTTTTCCTGGATTTGGCAGGGTAATGAATGCAAATGGTACAGTCCTTTTCCACACTGCTCTGTTAGTGTGGGAAATGGTTGAGGCGAGACTGGGGCATCAGGACTCCAGGGAGCCAGTCAGCTGTAATGCCAGGTAACTTCAGTGACTTCATCTATCAGGAAGCCTGGGTCAGAAAGGGGAGAATGTGTTTCTCTGTAGCCTATAGTTATGTGTGGAGAAGCCTTTGTGGTGTGATGGCAGAGAATTATCAACTGTGTGGAGACGTCTTAGCTGGTGAAGTGCTCCTACATCTGTGTGCAACAACCACTACAGCCTCTTCCCTTGATCCCTGGCTCAGGAAGGAGAGCAAAGGAGAAGCAGGCCCCTTGAGAACCAAGCTAGCAGTCAAAGCAGTAGCTCTCTGGGGGTCTGTGTGACATTCACACACATCACTGTGAAGTCACGCTCTCCTGCAGAGCATGGGAGAGGTGATTATTTATTCATGTACTGAGCACTGTCCCCATGCATCACTCTGCCTTGCTCTGCTGCAGCCTCAGCAATGAAATGCTGGGACAGACCTGTGGCCCTCCCTCTGCACACCACAGGAAGATGTCTCAGCACCTAAGGGGGACCCTAGAGAGGGGCACTGATGCTGGAGGAGAAGGCAAACATAATAATTGTCTGACATAATGTTGAGCTTTTTGTAGCACTTTCTGCATACTCAGCACTCATGCATCAGCACTAGACTCCATCACAGCCAGCCTGATGCCCCATGTACCTGCCCTAGGAGCCCAGGCTACTTTTCAGCTCTCCCATGAATGCTTAGTGGGCAAATCTCTGTCTCAGTGTTCACCTCTCTGTACTGGAGATAGTAGCATGTGTGGGACAATCATGGTTCATCCTGCACTGTCATTCCTCCCTTCAGTGCAAAGTGTGTGGAAAATTCTCCCAGTATAGCCCCTCACTCCAGGAGAAAGGGAAGCAGCACTTCTTTGTTGTGGAGGACAAGGAGAGGCAGGGTGCAACCAGTTTCTTTCTAAAATTGAACAAAGGAGGATGATGAGAGGGATGTGACTACCTTGCTCGATCCCACAGTGGTTCAGCTGCTCTCCTGCCTTCTCCAGGGATGGCTTATCCGACTATGTGGTTTGTGTTATGCTCCTGCTGCCGACACCTCCGCTAATTGTGGGAAAGTTTGCTATTGGAATGGTGTGTATGCAGGCCTCCTGGGAAAGGTGGAGTTCCAGGAACAATTAGGAAATGGCAGAGATGCTTGGGGACTCCGGCTCACAATGCACTCTTGCCGTAGTGACAAGCATATGGTAGGTGTGGCAGAAGAAGAAAAAGGAGAAAAGTTGGCTTGGGTGGGGTACAGGGAGTAGAGACAGGTGAGGAAGGTGTGAGCTCATAGATGTAGGCAGGAATGGAGCTCGGCAGCATGTGGATGTGAAATATGCATTAGGGTCATTTTGGGATAAAGGAGAAGTCCTAGTGTAGGCAGTCATTAATCTTGGAGATGTGGGCCATGATGAGGCATTCTGAAGCTTAGCCCCAAGGTGGGGCTGCCTTTGATGGCAGCAAGCACATCCACAGGTTTTGGGGCCGTGCCTCCAGCAAGCAAGGGCGGCTGCCTGGGAACCACCTCCTGACTCACCCTGGGTGGTGGGCACTTGCTGGGCCTTCCAGGGACTTTGACTTTGGGCAGTTAGGTTGCCTCGCTAGGGCTGACTGTGTCATCTATAGGGGGAAGGATGGTGCTATGGAAAAGCTTCCAGACCAACATTATTTTGTTACTGTAGGCAATTTTTTTGCCTGCTGATTGCAGATTGGTACCCTTGGGTCTTGAGCTATGGAGACCCAAGGCCTTTGTAAGGTGTCCTCTACCTGCAACATCAATTTTGCCTTCCTTCCTTGTCATCCATCGCTTATGAAGCGCTAGGAAAATTCAGTAGCTAATTTGAAGTACCAGGACTGGATCTTTGTGTTCAGCCCATTTCTGTGCCTGGCACAAATCCTGAGAAAGAAATTCTGAGCCCTGCATACCGCCCCAGGCATTGCTGCTTATCACCCTCTGTGTGGGCCTGACACATCCCAGAAGCTGGCATGCACCATGTAAGCTCCCACAGACATGCTGCTCTGCCACCACATCTCCTTTTGGACCTGCTCTTCCTGTCCTGGCTCTTTCCTTAGCTCAGGATGCCAGACAGGGTGCTGATTTTCTGAAGAGTATGGCCTACTCCAAAGCCATCTCCCTCTGTGACCCAGACCCAAGGCTGCTCATGCGAAAGACTAGGATCAGAACCTTTCCACCACTATCCTGTTTAATCCCCTGCTTCCAGTGACAGACACGCAGTGGAAGCCTGGAGGAGTGTCTGGGCTTGTTCATTAGCTGGAGCTCTGTCCTGCCCCTGGTACTTGGGGCTGACGTCTGTGTAAATGACAGGGGAGGAAATTGCAGGCAGAGACAGTGATCAGGGCATTTCCTTGTGCAATACCTGGAGGACTTTAGGGGAATGATCTCTACATCCCTGAGCATGATTCTTGAGGCCATGGTGCTCAATGGGTGATTGTCAGAGTTTGTCAGTGAGTGGTCTGGGGCAGAGCCACTTGTCCAGAGCCCCACCCTGAGCACACTGTGGGCCCACCTGAAGCCCTGTGCCCACTGCTCCTGTGCAGCTCATGGGGACTTATGGCATGATGGACTGAAGTCCTCTGTGCTACTGAGGGCTCAGCTCCCACACAGCTTCCTAGCAATCTAAAGTGTGGCACTGGGAGTATGGAGAGCAGCAGGGACAGCATCTTCTTCCTGGGGGAAGTTGCCTGCCCTGAGCATAGGGATTTGCAGGGCAGCAGGACACACCAGCTGCAGGGAACTAATTTCTTCTGTTCTGGACACTTTCCAAACTCTAAGTCTGGCAATAAAAGGGGATATTGCATCCGTAGGGAACATGCTGGGGTTGATGTGTCTGGGGACTCCTAGAGCTGCAGGTTTATCTGCAGGAAGAGCTGCACTGAGCATGTTTGCTCCTTAAACAGGTAATGAATTCTGTACTGAGCGGTTTGGGCTATTGTAACTTTTCTCATACATGCGCAGGGCTGACTTTGCCAGGCTGAGGTTCTCTGTCCTCTCCTCTGTACCAGCACTTCATCTTCTGGTGGACTTAATGAAAGCATCCCTAGATACCTGCTCCTTTAGCACAGCCCTCACTCCACCGCCTGCTTAGACTAGGGTGTGCAACAGGGGCGAGAGCTCCCGGAGAGAGCCGGGTCTGACCCAGACCGATTCCCGCGCACGTCCCCGGTTCTGGCTGTCGCCTGCCGACGAGCCCTTCTCTGTCTCCCCCGGGTCCTTCGTGTCTTTGGGTGCCGGCAGCGGGGCTGTGCGGGGCTGTGCCGCTGGCAGCGCGGCGCTGGCGGGCAGCAGGGGGCGCCCGGGGCACGCCGGAGCCGCTGGCTCGGCTTGGCTTGGGTCGGCTTGGTTCAGGTTGGCTCGGCTTGATTTAGGTCGCCTCGGTTTAGGTTAGCTCGGCTTGGTTTATGGTCAGCTCGGTTTAGGTTGGCTCGGCTCGGCACAGCCGCCGGTGCCCGCGGGCTGCCCGCCCCAGTCGTTGCAGAATTTTGGCAGCCTAGGCGAACGCAGAGGGGTTTGAGCCGCGCAAAAAGGCAGGTTTGTGGCTCCCGGCCGCGGCGAGGACTGCCGCCGGCCACCCCCGGCACACGCCGGCCCCGGCACCTCCCGCCCCGAGCCGGCCGCAGCCCCGGCCCCCGGCGCGCCGCTGGCTCGCCCTGCTGCGCCACAACCAGGCTGCGCGATGCTGCAGGTACCGGAGCTGCTGCTCCTGCCCCCGAGGTTTCTACAAAGCCCGGTTATATAAAGTTTAATTATAATACTTGGCTCTCGTGTAACGCTTTCTATCTGCAGATCTCAAAGTGCTTTCTAAGCATTAAACAAGCCTCACAATGCCCTCTCCCGTCTTTATGTGGGAGGGTATGCTACACCCTTTCTTTATTTATTTTAAATGCTGTCAGTAGAAACTGAGGTGCCTCGATGGGAAAAGGCTTGCCCAAGACCATCCAGCAGGTCAGGGGCAGAGCTGGATGCAGAACTGAGAAGTCTCCTTGATTTGTTCCTGTATTTAAATCCCTGGGAATGCTGCCTTCTTCTGGGAACAGCTGTGCCTGGATTCATCTGGGTTTGGGGATCTGACTTGGCCTCTGTGCTGATCTACTGTGAATTGCTTCAGTGATCTACACACAGTTCACGACTGGGCTGTGCTCCTTTTTGGGAGCTATTCCCCCATCCCCACTCAGAAAGTTCAGGCCTAAGCCTGCCCTTCTGCCCATGGTAGCTTTTCTTGACTTCATTTTATGAACGACTTGGTGAGGAAGGAGTGGGGCCTCAGCTCAAGGTCTCACTATCAGGGGCTGGAGAGCGCATTTGGCTGTAGTGAATTTGTACCTCAGAAAGGACCATTCCCTGGCACCTCCTTCTCCTTTCCCATCCCCCTGCATGAAAGGTCAAGGAAATGAATGGGACAGCGAGATGTGCAAGCCTGTAAATATTTAGCGAGCCACTCGCTTTTACATTGCAGATTTCACTCAGTGGGCACAGCCGTTAATATCAGTGAGACATTAGCTCCAAACAGCACCCGTCACACTCTGCACACTAAAAGTGCTCCGTCAAAGTGCCTGGCTGTGAATTACAGGGCTCCAGCTTGCTTTATTAGCCTGGAGTTTGTACAGCAGGAACATCACCCTCAGGCCCACAGTAGAGGGAAAAAGCCCCTAGTACCAAAATAAAGGGAGAGTGCTACCTGCAAAGGTGCTGGTGCCCTGCCAAGGGCCGGCAGAGAGCAACCCTTGTCTTAACATGGGCAGATCTTGCCTTGGCAGGCTACTAGAAGTATTCCTTATCTGTTCCACCTTTATCAGCAGCCACGTTCCATGAAAAGTGATTTGGGCTGGGGTGAGGGGAACACTGAAGCATTTCCTTGGCTATTTGACTGTGTTTGCAGAGATTATTTTTTTGCCTCAGAGTAGGGATGATGAATTTTTGGTGTTGGGGGGAACCTGTCATCCCCAGCCCCCCCCTAAGTTGCATGCAATCTGTGATTGTGTGTTGGACTCAGGGTCACAATTTGACTCAGATTTCGTTTCATTTGCACAAAGACTCATTGACGCCCAGGCCTAATGAACATCAATATTCTTAATGACAAGGAAAAGATCTGTTTTATGGGACTCCAGACAGGCAGCGTCTCCATGCTCCTTCTGCAGAATCACAGGAAAATAGCCCCAATCTCGCATGCATTTGCGATACAGCCACTGCAAAGTTCAAACCCCAACCTCAGAGGAAGCTCCCCAGATAAGAGCATCTTTCTTGGGAACCTCTGTCAAAGTTTTGCAGAATTAAGTGCCATGCTGTCTTCTCTGCTTCTGTGTTTCCAATAAGCAATCCAATTACACACATCCTTTCTTTAGACTTGTGATGATACTGTTGGTTTTCCTGCCAAAAGATTCATAAAAACACAATGGGATTTTTTTTTTCTTTCCTTTTTCCCCCCCAAACTAAAATTTAATGATGAAGTATTTGGGGGGGAGGGAGAATTAATTAATTGCTGCAACTAGAACATGAGATGGAATGGGTTGCATTTGTCAGCTTCACTTACACTTCTGTTTTGTTTTGGGGGCTTAGGTTATGGGTTTTTTTTCATATAATTTTGCATTTCTACCCTCAGCCTTTTGCATCTTTGGCTACCAGATGTGTCCCACATTGAAGAATTATTTCTCCTCCCTAGAGTGAAATAAATGCAATCAATATGAGTATTGCTCTCAGGGCCTTGAAATATTACATTAATGTTCCATGTGGTGACATTTTAGCTGGAATTTTCAAATACATTATGATGGTTCAAATTAATATTTATCAGATCAGCTTTTATATTTTGCAAAAGAGAGAGAGGGAGAGAGAGAGAGTAAGCATTATTAAAATACAAAATGCAGATGAATTCCAAAATCGATGGTCCATTTTACCAGCACTTTCAAGGGGCTGTGTTTTGCTTTCTGGTTTTGTTTTTAAATTTATTAGTTTTACAGGCAAATCTATTTATCTTCCTTCATTTTTTTTTTTCTTTCACCCATTCAGGGGTTTTCAGTTGTTTCTTTCTTTCACTGTTCTTTATTATCCCAAAATGTAAATTATGATGTTAGCTAGGGTTTTTTCCTTTTCTTTTTTTTTTTCTTTTCAGTGATTAAATCTGCTACATGACATCTTTGTCCTTTCTATAAATTAAATCATCTTTGCTTTCCACCTTTAGCCACTGCCAGCAGCAATACTCTGATTGCCAGCAATAAAAGTCCTCACTTTACGGTCTTTATTTCCTACACAAAGCAAACCCGCCCCCCCCCCCCCCGCCCGCCTTCTCCTTCTTTCCCCTCTGCTTATGGTGCCTTTTTTGTTGTGTGTTTTTTTGGTTGGTTTTTTTTTTTTTTTTTTTTGCTAAGGGGGTGGTGGGACCAACTCCTGTTTTCAATGTTTCTCCATAAACAAGGAATTTGCAGAGAGAGGTTGCAGAGAGAAAAAAAAAATCTAAACCACATTCCACTTTATTTCAGTCATTCCTAAACAGATTGTTCTACGAGGTGGAAAATCCAGGCAGATTAATGGTGTCATTTGTTTGTCTTTTTTTATATTTCTGCCTCCCCCCCCCCCTTCCCCCTTCCTCTGCTATTTTGGGTTGGTGAAAATGTTTGAAAAGTACCTTTTTTAGACTAAATGCAGCTTTAAATATTTGTGGATTATCAGCATCAGCTGAATTTATTTTGTTGAAACAATGCTGCTTGCAGAACAACCCTCCTTTTCCCCCAACATGGAAAATTGTAGGAACTGTCTGGGATCTTACAGCATTTCCTTAAATGCTCTTGCAATTCCTAGAGGAGAATTTTTGGAAGGGTTAATATTCCGGTTTAGAACTGAACAGCACTTCCAAACTTTTCCTACTTCCCAGTTTTTGGTTTTGTTTTTTTTTTCCCCTGTCTCTGAAATAGCTTTACTGCAAGAACATCTCACAGATTTGTGACATGCAGATAGCCACAGGAAAAAGAAAAACAAACCCAAAACCATGTACATATGTGTGTGTAGATAGATCTGAACAGCTTTCTGTATGCTCACATAGGCACACTTGCGTGCTCTCTCTCTGTCTCTGGGTGTATAGATGTACATACTCTAGGCTGCCCTTCCTATTTTCCTTCAGTGCTGATCTGGGCAAAAGAACGACAGGAAACTTAAAAAAGAAAAGGAGGAGGAATCGATTGTTCGACCCGCACTTGAACTCTCCTGAAAGAGATAAAGCAGAATTTTCAATAGGTCCCCTGCCCTTTTCACCAGGAGGGAAAGAGGAGAAGAAAAACAAGAGATATTTATATGACAGCAGCTGCTGAAAATAGCATTTCAGAGCAATAAAAAAAAAAGGCAAAAGAGATTCAATGGTAAAAAAAAAAACAACAAACAACATCAACCAAAACCCACAACAACAGAGAAACTCTTTTTCTTGTGCTCCCCAACAGGCACATGAGCGGCTCGTCCTGGAAATGCATGCATGCCTCCTATAGATCTGTTTGAAATTATAGTTGTCATTGAGAGTGAATTTATGCTTCTATTGATCTGCAAAAGGAAAATATTAAATGGTTTGGTTTTGATCTTTAGCTGACCTCAGGGTCAAGGGTAGCCTAAGATTAGTATTCATAGAATTCATCACCAAATTGTAGTCTGCATCTACTTTATGCAAACATAGGGAAAACATCGAAAGATAAATAGAAAGCAAAATGACAAACAATTTCACCACCACCCACCCCATCTTAAAAAAAGCACAACAGCCCTCAGGCAATAAAGCCAGGGAGATACATACATGCACAAACCCAGGTAACTGCACACAGCATGGATGGGGGAAACAGGAAGAAAACAGAAGCACACAGACAGAGGCAGAGAATTGCACACACGGGAGAAGGCACACGACTCGCAACAAATATCAATGCACAACTACACTGAAACATGTCTGCATGAGCACTCCAACACAAGTGCAAAACACATAGCAAAAGGAAACTTCTTTTCTACACATATGTGCACACACATGTACCCAGGAAAAAAGGTGCCCTTCTCTGGTGGAAAAGAAAGGAAAAGAAAATGTTCTCAGATTCTCACACAAAGCCAAAAACCAGGAGCAAGCACAAATATAGTGAAACAGGTGCATGTACTGATATATGCTGACACAGGGATTCACACTTGTAAACATGTAATGGCATACACAAATGCAGACCCTTCTGGTTGTAGGCATTGTGGACCACTCTCTTTCTCAGTAAGCATCACACAAAGTGGAGTAATAGAGGGAGAAATATATTCAGGTATGAGTAAAACATGCTTGTGAAAGTCCTCCTCTAGGTCAGTCCAGTTGTTCAGAAATTAAGAGCAGAATGCTCGTGAGAGCAGTGAAGCAATTTCACTTAGGGACCAACATTCAAAGGCACAGGAAGATCTGTTTACTCATAAGGAGAGTGAAGCCTACTCACAAACATTAACAGTCCAGGCTATAGCAAACACACTGCATGAATATAGAAATGCCATTTGCGCACAAAGGATGCACCTAATGAGAAATGAAAGCAAACTTAAAGAGAAGAAGGCTTCACTCCTGTTTAAGCAGTCATCCCAGAGACTGAGGAAAGCATCCCTAACTGTGTAGACAAAACCTCAGCTGCACAGAAACTCAATTGGGCACCACAGGGTGATCACCAGCACCCTGAGAAACTGAAGTCAAAGAAACTTGGTGATTTCTGGACAGACACAGAAAATAAAATAACCCAGCAGAGTAAAAGATGGTTTATTAGCTCTTTCCAAGACTGTCCTGTGTAGGCTGGCAGCTGATAGCCAATGAAAATGGTTTGCACTAAGTCTCTGCTTCTGTGTGCAAGAAAGCATGGAGCACTTGTAAGTGGGCAAAATGCATAGTGCAGAACAAAAGCACAGATACTTATTTTTGTAATCAGTTTTCCTCCAACTAGAGCTTTTTTTTGACTAAAGCAAGTGCTTAAAAAAAATAGCTGATTCCTTTTCATGTATGAAACCACAACCTCAGCATTCACCACAAATATAACCACAGTTCATTGTTACTCTTTATTTTGCCTGCTGTAATTCAGATTCATATTTTAGTATAAAAGCCTCACCCAACTCTAAGGCCCACCATGCTTCGTGCCATAGAATTGCATTGCTAGAAATAGTCCTGGTCCTGAAGAGCTTGCATTGTAGCTAGAAGAACAGGAAAAAAAGGAAGCAGGAGTATCTCCCATTTCCCAGTGAAGCCCCGAGGAAGTGACTTGTCCAGGCTAGCCATAGAGTCCTGGCAGAACTAGGAGCTGGAGCTGCATCTCCTGATTCACAGGCCACTGCTTCAGCAATAAGATCATCCTGCTTTCCTGATTTAAATGTGCCTTAGCATGGGCTACTAGTCATTTAGTGTTTGTGTGAACCAGTTATGAGCCCAATGAAAACAGTACCAAGTATGAACAATTTTTGAGCTAAACTTCTGTATAGAAAGGGCTGGTTGAGATGTACCAGCAATGCTGTGCTGTGAGTCTCTCAGCTCTGACCTCACCTAGCTGGCCTGTGGACATGTTAGCCATGGGCTGAGGCAGTGAAGCTACTTTGGGAAGGATCTGAGTCCCAACCCCAGAGACAGCTATTTGGGCTTGCTTCCAAATGTAGACCCAACTGTAGCAGCCTCCTGGTGTGGGCAGTGAGGGCAAAGAGCACCGCTGGTGAAGTCTGGAGGGTGTGGGGAGGGGAGAGCATGGCAGCAAGGAGGGCTCTGTGGGGAGGATCTTGGAGATGACAGAGCAGGGTAAGATGCAGCAGTACTTGCTGAGTCCTCCAAAGTCAAGGAGAGTGCTGTGTGTGTGAGCTGGACAGCCTGGCCCTTACTTACTCAAGGACAGATCTCCTTGCTGTGAAGATCCAGCACTCACTCACTGTGGACAGTAGGACATTCTTTATTACAGCTGCAGGACAGAACTGGCCCTTTGCACGCTCTGCTCCATGGATCACTATCTCCTCAATGTGTTGAGGAAATTGTACATTGCAATGGGAGCAGTTCCAAAAATCCTCCTCCTGGTGGGAACAGACTTCTGGACAGGTTAGGTGTACAAAAACGGTCCATCCATTCCTGATGCTGCCTCACTAGCATTAAATGTGTCAGAGATAACTGGCTATTTTCTTGCTGTGGATAGAGAAAATGCTGCTGGGAGAGTAGAAGAGAAGGTGAACACATTCCCCCGTTTGTTCAGTTTTTAGATTGTTTTCTAATAGTAGTCTTGATTCACCTACTGCACTGAAATAAATATATATTCTGGGCAGCTGCCTTTCCACAGGCTGTGTCAGAGTATGGATTCAATCATGTTTTCATCTTTTTAGCAGACAGAGGAAGAGAGTGTGAAAGAGGGAAGCAACAAGGCATAGAGGTGGAGGCAGCAGGAGAAGCTGCTGTTGTCGTTTCTGTTTCATTGTTTACTGTCTATGGCTTTGTACAGCTTTTAACTCCACTGTTTGGCAAGAGAGCAGCTGGCACCACTTGCCTTCTTTTGGAGTGTGAGCGCTGCCTGGAGAGAGACAGCCCAGGTTAGCTAATGTGGGAAGAGATGGGATCTTGTTCTAGTGAGAATGTGGGCTTAGAGCTTCAGACAGTGTTGAAAACCTATCAGGTCTGAACTACCTCTCTCTGCCTTGGATCTCTCATCCATTCACCATTCTACTCCTTTTCTCTTTATGCAGGTTTATTTCAAACTCCTGCAACTTTGTTCTCCATTAAAATACCATATAACCATATATTCATCTCCCTCCCTGCCTTCACTTTTGCCACCCATGGAGAGCCAGTAGTTCCCTCTCCTCTTTGCATTAATGCTGAACCAGTTTCTCCAGCTCCTGCGCTGTTGGCAGTGCTCCTTTTTGAATGGTGTTGAAAACTAGGTCCTTCCCATTTGTCATTGTTAGATCTCCAAAGCACTTTCTCCCTGTGTAACAGCTCTAACCTGGGTGTATTGAGTGAATCCTAAATGGCTGATGGCCAGAAATTCTAGGTAATTTCAGTGGGACTTGATACTCTTCATTTCTGGTCATAACTTGATCATATAATTTGGCTGTGTACTCCTAAAGAGCCGCTCTGGCTGGTAAAGTCATTCTTATATCCATAACAGTTTGTAAAGCACTTAAGGGTAGCTTTGGATGAAAAGCACTAAATAAATGTTCAGCAAGATGATGTTATTTATCCCTGTAATCACCTGTCACTTCCGCCCAATTTTTGTTCCTCCCTGTCCCATCCAATCGGCCATATTATACGCTCATGCATATGGTCATGCACTCATCAATCCACCTTTATCCATATGCAGAGACACTCAAGTGCTATGAGAGCTACATGGAAAGACAGATGCATGCATCTAATCCTCCCCCACTCATCTGTCCTCATCCAGTTTGTACAGACACATAGCAACAGTTTTTAAGCACTTAAGTGACTTAGGATCCTGAGTTCCATTTCTGAGAGAGGCTCAGGAGTTTAAATGCTCCTGAAAGTCAGCGAGATGTGTTCTCCAGATTACAGTTCCTCAAGTCTGTAAGTGTCATATTTTCAAAGTGCTCTCTTTATCTAAAGATTCAGATAGGCACCTTGTAGATTATCAAAACTGTTTAAGGTAGGCACATAAATCCAAATGATTTTAATGTAGCCTGCCCTGAAAATTTTAAGACCCCTCTGGGCACTTATCTTTCAAAGGCATCTAAATCCTTCTGAAAAATTGGTACCAAGAGCCTCTAAGATCCTTTAAAAAACAGCTTGCCCATAGCCAAACACCAGAAGAGTGACTGCACCTTGGGTAGATCCTTACTTGCAGTCTGCAAAAGAGGTTACTCTGGTATCTACTTTAATTAATAAAATACAGCATTTGGTGATCCCATGATCTGTAAAGATCTGACATGGAATCTCTTGTCACCTTGGGCAGCAGGAACAGATCCATGTGGGTCCTGCCCACATATCCTGGGCTCCACAAGGAACGTTGCCTTTGCCTTGTTCTCAGCAGGACCTTCCCCTGTGCCTCTGGGACAAGCCAGCCAGCAGTGGTAGGGAGAGCTCTGATCACTAACATCTGGGTGCTTGGTTCCTGGATGATGGGGTTGGCTTTGTGGTGATGACAGGATCCCAATGCCATATTTGAGCCTCAGCAGACAGTCATACACAGCCCTAGTTATCATCATTGAAAGGCTTCATTGCTAACAGGCAGAATCCCCTGGATGGCAATATTTCTAGGTAGAATCCTGGCTTGCTGTGGTTCAGTAAAAGGTTTGTGGAGAGGGGTTGGTGGCTCTGGTATTGAACAAACTCATCATGTTCAGTGGACAATCAATGGTGCTGGTTCTAGTATCCCACGATTTTATCCAGGATTCTGCAGGAAAACCCCATAAACCAAACAAGCTTTCCAGGAAAGAAATTGAAGGAGAAAATCCTGCCCCTCTTATAAATTATGTCCAAGTAGGCTGAGCTGGCAAGAATGCCTTCAAGTGTGAAGTTCTTTCCATTTTATGGCTTGAAGCTCCCAGGAGATCATCTTCTTTCTTCTCAGTTTGGTGTTGTGTTTTTTTTTTTTGCTCCTGAAGATTTTTTTTTTTACTGAGGTGGAGGGCAGATGCCATGTGCATGATTTGGCTGGTAGGGGCAAGAATCTGTCAGCAGAAAAAGGGCCGTCAGCAAGAGAAAGTGAGCTGCAAATTGTCCATTTCTAAACTGCTTGTTCATCTGACACTTGCAAACTCAGAAGCCACCTGTTCAGCCATCAGTCACCAAGTGAAAATGAAGCTTTCCTTAAACCAAGATTCTGACATATACAAAAAACTAAAGAGAGAGAAAAGAGAAGAGAAAAATCAAATTCTTTTGAATTTGCTCTGCTGTGAAATGCTTCTCATAACTAAATCTAAACCCCAAGGGAAGGTCTTGATTTCCCCTTCTCCCCAAACTCTTTTCTGAGTGCTTTTTCAAAGTGCAACACAAACAAACAATCCAAAAGTCCCACGCTTTTCACATTTTTTTTGCCGAAATCCAGAAGTGTTTCTGAAGACAGAAAGTGCCACTTCTCCCCCCTCCCCCAAACACTGACAGATTTTGGGGGTGTGACTGACTCCTTGCTAAAAGAACACTCTGCCTACTAACAAGTGCTGCAGCTCTTTGAAGTTGCGAAACTAAAGAGTGGATTAGCTGTGATACCAAGCGCACAGTAGGCTTTACCCCTTTCCATGCAAGGTCAAATTAAGACTGGTCCAGCCAGCCACCCAAAAGCAGGCCATAGTAAGCAGCTGATTTTTTGCCCTCTTTGGGTGCGGAGCATTCGCCTCTCGGGAGGAGAATTTGAGGGCAGCAGCCAGCAGGGTAGGCTCTTACGTGCGAGGCTTTTCTGGCTGACCACAGAGCACATAGCCGATGCGCCTGATCAAATAGCTTGTTAATTTCATCATTTCAGACTTTTATGGTTTTTCCAGTTGCTGCTGCTTTTATAAACAAGCATTTCGGTGACCTTCCCCTCCGGACATCAGCGCATTCAGCTCTGCAAGAATCCCAAGCTCTGAAAGTTTATAAATAAGCCTTCTATCAAGTTCCACAACAGGTGTGACCTCCCCCCCTGTCCTAAAACTGAACAGTTTCAACAAGCAAATAAAGACTGCGCAGTCCTGTCTTAAAGGGGAAGCGCTCTGCAAAGTGCTATATAGGCCCTGATATGCTCAACAGAAGGCCTGGCCCATCTGCAAGAAGGGATCAGGTGGCCATAATCTGGGGACTCCTGTCCCTTTTAGGTGACCCTTTAAGCAAGAGTGAGAGACACAGAGTGGAAGGGTGCTCACCGAGACCTACACCAGCATGACATTCCTGGGCTGTCCCATGACTGACCCTGGAACTGATTCTGGTAGGTTTTGAGTGCTGTGTCTGCCTGACTGAGATGGGAAATTTCTAGAGGATCTTTGTCAGAAGTGGAAGATGTACAATCAGAATCTCTTCCCTTTCAGTGGGGTTCCTACAGCTGTGTTGATGGCACATTGGCAACACTGAGCAGAGGAGGAAGGGACAGATCCTCTTGTGAGGTGCAAAGTGGGCAGTCTCATACTTGCCTGGAGTTGCTTAGAATGAGACTCTTCTCCTAATTTCTGTATACTGCATGCATTGTGTCTACTCCTTTTCCATTTTCTTCAAAATGTTAGAGGGAAAATAGGGTCTTGAAGAGGGGAAACTGACGTCTCAGACTGCAGTTTCTTTCTGTGGGTGAGCATCTCAATAGCTGACATTGATGCAAAGATGAGGTTTCCAATTTATTAGAGGGTCCTGCCAGTGCTTTTTCCCTCCATTTAGCTGCAACATAATCTGAGCAGAAATTGGGAACTAGAGTCAAGTGAGGAATTCATCTATGGGAAATGATATTTCTGCAACTGCGTGGTGGTGTCTGTTCATTACATGCCTAAGTTGGAAAGGAAACCAAATGACTTGAAGTGTCTAAGTGGGCTCTTGATATATAGACTGTTATATAAACTAGCAACATGGTGTTCAGTGAAAAGATGCTGTGGTGACATAGGGGACACTGGTTCCAACAGATCAGTGCTGACTGGATTTAACTCAGTGTCATTGTGGGAAAGACTGACTATGACCATTAAGACAGGAGAATGTCCCTGTCATTAGTAGGGCTGTAGAAACCACTAGAGCAAATGAGACAGGAGGGCCCAACATCCTTGGTTCAGTGAAAGGAATCAGTACAATGGGTGTGACAGGGAATACCTGGATCAATCAGTATGTGCTACAGTGTTCAGAAGCTAGTGGGATGGTGTGCTGTGGGGCAAACAGAGTAGTTCCACAGCCAAGAGGTTCAATATGGTCAACAGATATGAGGAACACAATGTGGTCAATTGGAAAAGGGATTGAATGTTATCAGTGGGAGTGGAGACAACAATAATGGTATAATCAATGGGACATCAGGTCTTGTGGCTTCCAAGCCTCATGCTTTCCATTCCTGACACCAAAAACTGCTTTAAAGGATAGTTGTTCTTACATACATAGAGTGTGCAAAAACGTGAGCACGTTGCTGTGTTGTGGAAAGAGTGTCAGGTTGCTCCATCAGGATGAACTGTGCTCGTCCGTGTGGTGAGGTAAGTGGGTGAGTGGAGCATGCACAAGTGCTGAAATGAATGAGTTTCATCAGCTGTAGGGAATCAGTGGTGGTGCTGCAGGTCTCATGCTGCAGTCCCTTTTCTGCAGCATTATGAAAAGATTTGGTTCTAAGAACATCCTGAGTACCCTGTGGAGAACAGTAAGAGCAGCCATTTGGCTCATGGTGAGCCTCGTCCCTTCTAATGCACTTGCAGTCCCCCAGGGCCACCTCTAATTACTGCTCAAACACAATAGTTGCAACAATGCATCATGCCAAACCCATCCAGAATAAGCCTCACACAGTGGAATTTGTTGTCAGTTGTTGCCTTTTTTTTTTAGATGTGTTTTTCTTTTTTTGCGCAGTGCTGGTGAGGAAACTTTTTAACCCCCATCCCTCTTCAGGGCTCTGCAGGATCTGCATCAAGCTGATACCTGTCAAATCCCTGAGAGATCCTAAAGAGAAAGTTACTTCTGAGGTTTCCTTCATGGTTTCTCCATGAGGATCACTGGGTATTTTCTACTTTTGTGAAGAGAAAGTTGCTTCCTAGGAAGTCTCTGCACCTCCTCCCCTTCAACTAAAGTCAGCCTGCAGACTGAAGTTATCTCTGAGGGAACTGAATACCCTTTAACAGGAAGGGACAAGCTCTCTCCAGTGATAGTGTCTTTCAGAAGGTGTCTAACTACATACGTAAGCTCCCATTTAAAAGAAAACTAATGTTTCTGTTTGCTGCTGCAGGATCTGAACATAATCTCTGTTCTATCTGAGCCCTTCTTCTGACACCACAAGTCCTGGTTGTCATCCCCTCACTGTAGTTTTACCTTCCAAAATGATCATTGTTTCCCCAGGACTAGGGTGTGGCCACTTAGAGCAAACAAAGATAAAGCCAAGCTTGCATACAGGTTCATGGCTATGAGACGGATGCCTGCCTGGACACAGCTGTACACGTCTCTATGCAGCAATGCACAGCTATACATTGTCTGTACACATATAGGAAGGTAAAAGAATAGTTACAATCTCAGCCTGTGGTAGCCCAAACAAGTTTCAAACATCATGCATACCCTGGTGAGAGAGGCCTTGCAGGTTAAGGTTCTCTTGAATAGGATGATGAAGTTCATTAAGGATGGTCCAGCACTGCCCACAGGCAGCCCAAAACACTTCAGAATTTCACCAGCAATGGCCCCCGTGGTCAGGAACCTTTTCAGGAGTTAGGGAAAGCTCATATCCATTCTCCAGTGCAGATGGTAACTCAAAACCAGAGTTGAAATGCAAGAACTCCCAAATATATGGAAGCTTAAAGTCTGGGTCCCTATGTCATGACTTAAACCTCACAGTTATACCTGAGGCTAAAATCATTTCATAATCACTGATCCAGACAAATTTGCTGACTTCTGTACCATAAGGCATTGACAGTGCCCTGCACAGCTTGAGGAAAGTTCATGTAGCTTCCATTTCTGTGAAATCCAGGGGCTAACGAGAGCCAGGGATCGCTCACATCTGGGGATCAGGTCCTATGGGTCCTGCTGTGGGGAGCTTCACGTTGCATTACAAACTGAGAGGTATGCAGGTATATGAATGCAAACCCAGGAAATTTAAGATGTCTCTGTTCAGTGAACTTTGCGTGATCCTCACTGGGGTGAATGGCTGTTAGAAGGGTGCAGTGTAAAGAAAAGAGACCCCAAAACCAGAAGCTCTAAAATATCTCTGTCATACAGCCAGAAAGCTATGAGTGTCCAGGAGGTAAACCTAGATTCAGAACCCAGTGCTCTGAAATCTCTGGTTACTAGCAAAAGCATTTGAAAATAAATATAGACACAAATTAAAATGATACCATTTTTGACAAAGTAGACAGTAGTTGAAATATAATGAGGCACTGTAGGAAAATGCCCCTCCACCAAGAGAGCACTTGCTGGGCGGATTAGCCAGCATTCCTTCTCCTCCATTGAGTGGTGTCACAAGCTAATAAATATTTCAGAATTGGCTGTATTCAATCCAGCCCTTGTCCCGGTTGACGTCTGTTCTCTCAGTTTTCAGAAGGAGACAGGTGCAGAAGGATGAAAAGGGATTTAATTACTAAACATCCCCTACTCCCAGAATCCAAACACATGCTGTACTGTACATATACACCACACCTACTGTACTCACAAGCACATCTAATACTCATGCACACAGTCACACCTACTACACTCTGCCACACACACACACACACACACTGAAGCCACATTGCACACAGATCGTGTTTGGGAAGTTGAGGATTCACACTGCATCGCACCAGTGAGTTCTGGCCACTGGACACGGAAGGGCCATGTGTGCACTGAGGTTCCAGCACATGTTCCTCCTCTAGAGCCACACACCCCACCACAGAAATGCAAGAAAGCACAGATATCTTGTTGGTCCCTTCCTTGTGGCCACTCTGTAAAAGAGGAGGACTTGGCTACAGCTGCCCTCCAGCAAATACAAAGTTTTGGGTTTCCTCTCCTGTGCTGAACGTCCTCTGCCCCGTCTCTGCCTCTGGTCAGTTAGGGCAGCAATGCAGAGTCAGACTGTGCAGCACTATACCAATGCTGTACTCACCACATACCCCCTCACCTTGGAGTACATTGCATGCCTGCATACACCTGGCTCAATTCCTGTGTTAATGGTTTCTGTATCTGTTCTCACTGTGCTCTGGTACAAGAATTACCCAGAGGCCCTAACCATAACCTTTACAACTGCAGTGCTTACAAGACCAGATTTTCATCTACTTGGCACCCACAGCTGAGGGCATTTGCAAGAGCTCCCATTTAAACACCACACAACAAACTAGGGCAATGGTGCTGCTTGTTCAGTTGGTACTCCCCACTGCTGTGGGGAGGTTATTTTATCTTCCAAAGACTTCACTGCTCTTTGACATGAGATCTAGTAGCACTTTTCACAATAATAATAGTCTTAGTGTGGGAGTTGTGGGCAAATCTTAGTGTGAGAAGCTGCATTCGACCTCTTGAAATTTTCCTGGCACTTTGAGCTACAAACAGGATGCTCCTTGGTTTCCTGTTCCAGGCTGCAATGGCCTAACTGTTCCTGTGGGTTGTTCAACAGCAGTTGTGTTCCACTGCCGAGACAGCTGTGGGCAGAAAGGGCAGTGGCTGGCAGCGTGGCCAAGTTGGTGGAGCCTTGATGGGAGCTTAGGTGCTAACATGTCCTCCTTGGTTGTGTCCCTCACCCACTGGAAGAAGTCAGGTCATTGTATGCCAGTTGCCTCAGGTTCATCATCTGTAAAATGAGGCTAGTAACATGAACTTCTTTTGGAAAGCGATTTGAGATTTACTGAGCTGGCAAATACTTGCTGGGTAATCTATTAGAGTGCTTTGAGATCTTTGAGAGCCTCCTGAGTCTATCAGTGCAATATATTGCTGTTACCAGCTGCTTTAGAGAGCAAAGAAAAAGGGAGAAAGAGAGTTGAAGGAAGGGAAAGTTGGGTGCTCCTCCACTGCAATTGTGCTGTTGACTCCAGTCTGAAGAGAATCAGGACCTGGAAGCTCAAGTGGTAGATGTTAACAAACACCAAGAAAATCGAAGTGATGGATGATGAAAGCAAATGGTTCTGGTCTGGGCTAGAGGGGTTTCCAGATAATGTATCACTTAGGTCAAACGCAGAACACCATGGGCTTTAGAGATGGGTAATTAGTGTATCAGAAAATTGGGGGAAATTATGTATGTTTTTAAGAAGGGCTATTAAAGCAAGCCATGAATTATTGAGAGGGGAAACTGCTTTCTTTGTTTTATTTAAGTTAACCTTGGGAGCAGAGAAAGAACAGCAGGATGATTTTTTGGAAGGTGGGAGGACACATTCTCTATAAGAGCACATGTTGCAACTCATCCACTGTACCTGTGTTCATGTGCACATATGTGCACACAGGCATGCACACACAGCACAGCCTGGAAATATCCTTGCTGCATACACTGTACATACGTGCATGTGCGTGCTTGTTAGCTTTGAGAGATAAAGCTCCCTACACAATCAGAATAAAAGCAGTTGGACCTGGTATATGTCACACAAATAGTTGGAATAGTCTTCTTAAATGTTGTACATAGAATAACATGGGATAAATATAGTCTGTTCCCACCGTGCTTACCCGACTCCAAATACTTCTGCAGACTCATTTGCAGATACACAAGTATTTTATTAAAGTAACCTTAGGTTTCCTATGCATCTCGAATTTATATTCAAAATTTCACACTAATTTTGCACAAATATATTTTGCTGCTGAGGAAAAGTCCTGTGCAGGTTCCTGTGTGACCCCATGTTCATATCTATGGTAAAATTCCCAGATAACAAACTTTGCTGGTGTATCTCCACACACTTGCCTGCATCCTGTGTGTTGGCAAATATTCATGGAATGGTTTGGGTTGGAAGAGACCTTAAAGACCATCCAGTTCCAATGCCCCTGCCATGAGAAGGGACACCTTCCACTAGACCAGGTTGCTCAAGGCCTTATCCAACCTTGAACACCTCCAGGGACGGGGCATCCACAACTTTCCTGGGCAACCTGTTCCAGTGTCTCCCCACCCACATTGTAAAGGATTTCTTTCTAATATCCAGTCTAAATTTGGAAGACATTCTTTTACTGATTCTGCTGATGGACTGTGTCCACTCAGCACAGAGTTCTACCTTTCCTAGAGCAAGCTGTGGAATGATTCAAAAGCTCTTTGGACCTCATTCTCTATTTGACTGGAGGGGTTTAGGGAAATTTCTGTGGAACTCCATTTCCTTTAAAGTCTGCAGGGTTTTTCTGGAAGAGATGGACTGCTTGGATGAAAACAGGAGAGCTAATTAAGATGATTCCACTCTAACTCTCATGGTTGGTTGACTCTACTGTCTGTGTCACCACAGAAGTGCTAATTTGATTTCATGTATAAAGTGTGTTTGTTTCCCCAAACTGCTCTGTTGGTCTTTGATTCTTCACACACTCATAGTCAGGCTTAAGTTCTGGTGCATGAAGACCCTTTTTGGCCTCAGAAGGACTTGATGAGTTTGCACAGCAGTGCTTATTGCTAAGTGCCACCTCAAATTTTTCAGAATCTGATCTTAAAACTGTTCTTTTCTCTACAAGGATGCCCAGCAAAAACACCCAAAGGAGCAGTTAATTTAAACAAGCAGATTTTCACCATTGCATAAATGAAATAAAATTTTCCTGTGATCTGGGAAACATAAGTGGGACTGTGGGAGTCCAAATGGGAAACCCTTTTTGCATTGGGGCTTTCATTGGCATAGTGCTGCTGGGGTGGAACTAGACACCATGCAGCCCCTCATCTTGTCTTTGGGCCTCATGGTTGCTGTTGTGAAGCTCTGTAACAGTTCAAAACAAGGGTTTCTGTCTCTGCATCTTGGATCACTGAGAAAAGGAGCTCTGGCTCTTTGCACCTATCCATCCTGTGAGGCACATTCTGCTCTGCATCTGGGAATGATGCGATCAGTGTCCGTTTGGTGCTTGATCAAGCCCTAGTGGGGATCGTTCCTTTGATGGCACAGACCCAGACAGGCCCATGGGCTGCCCAAAGTATCTGTGCCTGAATAAGGACTCTGTAGCAAATATTTGTGCCTTTATTTATTTGGAAATTTACTATCCATCCCAAAACAACAGATTGTGTGCAAACTAGAGTTTTTCAGTAAGGATAGCAAGGAAATGACAAATACCTAGCCTTTAATTTGTCTGTAAAAACACAAATTTCATACATTCTGTTTCTTTCTTAAATGGGAATCTTCTGGAGCACAGAAGTTCTCTGTATGTGGAATGATCCATTTGGTTTCCTTTTTATCTCAGGAGGAACTGGATGCCTCTTCTTTCTGTGTGCAATAGACTGACCTTTATCAGGATGGATTTTGGAAATGTTAAATTATGAAAACTTTGAAACTTTTGCAGAAATGTTCTTATGTAAAGGATGAAGCCAAGGAAGTAGGAATTAAATTGCAAGAAATAATGGCCTTAAATTGCAGCAAGAAAGATTTAGGTTAGCCATTAGGAAAAACTTTCTTATGCCAAGGATAGTTAAACATTGGAATAGATTGGCTAGGTAGGTTGTACAATCTCCATCAAAGGCTGATTTGAAGAATAGGCAGGGCAAGCAAGAATGATGTAGCTCTAGCTGGTCCTGCATAGGTGTAAGTGGTCAGAGTAAGTGACCTCCAAAGCTCCCTTCTAATCCTATATTCCTGCAATATTAAGAGTCTAGTATTTGGCATTGCTTGGGTTATAGCTAATGCAGCAATGTGCAGTGGGATGGATAGCTGGAGGTTGAGGAGAGATATATCCTTTCTCACATTAACACCAGTCATGGTTATGGTCCATCTAAATTCCAGTGCATCGCTTAGAAAAATGTGCCCTTTAATTTCCTAATAAAACAGCTGGGTAAATTCTTCTACTTGCAGCTAAAGGAGAAAAAAACAGAACACTTGAAATGAATTTTTAATACAGATTTGAGTGGGATTGCAGCAGGCGCTTCTGATCTGATAATTGCACTGGATCAGCCACAGTCGTCATCTCTTTTTCCCATCAGAAATTTCGTGTAAGAGTTTAGTGCTGGGGATGGTTCCCAGGCAGAGGGCTTGGGAGGTCTCCAGGCAGCCAGAGAACAGGGAGCCTAGGCAGCAGCACAGACAGGATGGACAAGGGCATGGGCAGCCACCAGCTGCTGATTCTCATCCCTTTGCATCCAGTCAATACAAGCAAGGTCAAGAGAAATCCTCACTGTTTAGTTAGTCAATGCCCCTGTTGAAATTGTCAGAGAGCATACAATAGTACCTACAGCATGGAGCACAGCCAGCTCATGGCAACTAATGTTTAACTCCCTCCACGAAATAGCAACTCAGATGGCTGAATCCAAGGGACCAAAGAAGAAAAAGACATATGCATGCAGTTTTGAACACAGACATTTTTTGCATGTTGTGCCTCACTTTCGAAAGTGTTCCGGGAGCTGCTGGCTGGGGAGTCAGTGACAATACAGCACAAATGAGTCTTTGAAAAGTTCTTCCCTCTTGGTGGAGTCTTTAGGGGGCCTGGTCACAGAGGCTATCTTCAGCTGACTGAGGTTAGTCTGTTTCCTGTGCAAACACACACAGAGACACACTTGCCTAGATGGCTGTTCAGAGTAGAAGCCAACCTAGCTTCTGATTCACCCTCTGGGGCAGCCTGTTTTCTTCCTTGGCTTTGAAAGGCTGAGGCTGGAGTTCCCTGAGCAAACGTAAGCCCTTCCAAGTACCCCTTGTAACGGTATTGGAGTAATTCCTGAAATGTATTCCTCTTTCTTTCTTTAAGACTATCACAGACCCATTACACCATCTTACTCTCTTTCCTAATTGACACTGGAACGTGTTGGCTGGTATTGCTGTCAGTGCATCCTACTAGTGAGACAGGGCTTGGCTTGGCCAAAGAGTGCTTTTGTTGGCTTAGCATGGCTTAAATTAGTTTCTTGAGGGAAATCAGCTATCTTGGTAAAAGCACTTTGGTGCTGTATCACTGCAGCTACACTACAGCTTTTTGCAGTGTAGAAGTACAGTTAAAAAATCATGGCCCTAATTGACATTACCATAAATAATTTCTAGCACAGACCTGGCTCTGAGTGAATGGGGAAGAACAGCAAGAAAAGCCTCTGTGTCCTATTACCAGCTGCCCTAAGCCAAGTCTTGCCTAGAGATCCTCCTAGCTTTGCTCCAGCAGCCTCACAAGACAGACCTTGTGAGACTGGTACAATCCCCAACAGTTGGGAATGCTGTGTTGAGCACAGAAGGGAAATTCAGGCTGAAAACCCTGGCAAAGCCGAGTTGACTTGCCCATGATTTCCTGTGCACTTGGTTTTTTCCCTCAGCCTGCCAACACTTCCAACAAGACAGTTGTGCTATGAGATGAAAGGGCAAAGATTCTCGGTGCCTTGCTCCCTGTTTTTTTCCTTCTTTTTTTCTTCCTTTTTTTTCCCTGTGCCATTCTGGAGAGCCATTGGCTGCTGCCTGAGATATCCTGAGAGATGCGGCAATTAATTTTCTTTTAATCAAGGTCGGATGAAGTAAATTGGTGCGGCTCTGCAGCCCCTCATTTTCTGTTTTTGCAGTGATGCAAAACAAATATGATCAAATTATGCTCCTTCTCACCTTATTGAATTAGGAAGCGTGACTGATCCGGGAGAGCTGCGATGTTATATACTGTACCAATCCTCACCATCCCCCCTCCCTGACAAAGCCATTGGGAATCTTTTTGCAGGTTCTTTTTATTTTTTTATTTCAAGTTCGAAGGGAAGTGTGGGAGTGGGTGTGGGTGGTGGGGAGAGAGTCCTATTTATTTTTTTTAGTCAGTGGGGTGAAGCTGTATATTTCACCTTACAGTGATGTGTGAGTAATCACAATAATCAGGTCCATCTGGGCTCAGGAATATAATCTGACAAGAGGACAAAGAAGTTAAAGAGCAGATCAGTGGTGAGAAGGGCCTTGTGGCTGTTCCTACCTGCATGTTGCTCTGTGTGCATGGCTGGATGACTGGTGGGCTTGGAGGCACTGATTTGGGAGCGGAGAGTCACGGGGGACTGTTCCCAGCTATGCCAGTCACTTCTGCAGCCTTGGGAATACCTTCTGGTCCCTCCATGCCCCAGTAACCTGCCTGTGCAATATGGGCAATGAAGTTTGCCATGAGATTCGCAAAAGAAAAGTGTTACATGAGACCTGAGCATTATCCGCACATTGTTAGCTCTTAAGGACTCTTTTGTGTTAATTTCATTGCAGCCTGCCAGAGGAAAGAGGAAGAAAAAAGGAAAATACATGCTCACACACAGAGCTGTCTCATGGAGGTTTGGCTTATGGTTAGTTTCTTCATGTAGGTGGAAATGAATGTTATTCTGACTGACAGCATCCCCTTGCTCTTTATATGTGGAGACCCATTCCAAATGCTGTGATCAATACCACTACGGACAAACAAATCACACAATATATAGTCCTGTAACCCACAGCTCAGAGGTCTCAGCATCCAGCAGTCTCAGGCTGCTGCACTGCTCTTTGTTCCAGAGAGTCTCTGTGTGAGTGAGGGCTGCAGGAGTAGGCTCCTATGGTCAAAACTTGTAATACCTTTGAGGAAATAAAACATGAAGATGCAGCAGGAAAAAAGCATCACGAGTGGGCTAATGTGTACACTGTTCTGCTCTGGAAGAAATTCAAGGTGGTTGTGAGCTTGACCTAAAGGATCCTTTATGGCATGATAGTCATAGAAATGGACAGAGAAGTTTCCTGGGAGGGAGGAATCCACTGCCCTAAGGCAGAACCAAGTGATGATTGATATATGAACTTGCCTTGAACACATTAAAGGAGGTGGCCCAAGAGAGGGTAGGTCAGCAACAACAAGAATTTAGGACTAGGTCCCACTGAGCTGTGAACTAGTACTGTGCACAGAGCATGGTGATCTCTGCATGGCCACTCTCACTTGGCTGGATGATCTCATTGATCCCTTCTGGCTTCAGAATTCCCACTGCTGTTAGAAATACAGTGCACAGTGGATATGGTGGCTGGAATGTAGAAAAAAGCAGGGCAGACTGAGGAAGGCTGCCAGTCCCAATTATGACTGGGATGCAACAGGTGAAATTCCTGTTTTGGTGAGAACCTAATGGCACCAAGGAACTCAGAGTCAGAGCTCATCCAAGAAATACCTCTTTGTGACCTTCATAGCATCGCTTTGGAATTGATTTGAGGTGAATGGGGAAAAGCATCCCTTCCTGTGCCACCAGAGCCACTGCCTACTGTCAGCCCAGCAGCTTCATCTGGGCATCCATCCTGCTGTGGGACGATGTGGGAGCACTGAGCACTGTGCAGCCTGGCAGGGGTGTAGGCGCCAGGAGAGAAAATGTGGCAGTAGGTCAAATACTTTCCTGAATATGATGTGTGATAACAAATAGAGGCTAATTAGCTTTGGGGTTGGGGGTTTCTTTTTTTTTTTTTTTTGAGAGAAAGAGAATTAGAGAGAATGTATTTAGATACAAGGTTTAATTTCTAGACATTAGGTGATCCTTCTCCTGATGACCCTTTTCCCCATCAGGTCAGTCTTGTCATGAAAGTTTGTCTCCCTGTCATGGGTACAGAGAGCTTCCTTTGATGCAGAGCTGTCTTGCACTGGGTGAGAGCAGAGCTGGGAATTTGAATATAATCAATGCTAGACTCTGAGTTACAGGAGAACTTTTCTACCTCACCCCCTTAACAGGGAGAAAGAAAAAAGAAAAGAGGTAGAAAATAAGAATTGCTGTAGGAAAACCAAACCTCATCCTAGCAGGCTTAAGGAGAGGGCAAAGACACACAGGAGAAGACACAAGACACAGAGATAATACTGGGAGCATTTAATTTTGCACATTCTTCATTTTTAACCACAGTTCTCTCTTTGTTCCTGAATCCTGCAATCTTTTCTTTTCTCTGAGACACCTCTCTGAGGTGTATGGCTCCTGACTGCCGTCAGTGTTAATCGAAACTCTTCCCAGCAGGAGGAGGGGAAAACTTGAAGCTTTCTTTGGTCTCTATGAAAACAGCTCCTTCAAAGGCTGTGGGTACAAAAGGGCTTTTGAAGCAAATTCTGTGTACCAAATTACAGACTAGACTAGGACCCTGACTGTAATTAATGACAATGCTGAGGGAAGGAGATACTTCTTGTTACATGCTCCCAGTTTAGGATACGTCCAGAAGGCCATGAACAGAACCAAGCCCTGAAGAGGACTCTTCTGTGCTAGCACAGATTGGAGGGGCTCACTGGGACTGGACGAACAAGGTGAACTCTCTCCTTCTGTCTTATGGGTTGTTATATTCCTTAAGACCTAGAATCTCTCCTTCACAATATCAGACTATCCCCTCTCAATTGTCAAGTTCTGTTCTAACTCAAACCAGGGCAGCAATATCAGTTGATAACATCCATCAGTGTCTACTGAGCTGCTATCCAGATGTCTACTGACCTCCTGATTTAAGCCACTGCAATTTCCTCCTGCAGTGTTCAGTGTAGCTCTCTGCTCCCGCTACCTCCACACCCTCTGTCTTTTCACAGCCTCAGATCTTTTTCTTTCTCTCACATTCTCCCCCTGTCCCTCATTTTTTAATCTCCTCCCTGCAGCAGATAGATCCAGTTCCTTCAGAGGAGGCGGGGGAACATAACCTGCAATGTATGAACCCACCAGCTCAGAAGATTTTACTTGGTACTGTTTTGGCATCCATTTCTGTGAATCATTGTGCCATTCGTGATCAGAGCTCCAAACGAAATTCACCAGGAATTTTTATTACTCCAAGAACAGTGAAGTAATAGTCCAAACTACCAATCACTACAGCTGGCAGGACAGGGCTCCCAGGGGAGCACAGGGCAGCACAGCTTTAATTGTCCTTTTTTTTTTTTTCTTCTCCCTGACAGTAGGCAAGGAACTCCAACCCCCTTACCACTCCCCCATCCTATATGTTCTTCCAACAACTCAGTTCCTAGAATTTTCATTTCCTGTGACAATCTTACTGAAGGTTTAGAAGAATGCTGCCTTTGTGGCTGAAAATAGTTGCTAAATTTCTTGATGACAGTCTGATTGTTACAAATAATTAATAACATCCTCCACTTGGCTTAGCTAGGAAGAACACCTTGTTGTTATCTCTAGATCTCAAAGGTTTGTGTGAAGCAGGTCAGGATCATTATTTCCATTTCACAACGGTTATTATTTTCACAGAGACACTAAGAGGTGGGATCTTGTGCCTAGGGATAGAGCCAAGCATAGAGCACAGTTTTCCAGAACCTCATTTCTTGGGGCTAGACCCCTCATCACAACAGGTGATAAACACACAAAAAGTGTTCCCAGACCTTGGCTAGAGCTGGGAGGCTGACACAGCATGGTACAGGGAATGACAGAGAAATGCTGGTTTAGGCAAGCCCACACTGGTACAGATGCCACAAGGAGCTCTGGTTGTATGGAAAGCTTGCAGCTGCTCTTCCAGATGAGAAATGCAATAAGGGGGGATGTAATGCTGGGAAGCAAAGATCTGCTCTATGCCAGCTCTGTCTTGGTGAAAAGCATGCAATTCACCTCATCTCTGCTAGAGTCAAAGCAGTGGCATTCAGGGTTCTGATGGAGCTCTGCTGGGAGAAGGTGAAAGAGCTGTCAGTAGGATTGATTCCTGGATAGAAAATGAGAGTTCATGAAATGTCTTACTGATTGAAGCAGACCCTTTCTGGTGAACACCAGAACATTTGAGCCTGGGATAGGTTGATTGCAGGGGGTAGGAGAGCTGGGAAAGACCAGGTTCCCCCTCGACAATTTTAGCAGTGAGATTCCAGCTCAGTTTGGTGGTGATGGCAGGGGAACCTCCATCTGGTTGAGTGCTGTGTCAGAAGCTCCTTTCAGGAAAAACAAGATGGTGTGAAGAGTTGGGACAAGACATTCACAGAAGCTGTTTAGGGAAAGACAAAGGAAAAGGTGCTGCTTTTTGAGTGACTTTCATCACATCAGAGAGGTCCTTCCTGACCTCACAGCCCTCTGGCTGCTGAGTTCTGCAACCAGCATCTCTGTGTTAGGAGGTAGAGAGAGTGGTCTGATGCTACTGCCATGCTGTGCGTCCAGCTTCCCCTCCCAAGAGGAATGCCCTTCATCCTGCACACAGGATTTTCTCTCGCCCCATTCAGAGTGGGCTCTGTGCCACTTTATACTTTGGAGGATCATTAGCAGAAATCATTAGCTATAATACAACCTCCCCCATAAATCTCCCCTGCACCTGGATCATTTGTCCATGCCTAATTTTCATCTCCCTAATTTTATGATTTGTCCCTCATTTGATGAGAGTTCCTTCCATTAATTGTGTAGTAAGTGCTTCCAGATAAAGGGCTGAGGAGTTGACCCCATCTTGGAAAGACATGGTTTGGACTTTTTTCCTGAAGGAGAGAGTCCCTCTGAAATATTCTTGCTTCCCTTTCAGAGGGCATCACTCCAAATCTTAAAGGCACCACAGCAGCTTCCCAGAGGGAAAATGCCTCTTTCAGATAAATCCTGTTCACTGGAGGCACTACAAGGCAGATGAAAGCAGCAAAGCTCAAGTCCAAGGTGTCCTCTGACAGAGTTACAAAAGTCCTGTAGGCATTATCTCTACAGTTCAATTCAGACCAAGGAATAAACCTCTGCTTTTCCCCCCTGGACCCGTCCTAATTATCATACTTTGCTGCCCCAAAGCAATTCTGTATCCTCCCACTAAAATCTCCTCTGCTGAACTATTTCATGTTGTGTTAGCTGCAGCAGAGATCCTTGGCCTGTGTGATAATGGGCAGTGGAAGAAGGGACTCAGCATCAGGCTTGCACAGCTCTTTTTCTGGCATTTCTGCAGACCTTCTGGGTGGTCCAGAAAAAAAGGCAGCTCTTCCTCAGTGCCTCAGTTGCCATCTAAATAAGATGGTGATACTAGCAGTAGGGTGCCATGAGAGTTTAATTAATTAATTTGCAAAGGCTGTGAGATCCTCTGATGAAATTCACTGCATCAGCGCAGAGTCGTGTTTAATCTATACTACACATGGAGATCCCAATAGCAGGAGCATCCCAGATGCACAGGAAAACTGAATCAAAAAGAGGTGCAGCCAAACTTTCTGGGCACCTCACTGGATAGTCTATGCCTCTGGCAGACAGGGAAATGTCTCCAAATCAAAGCATTTGTCCTTGAACTTCTCACTGTGCTGGAGTGTGAGGCAGCTGAAACAGCTCACACTGGGACAAGCACAACCCACTGGAGTGCTCCCAGCCCTGAATTTGACACAGTGGAGCTGCTCTACTACACTGCCTGCCTTTTCTTTCTCCCAGCCTTATCTCTCTCCTCTTTTCTCATACCTGTCCCATATTTGCCATGGATGTTAGATAAAGCTCAATCCAAAACTCAGAGACTGCAAAACCTTCCCCTGAACTGCCACAGCTGTAAATGGTGCAGGGGGCAAAGCTGTCGGATTCTCAGCACCTCATTCACTGTTTCCTTTAACTACTGATTTAGTCTTGAGGGGCTGTCTGTGACATTCTTGCCCTGGTGCTCTTTTCTCCTGAGTTTCTGACCACTGCAGGGCTGGTACAATTCAGAAGAAGGGCGTATGAGAGGAGAAAGGCACAGTGCTAGAAGCAGCTTGCACATTTTACAGGTAGCATAATCTTTTATTGGCATCCTAAAAAGAATGTCAGGCACTAGATGAGGCCTTTTTTTTTTTCTTTCTTAAATTTCTGCTTCACTGCCATTCCACTGCAAGCTTTTTATCACATCCATGATGCCAGAAGAGGCAGGCAGTGCTCAGTGACACAACTGGCCATTCACAAGATTTCTAGAGACCTTTCGGCACATCCTTTGAAGCAAACTATGAAGGCCTCAACATCATTTCTGTTCTGAAGCTGGAAATACTCTGAGACTGAGCAAGGCACAGGCCTCCCCAGCTAACTCTCCAGACAAAAAGGGCTCTCTGCTAGTCAGCCAGACCTGTGGACTGAGATCTTCCCAGCTTTTTACAAGCTTCACAATAGTTAACCAGGACTGGTATTTCTTCTAGCAGTCATCTAGGCTGTGGTGTGCCTTGCTCTCACTGAAAGTAGGTGAAGGCTTTTCTATTGATGTCTGGGCCAGCCGGAACGTTTTCACTGGCCAGGCCTTGCTTTCTGTCCCAAAGAGCTTGTCAGAGCCCAGGCGACTCTTCTCATTGACGTATTTCATGTGACAGCTGACATTGCTTCTCATTTTCACAGCAGCTCAATTCTCTCTGCTCAACGTTTATGCTGTAAGACCTTCAGACCAGCAGCAGAAACTCTGGTACCAACAGACTGGCCTTGCAGTCTATCTCCTTGCTCCTTCCAGCTTTCTGATTTTCCTAACTGCTTCCCTTGCAGTAGGCAATAAAAATACACAGAGTATGATTGCTGCCTTTGCCAAACCCACTGAAGAGCAGTTAGGGCTGTCCTGTCAGGACACAGAAATCGGGACTGAGAAAAGTCTTTTGCAGGTTTTGGATGGCTTGGCTGGAGAGAACACTGCATTGTGACAGGCAGAAAGAGCACTGGTGCTGGAGCTCTGACATCTCCACTCTCCAGGCAGCAAGTGCAGTTTAAAACCTGGGCCTTAGAGCCCCGGTGGATTTGTGTGACAGAGTAGGACCACTTCAGTGGCTCTCACTCTAGTGGCTACCACCCCAGCCCAAAGCCAGCCTGTGCTGTGAGAACTCCAAAAGTAGATTTTTACTCTCTGACTGTTCAGAGCCTCAGCAGCAGCTGCAGGCAGCCAGCAGATGAGGTTTCTGGGTGTGTATGGAGGCGGGTGGAACTGGGCTGTGGGTTTTCATCCTGAGTTTTGCAGTTGCTGCCTGACCCAGCAAAAGCCTTTCCTCTCTTCTCACAGGAGACAACAGAAACAAGCAGTTGAGCACCTGATCCTGTCTCGTGTCCTCCCTGCCTTGCAACCTTCCCCTTTTTGCATGGAAGTATGCAATAAATGCTGACATGTCCATGCTGACACATCCCCTATCACAAGTCCAGTGGCAGGAGAAAAAAGCTTTTCCATGGCCACAGCAGCTCCTTGTGAGATGGTGAAAGCTAGCACAGTACTGCCTAGGCTTGCTCCTACCCAAGAGAGGATCGCAGCAGGGCATCAACCCCAATGTTTCTCCTCTTTGTTGCAGTTCTGAGAACTGTGGCCATACACTAAGTATCTTTCCTAGATCACTTTTGCCTGACTGAGGCTATTCATTTCTAGTAAACGGCACCAAAATTCACTAAGCACTGAATCTTGAGCCTCATGGTATTAGGCAAATAATTGTGTTGATTTCATTGCATTTTCCCAGAGGATGATGTGGATCAGAGCTAAATCATAGGAAGAAGTTCAGCTTTGGTGTTACCCAGTCTTTGGAGATTAAGCTGAGTGAGTTCCAGATGAGATATGCAGGAGATACCTGGTTTTGCAGTAGAAGCAAATGCAGTGCTGGCTGTAGTCCTACCTTCCACCAAACTCACCCTCTGTGGAAAGGATGAAATGATTGTTTTCCCTACATTATCTAGTGGTTATAGCAGGATCTAGGAAACAGGATTTCTGAGCTCCTCACCCTGCTGTGCCACTGCTTTACTGCATTGTCCAAGGGAAGACGTTTCCACAGCTATCACACTTGGGAAGTAAAACTCTGCTTTCTGTAAGATTTTAGTTTCAGCACACAGGCCATGTCCATGTGCCACAGTCCAATCACTCTCTCTGAGATCACAGGTCAGCGTGGGAGACTTCCCACTGTCTGTCTCTGTGCTGTGAGGGGAGCTGCTAGGGTCTGGTTTGCTGAACTACTGCACAGCTGTACTTTGGGCTGCAGTCACTGTATAGTCCAGATGCCACATACATGGGATAATAAAGCCACTATATGCACTGAATTTTGAGGAGCCTGTGTAGAAGGAAGTAGAGGAGCAGACAGCATTGTGGTTAGCATTGCCAAGGACTTAAGCAGGTCCCACCTGACCTGAATATTTGGCTGATGTTGAAAACCATAGAGAAGAATGTTTGTCGCAGTTGACTCTGGCACAAAGAGGACACAGCAGGTAGCCATAGGCTCCAGCTTTGAGGTTTTAACTGAGTTATTCTGAGTCTCCTCCTTGGTTTTGGTACTTTGCATGTTCATGGGCTCGATGTGTGCTGTAGCTGGTGAAGGGTTGTAGGTGTACCCCCAGCACTGTTAGGTGTACCCCTACAACATGCAAAGTGCAGAAAGATGGCTCAAAATCAGGAGTGCATGAGGCCAGCCACCAGATCCACCTCAGTGTCACATCAAGGGCTTGACTGCAACAGCAACAACTTGCAAAATTCTGCTCTGGGTGGGGATCTCTGCACAGCTAGTGAATCTCCTCAGACAGGCGTGCACCTCTTTCTGGAAGTCTTGTTAGGATCTGTGCTGATCCAGACTGCCTAGAAATCTGGATTTGAAGGGACAGGAAACTGCAAAATAAGGGCTTTTATTTTATAGGTAGTCTGATTTTTAACTATGTAAATTCACAGGATTATATTCTGATGATCCACACACTCTGGTTATGGAACAAACCTTGGAATTCCTTTCCAAAATATATTCCAACACACTCAGCATGGAGAGGTCTGATCTTTCTTCTGCAGTTATCAAACTGTGTTTGCATATTATGCTTGGTGTGTCTATGTGCACAGGAGAGTGGTACTGCAAGTGCAGAAAAACGTGTGGGAACATGTGGATGTGGGCAAGTTCCTGTGCTGGAAAACATGTGCAAGAGGCTTTTTGTGTGTGCCTATGTGAGAAAGGGCACATGCATGTCTGCAGACTGGTATTCCTGTGGGAATGTGTACATGTGCATGTATGTAATTTTGTGCTTGTGTGGGAGAGAGGAAGCACAAGCATGGTAAAGTTATTTGAACCTGTTTGAAGGTCAGGTCTCCCCAAGGTTATCTGCTTTTTTTCCCTTGAATCTGTAAAGTAATGGTATTCACACTCACTACTTGAGAAGTGTTTCTTTTTATAGCTCTTCCAGATGACAAATAATGCCTGTTTTTGAAGTCCTTTTTAAGTCATTGTTCCCTGGACGCAGATACCATGTTTGGGTGCAGGAGGGGAACAGAGCACAGAGCTATTTCCCCTTTCTGTCTGCCGGGAGCTTTACTGGGACTAATGAAATTCCAGCCAGGATCATCGAAGGGGCTGCAGACTCACAAAGTGTGAGCTAATAGGACACCCTCTCCTTCAAGCCCTGTGACACAGTGAGAGAGAAGTAGGCACCCATCACAGCCTACTGCAAGCTGTTCAGGTCCAGACTGTGGAGGCTGTAAAATCCATCTGAAATCAGTGGGGGGTTTCCTGGAGAAAGCTTCCTGAGCTGGCCCTCTGAGAATAAGACAAATTCAAACTTGGTGAGTGGACAGGTGTCTGGATCAGAGCCACCCCTTTTGGGGGGCTGGGATTGATTAAATTATGCCCATCTTCAAATATTTTGGTCACTGTTGCCCCCTGTGGGCAGTGGGTCTCAGAGAGGATTTTCTCCACTAACCGGAGCAGTACAATTCCTCTCCTTCCCAACAGTCTTCTCAGCAGACTAGGAAACAGTGCAGGCACTTGATGGTTCTCTTCTCTCATCATAGGGGCAACCTTTGCCTCTGTAAAACTAGCTCCTTCTTCTTTGCTTTCCCATCCTCCTAAGTGTTTTGGCTAACATCTCTTTGTCTGTTAGCAGCCACAGCCATCCCATGCCCAGAAACCTTTCTGGACTAGGTCAGTTCAGGAGTGTAGCAGGAAACAGTTCTGTGCCTCTGCCCAGGGACAGACAGCTTGCACACACCACAGAGAATTCCCCTTGCTGCTGTACTGGAAATTTGGTGTGCTCCTCACTGAAGGACAGTGAGCTTATTCCCATCTGTGAGGACTGGCAGTTGGGATAACTGAGCATTTTCTGCTGGGCAGATCCTGAGGTGTGCCGGAAACTCAGTATTCCAAGTGGCTACGATAGACATTTTCTGGAATATAAACTGAATGAGTCTCTCAGGATTTGGGCCAGAGGGAATTGTAGCTACCTATATCAGTTCAGCTTTATATTGGAAACAGCTCAGGGGAAATGGCTTGTGGGGAAAATAACAAAACACACTGGAAAAACAGGGAAGAGAAAAGGGCAGAAAGATTCAAGAAGTAATCCAGAAGAGGACAGGGAGAAAGCTTGGTTGAATGGATAAAACGGTCTGTGAGCAGGAAACGATATCTGACTTAATGTATTAGTCAGACAGAAAAATTAGATGGTGTAAACTGATCCTTCCTGCAAGGGGTGCTGAACTTTTTTGGTGACTTTAGAAGGCCATGTTTACAGTAACTTCAGCTCGTGACCAGGCTGTAAAGACAGTCTCTTTGGGGCAGGGAGGAAGGAGCTTTTCATTAGCACACACACACACCTGCCTCCATGGACAACCTTGCAGTTACTGGGCTATTTTTATAAGACTGTACTTTGCTTTTTAACATAGAAATATAAAATATGCATGAATATGGCTTATCAAAGATGATAACATTCACAGGTAAGGGAACAGAAGTCCACTTTATAGCAATAAATTATCTTCCCCACCCTTCTGGGCTGATTAGCAGCTGTGTCTCACCTAAGCTTTCTAGAATTTTCCTTTTAATTTTTCACCTGAATTGTTTTCTCCATTTTAGCTCCACTTATAAGGGGAGTTTTTATAAAAGTGCCTACAGGGATTTCCAATCGTTGTTCCCACTGAGCCCCTGAAATTACACAGCCAGTTCTGAGATACTCTCCCTCAGTGTTGATTATCACAGAGTTTAATATTAATAGCAAGAGGCAAAGGCTGCTTCAGTTTGTGCTGGATTCCCATTCACCTGCAGGAAGTTACCCCAGTTTGCACTTTGACTAAGTGTGCTTTCAGTCTTAGGGAGACTGAGGGTTAAAATTGAGAGCTCTTCAGCTAAAGACAAAGTCTGGCTGTATGGACTGATGCAAGTCTGCATATTATATTATTATTATTATTATTATTATTATTATTATTATTATTATTATTATTATTATTATTATTATTATTATTATTATTATTGTATTTTATATATATTATATATTATTTATATGATTATATAACCTGCTTTATCACTGTAAGCCACTGAGACCAATGAACTGGTTCAGGCCACGGCAAGGCAGTGTGTCTCCAACAGCACCCAGCCAAACTTACTGGTGTTAGGGTATGATTCAGCTTAACAGGTTGCCAGTAAAATTGCTACAGTAATTATCAGTGCAGTTCCAGAGTGAAACTCACCTGACTGAACCATGTTTGCACTTATGTTGGTTCAAATACTTGTACTTCACCATTGCAACCAGTCAGGAGCATGGTCAGGTACTGTGTCTCAGCTGGGCTGAGGGGAACAATAATTCAGGTACTTGAGATAAATGAGTGTACAGGCAATCCCCAAATGTTTCCTACAAACCTTCACCACATAACTAGAAAATCTCCTTTTCCAAGTGCATGAACTGGTGGTGGACATTCAGATTGCTTCATAACAGCCCCAGAGAGCAACAGTTTAGTAACAGAGAAGAAGGAAGCAAAACAAAATTCATTTCCCCCCCTAAATCTACTGAAGGGAATAGCTGTTTGTGAATCATGATCCAGGACTTTTAGAATGTAAGATACGCCCCTGAAAGCAGCTGGTTCGATAGTTTGCTGAAAACTCTTTGATACCACTTGGTACCTTTCCAGTACTTCTGGTTAAACAAGTGCTCAGCTGCTCTTCTGCTCTGTGGCTGCCCTGTGCATTAGAGTTAAGTGAAATACAAAGATGTCAGACACTTCACACCTTAAGTGTCCTGTCTGACTTTGGCTGTATAAATGCCCCAGCCATTTTACATCCAAGGGCTAGACCCTGATTCCTTTGATCAAGTTTTGTACAAATCCAACTTCAGAACCTTCCCTGCTGCCTGGATTAGAGCAAGGACTTTGGGACAGGGTCCAAGAGCATTTGTGAGCCTTTTACAACCACTCCAGCATGAGGAAGGAGTGAGACTGAATTTGTGTTACGTCAGACTCTGCTTTCACCTTCTCCCAGGACCAAACTCATCATCTCATGTGTATCATACTGAAGCAGGTCCTTGGGTGTGCTGCGAGTCCCTTCTTCTGCTTGTGAACAAGCTCTGGCAAACACACACAGCAGTGCTGTGACCTTTGTATTGCCATAGGTGTCTCAGGCATAGCGTGTTTGTGCTGTTAGAACGGAAAGGAGAACTAACTGGAACCAGACCAAAGCGGAGGCAAGAAAAGTCTGCACAGATCTGAGTACCCCACAGAGTGAGAGTGCACTGAGGTGGTTGGTCTCTGTAAGGCATTCCAAAGTGGGATGGGACTGGTTATACAGAGCTTGTTGGGTTTTCTCCCCAAGCTCATAAATGACTTGTAGCTCCAGATACCAACCAGAGCCTGGGGTCCAGTCCTGTTCTCTCTGCTGGCTTATTTCCTGTTGGTCTCAGAAGTGTCTTTCACAAGGAGATTGAACTTTTAAAGCCAACAGAGCCAGATTCCACAGGCAGGCTGAAGTGGCAGAAATGTGTGGCAAGGTCAGAAGTCTGGGTCTGGGAACTGAGGGTGGGACATGAGCTTTTATGAAGGATCATTTTCTGAGGGTAAGGAGGCTCTGCTGGTATTGGTATCGTGTTAGAGGACAAATGTGCCTTGCCTTTGATCTGTAGCCTGTTTCACCCTGTAGGATTTTCACAAGAGGATTTATCAGCCTGTATGTTTGTTAAGTTGAAGCCGGAAAGGGAAAATAGTCCCTTCAGTCTTTGCTAGTGGAAATTGCTCTGTATGGAAACCCAGAACACAATGAGAAATAAATAAATTGAAGCCCAGAGCTGAGAAATAAACAATCCCTGTGGGAATAGTGTGATCACAGAAAAATAAGAACAATAAATTGCCCTTCTCTGAGGTTTCAGGGTTCTTAAAAACATCAAATAAGTCTCATAGCTCCTTCTGAATGTGGTGGTGATCTTTTCCCCCATGTTACAGCTGAGGATGTTGAAGTGCAGAGTGACAAAGCAGGAGAGTACCAGTTGTAGCATTTGGTATATATGTACAGTGTAGAGCACAGTGCCTTTTAGAGATACCTGAGCTAGCTTGATATCAGAAGAGTCCAGCTCTATTAGTACAGTGATCTGTCTGGTATAATTTTCCACTGCTTGCTGTACTTATTCAGCAGTAGCTTGGGTATCTTTGACCAGCATTGTTCTGTGCAGTGTCGTCATACCTTGTAATCTGATTCATATATTCCTAGGACCAGAGTGATTTTCTGTCTGACCTCTTTCATATCACAGGCTGAAGAATCACTCCACTTTCTCTTCCTGACACCAGTAAGCATGAAGCAGAACACAGTCCTGCCCTGGATTTAGCAGAGGAAGCTGGGTGCAGCTTAGAAGCATTTCCCATCTCTTCACTTGTAGGTTCTGGGTTAATTTTCCCAGAGAAAACATTCCAGACTCATTCCCCAATTTACCTTCGCTGTTTGGTTTTACCATGCTATCTACACCCAAGCATGGTCTCTTTTTTATGAGAATTAAGAGTATTAGGACAACCTTCTGGAGAAGAGAGGAGTGGCCATCAGCAGAGACCAGAGGGAGCGGTGTTCCCTCTGGTGGCTTGAGACTGGCCTCTGGGGGTCACTGTGACTGCAGGGACATGGGCTGGGTGGTGCATTTGCCAGGCAGCCAGGAATGCCAGGCTTAAAGGTGACGTTTCCAGAAGGCAGCTCTGCTCTGGCCCAGTCTGTCAGACCCATCCTTTGCGTGCACGAAGGTCACCCTCCTCAGCGAGGTTCCAGAGGCAGCTTTTCTCTTTCTGAAGCATGGACTTGACTATTGAGGCAAGCAAGTACCTACCGTGGTTGCAGAAGGTGGCTGTAAGCTTCTTAGAGGGCAGTGGTTTATAAGCAAAATAGCCATAAATACATCAGGCAGTGGCTTAGTAAGTCGTGTGTGGGTGTAGGACATGTGCATGCGTACACACAGGCGTGCACACACACGCAGGCCTCTCTCTGCCAAGCTTATGCTGAGTGGTATCACTGAAAAAACTGCCAGAAGACTTGGGATCTTTGGGTGAAAGTGTATGTGTTTGAAAAGGCAGTAATAGCAATATTTTCTTTGAAGAGACCACTGGGTGAAGATAGCATTCCATTGCAGAGGCTCAGCCAAGACTGGCTTGAGTCAATCTGCCTGCTAAATCTGGTGCAGCAAGTCTACAGAGCAGAATTTGTTGGTGAACTGGTGGTGATTACAATGCATCTGAAGGTTGCTTACAGACTCAAGGCTAAGGTGAAAAATCTGAAGCACATTAATTATCATTACCTGCTGCAAAGTCCCTTTCACTGTGAGTTGGTTTCACACTGCTCTTGGAAGGTAGGAACAGGTAAATTTGGAGAGAGAGAGGGATGAAGTGAGGAGACTAAGAATCAGCATTCCAGTCTCATTAATGGGGAGCAGTGGCTTCCATTTTTGAACAGAGATCACAGAGAAATACTGCTCTCATAGAAAAATGTCACAGATTTCAAAGGGAGAGGAAGATCCTGTGTGTGCTAGGGAAGAGAAGCATGCGAAGATGCAATGCAGATAGAGTATTCAAAAAGAGTAGTGAACATCTATGAGCTTGATCCAAATGCCTACTGAAACTGATTAGACTCCTTCCCCAGACTTCAAGGGGATCAGGTCCTTGATATTTTATATACATGGATATATATTTAAAATTATTTAAGAAAGTTAAGATGATAGAGAGATTGTCAACTTCCAGCAGTGGTGGTTAGATAGTGTAACACCATCCTCCTAAGAGATGCTACATCAAGATGATCAGGGAATTATCTGCATAAAATAAATCCTCGGGCTTCAAGATAAGAACATACTGCTGTTTCTTGCCATATGGTTAGGACTAAAATTTCTTGCTAGCCCAGCTCAGATTCTCTTCCTTCTCCTTCCTGATATGCTTCAGCTGAGCTCAGCTATTCCTAGGCTAGTTCTAAGCATATTCAGAAAAAAAAAGTATGTCAGTGCCCACTGTAGTTTATTTTCAGTGATCTGAGCTACACGGGAACCCCTTGGGCTGCTGTTACACTGGTGACTTCATGGGGTCAACACCTTGGGTCTGACCCCAAAGTGCAGTGGAGAGCAGAAGAGGGACCTCAGTCTGCAGTATGGGGTGGACTTTTGCAAAAGCTGCGCCTCAACCAAACTGTGCTCCCACCAGAGTCAGTCAGAGCTTTGCTATGTGGGAGATTTAATGTTGACTTCAGCAGGGAGCAGAACACTGGAAAAATCTCACAGGAAATAGCTGATTAGAGAAAAGTAGCAGTTGAGGCCAAAGTGAAGAGGAATCTTCTCATTCAGTTAGAAGAGATGATTTTGATCAATTTTTGCAGTGGCCAGTGCAACATGTCTTTATTTTACATGGGTGAGGGAGAATGAGGTGAGGGGGGTGTGGGGGAAGAGAAAGAGCAAGCAGTTAATTTGACTGAATAAAGATAAAAGAATGCAAGCGCCACCGAGTTTGCTGTTTAGCTGGACATTGTGTAATGTTGCGGAATCAGATGTGGCATTCTGGCTTTTGCACAGAAATGCCCAGGGAGAAATCCAGCCTTACTGCGAGCAATAATGACAGTTTGGGAGAGGAGACTTCCTCATCTTTTCTCTCCACAAAGCATCTACTTTGAAAGTAAATTTGTGGTGCTTTGGATTTTCTAAATAAGAGGAATTTTCCTTTGATCTGAGGAGTGAATTTCTGTTTTCACCCCACTGCAGGGCAGGAAAGGGCAGGGGAATGCCAGGGTGCCTGCACACGGAGAGTGTCCCTGTAGGGCAGAGGATGGCTGTTTGGGAGAGATGAGAGCCCAGCCAGTCCCAAAGCACGTTGTGAATTCATCCAAAGTTAATGTAATCCTTTTTGGTTGGGATGGAGAACTCCAGAAACAAAGGAGGGAAGGGAAAGCTACAGAGGTTATAAGGAAGAGCGAAGCCCTGGGATTGCAGAAGGTCTGTGAGGTCCCCGCCAGGTCTGGATTGATTAGTATTCAGTATTTATAATATCTCCATAATGGTAAAACAAAAGAAAACAAGCCCAGAGAATGCATTTTTAATCATCAATCATTGCTCTTTGTTTGTCATGAATGAGTGGTGAGGGGAAATAGTCTCCCATAATCACCTCCCTTCACATCTCCTGCCGCACAGGCCTCGCTGGGTGTGCTAAAAGGGAAATAAATAAACAAGCAGAAGATCTCAGAATAAATCCCAGAGACATGGGTGCTACGTGGGTTATCACACCCACACACAGGGGTCTTGTTGGAGATATGAAGTGGGGGAAGGACATTTAAAGAGCAGGAGACAAAGACAAAGCTTAGATAGGGCATTGAATGCAAGAGAAAAGGATTGGAGTTACAGAGGGGCAGCAGGTGAAGGAGGAAGGAGCTTTTTCAAGAATGATCAGTAGTGAAATAATCAGTGAGCAAAAGCATGCCACAATAGGGCCTTCTCATGGGACACAGGGCATTGGGATGGAAAGCTTGAAAAGCCACCAAATGCAAAAGAATTTCCACGTTTTCAGTATCTGAGGATCACATAATTTTAGAATTTCCTACCTTGTTTTTTTCAAGGATAGCATTCAAGCTAGAAAAAAAATTGTTGCAAAGCCCATAGATTCTATTAAGAACCCCCAAACCCATATCTTATCAGGAACAGCACTATGCTGAACTTCTCCAATGGGATCCCTGCTTTGATCTTGCAGCAGTTCTCACAAGGCCTTTATTGTAGTCCCAAATGCCTCTTGGGAGGAAGGGAAACATTATAATTCTCCCTTAATAAGTGAGATAACAGGCTGCTGGGAGGGTAAGGCCCAAATTTTCTAAAGCAGGGCTGGTGACTCCACACCCACTCACTGGTTCAAGCTGAATGTTCTCAGGGAGCCAGGAGCCTGGAGCCAGCAGGACAGCCTGTAAGGAGCAGACATGCTACAGCTGAACCCTATTGAAAAATAATAAAAAGGTAATGACTTTGTCATTACTGGACATGGGTTTGTCTGTTGGGGAGGGGGGAGGGAGGGGAGGTTTTCAACATTCAGGCTGTAAATAACCTTTCCCATTATCTCATGCAGTTCTGATGCATTCCTTATGCAGTCCTTGGTTTGCCTTCGTCTCACTTGGTCAGCCTGTGAAGCCCCCCCATGCCATCCCATCAGACTGGCACACATTGCTAGGAAAAAAGGAGAAGGCCAAGCAACTCCTTGTGTCCATGAGCACAGGAGACACTGAGCAAGGCAGAGATCATACAGGGAGGTCCCCTGGTACAGGGAGGTACCCATGCCCAGGACATGGGTATGGGGTGACCAAATGGGAGAAACTGTCAACACTGGGCACATATTGGAAGGGATTAAGCTTCAGAAAAGTCAAATAGATGAATGTGCCTTGATAAAAGTGGTCTGTGATACCTAAGAGAGAGAGTGTAGAAGGGAGTCACCATCCTTGGAGGTGCTCAAAAGATGTGTAGACGTGGCACTTCAGAACATGGTCATGCTAGCGTTGGGTTGATGGTTGGACCTGATGACTCTCTTGTCTTGTAGTTACCTTGGTTTTGTGCACTTAGAGCAGCTCCTTAAGCAACTGAAACTTGGTTGCAAAGCCTGGCTTTGAAGAAGTTTAAACCATCTCCTAAAAGGCCAAACTAAATCACAGTAACTCTGCCTTTAACCAAAATCAGAGCACACATCAATGTTTGCACTCATTAGTGAAAGACACTCAAAATAGCACATCTCAGTTTAATAGATGAAGTTTAGTGAGGAAATGCAGATGGGAGGGACCTGAAGAGCTGTTGTGATTTGGGACTGATCTGGAAAATAGCAGCATTTAAGCTAAAGAAGTGTTTTAAGTCAACGGCCTGAAAAGTAGATGACTACAAGGATATTTTTAAAACTGCATTTATATAACTAGCTTGATATAATTAAGAACTGATTTAAGCTCAAACAAAATAACTCCCTCTTGCCCCCAAATTGGAGTCTCCACATTGAGAATTGCATCTGTGGAACGAAATTAGTCAGGAAATCAGGGCGGCTTTGTGCTGTAAACAGCATGAGAGCTCGGAGGATATTCCAGTTCTGTGTCCAGCTCTGCCACTGATTCACTGTGTCCCTAGGCAAGACTCTTAAGTTTTCCATCTATAAAGTGTAATAAAACCTACGTAGGTGCCAGGTGATGTAGTGCTTAATTAATTAGGAAATTAATATAATGAACTCTAACTTGAAGGTCTGTATCAGCACAAATGAATTGTTAATATAAATTTTTATTATTTATTGCTATTTAGTTGATTATTTTCTAACACGGGCAGGCTATTACAAACAAACAACTTCACACTTGAATTCCAGTTTTATTATTGTTGTTGCTTATTTATTATTGTTTTCTTCTGCATTTATTTATTGTCTTTAGTAGCCTCCCTTAAGACTAAGCCCCAAAGCAGTAGATACTACCCAGATACACAGAATAGTGAAGGCACTGGGAAATTTTGGGATAGAACTGGGGTTAAATGTCAGATATTTCTTGCTAAGTGCTAAGTCCTTTGCCTGAACCTTTATACAGATTGAAGGCAAATAAAACAGAGAAGGACAGATTCTGAGCTGGGTAAATCCTTGTCTACCCTCACTTATACTATCCAGAAATCAGTATCAACCTGTGGGCCTTTAATTTGCCCCACAAAGTTTCAGTATTTTTGTTCTGTACTTACATGCTGATATTCATTAGATATCTATTCCTAAACAAAAGTTTGAGATCACAGGGGCTGATCCTCTTCAGTATAACTAAGTCTTGCCCCACTGCTGTTGGTGAAGCAACGCTGATGCTGCGCTGAGGAGTTACACCAGGCTATCATGGGGATCCAGTCCAGTGCTTCTTTCTCTGAAGGGTGCATATGCAAAGAAAGAGTTGCCTGTGAGAGAATGGCACTTGACAAACAATGAGCACATGATATTCTGTGATTACTTGTGCCACTCATGATAAAAAAATGAAAGTAGATAATATTATACTGGCAACTGAAGAAATGCTTCCTCCTTCTCTGTAATTACTTTTCATTTTCCATTACGAAACTAAGTAAATCCACAGGAGTTTTTGAGTGCATGTCTGAGCTATTTCTTTATTCTTCCAGTGAGCTGTGAAGCAGGATGAGAGGTCCTGGGTAGCACCTTGGCCTGTACTAGGTTTGGAAAACAGCTCTTATGATGCCTGATGGCCACTGGGTTGTCTACATGAAACAGATGACAGTTTCAGCACAGTTTGTTTGGTAGGCTGATCAGCCTAGACTTGAGCTTTCTGCTCCCTTACCAGAGACGCAGTGCCTCTGAGGAATTACTGTGGCATGCAGGCCTGTGTAAAGCAGGCTGTCTGCTCTGGGCAGTCAGGAACAAGGCATCTTGGCCTGATTTTCTATTGCCATGTACCTCAAGGGGAACCCCTTTTGCAGCCCTTCATCTTCCCCTCTCAAAAAGTGGTAGGCAGGTCACAGCAGGGTGAGCTCAGGGCAATTAGAGCCCTCAGCCTGTATTTCTCTGCTTTTGTCATTTTAATCTAGCCCCTTCTCCTGTTGTTTTAGCATAGTTTTTCTTGTCTGAGTAGTTTTTTAAGGGTACAAAAAGTTTTCTCAGGCTGCACTTGCACAGCTTAGCTAGCTGAAGCGTGTTTGAGGTACATACTGGGTGTGAGCAGCAAGGTTAATGCCTGGTCCCCAGTAAAGGCATTGCCATCAGTCTGAATATTCTGTTCTGTTCCATTCTGTTTGGCTCCTGCTACCTCCTCATGCTTGTATCTCACCACTGCCCAGCAGTGCAGGAAGGAACATGACAGCTATTCACTCCCCTTGTCCTTGCACCCCACAGGTACTTGCAGCACAGCCACCCCACCCCAGGGTGGGAATAAGAGGAGACCCTGAGTAAAAGGAAGAACCATTCACAAAGTTTGGTTTAAGAAAGAAATTTCTGGATTTAGCCAAGAGTTGTGGACAGCAGACCCAGAGGACAACCTAATGATGAGTTTGGATGCTATTATTGCTAATTGCTGTATGATAAATAGCATGAAAGGTGTCCTACAGTTTCAGTCCCTGGAAATTTATTTGAAATATGTAGCTCAATACAACAAATGTCTTATGGGCAGTGAGCTTGTAGTGAGCAGGATGTCCTCTCCCCAAGGGCAGCAACTAATGGGACAGCTACATGTCATGGTGGCTAGAGAAGGGCTGGGAACAGAAGAAACCTGTTTGTAGATGGAGGAGCATGTGCAGTCTGAGCTGCCAATGATCTTGTGCAACTGAACTGCTTGTTTGTTAAATGCTCAGGCAAGCAGGAAATAGTGAAGATGGAGATCGCAACTGCGTAAGATCTCACTGTTTTCAGTAAATGCTGGTAAAGAAAACCATAAGGGGAAAGGAACTGATAGTGATGTCCAAGACTCCTCTGGGATTTTTTCCACTGTTGTTTTGTATACATAAAAAGGAAAAAAGCAAAACCAAGAGACATTTTGGCTAGAGGTCTTTGCTTAAAAGCTTTTCAATCCTAATGAGAGAGAGAGGTGACCTGGTTCAAGTTGAACCCTGAGCAGTAGGCAAGGAACCCTCAGTGGCAAAAAGAAAACAGTCTGTACTGAAGCACCTGGTTCTCCAGGTGCATCTCACTCAGCCTCTCTTAGAGAAGGTTTATTGTTCAATTTGCCAATGCTGTAAACCACAGCATAGATTTGTGGAGAGAGTAAATAGTGTTTTAGAGAGAATCTGAATGAAATTGGCTATGTTGAGAATAGGTAAAAGGCTCTGGAGATTGTTCCTCCAATGGCCAAGTTGCTCCTTTCTTCATATTTCTGTGTTTCAGACCCACTTTGATGATAGATGCAGATGCCAGCACTTATGGTTTGGGGGCAGTATTGACACAAGAACACAAAGGACTTGTGAGGTTGGTGCCTTATTACAACACTAAATTAGCTGGAGTGAGATTACTGCACCACTTAAAAGGAACTCCTGCAATGGTTAAATCTATAGAACATTTTCATCCACTGTTCAACTCGGAAGTAAAATTGCTTTGGGTTGATGACAGGAAGATGCTGCATAAATAGTTAAGTATGCATCATTTGCAATTTGCTAAATTATTTTCTTTCTATCTAGAAGGGGCTGTGTAAGGTGTCATTTCCTTGTGTTCTATCTGGCTCAGGAGACATGCGCTCTGCGGCCTTTCCTGGGAGCTAGCATGGTGACTGTCAGATGGGCTGAGAGGGACTTGGCACAAGCAGATTTCAGAAAGCGGGGACTAGAAAGTCAAAAGACACAGGTTAAGCGTGCAGAGTGGGGCTCTAAAACACAGCCAGAGAGAGCTGTTGGGCAAAGTGTGGTTTGCAAGGAGACTTGGAGCTGTTGTCAGAGGTAGGGTTTGTAGGGTGTCTGAGCCTCACACCATGTGTAGGGGAGCACAGGCACAAGAGCTCTTTGGCAATAGACAGGACTGCCTCACAAACACTTGACTGTCCCCAGGATCTCCTCCTAACTAGGACAACTCCACAGCACTCAAAAATTAGCCAACTTCCAAACAGGACGACAACCATTCAGTCTGTGTTGAGCACCCTAGATGAGAGAAATGCAAAAAAAGTGAACAAGAGAAAATAATAAGAAGCAAAAGCAATTAGAAGTAACGATGCAGATTTAATTAAAGGGCCCTATTCTCCCAACCCTTCATTCTTCAGGGATGCCTCACAAGCAAGAATTCATATCTTAGGACCTGCTCTTCTGTACTTTTGTACCAAAGTTAGGACATTTAGTTTCAGAAACACATGGATTTTAACCTGGCAGTGACTCTCCAGCACATAAATTCAAGAAGTTTGGCTTTTTGATTTTCAGCCATTATAAATACTCACCGCAGTTATTATAGCAGCCTCACACAATTCTATTTACTTTCATTATCTCACTTACATCCCCATTTTCCTGCTTTCTTATTGTGAGCAGACAAAAATAAATAACTACAGAATGATGACTACCAAACAAGATTCAAATAATCAAAAGCCCAGGTTCTGCAAAGACACAGATGCTTTCAGCACTGTGAGTTTCCCCACACAAATAGATCTCTCCACTGTAGATCCAGCCTGGGTAGCAAAAGTCCAGTCTCTACAGGGACCTGAATATTTAGCTTGATAGATATACATCACTAAACTTGTCTGTTCAAAATCCATGACTCAGACTCCCCCCTCTCCCTGAGCTGCCAAATTGCAGGATTTTCTCAAGAGTGATTAAAAATCCATTTCTTTGGAAGTTACTGGTTTGTCCTCTGACTCCTGAGGCTTTTGGGAGCACCAGGCCACATTTCCAAGCTTCCTTGTGTAAACACAAGTGCTAGAAACATGTCATTTCAGGAGCTGGGGATCAAAGGAGAACACCAAATATTGGAAGACTCACAATAAAAGCTCAAGAGCTGGCAGCAGTCCTGCAAGCACTCGTGTATGTGAGTCACTTTTACTCACATGAATAGTCACATCAAAATCAGAGGAATTAGTCTATTATTATTAATTATTGTTATTATTTATGCGTGTGGCAATAGCATGTAGGAGCCATGATCGTGGAGCAGGGCCCCATTGTGCAAGGCACTGACAAATCCAGAGCAAACCCTTGGTTTCTGCCCCAAAGAGCTTGCAGTAGAATCACTGGACAAGAGGCAACAGGTGGAGACAGAGACAGACAGGGAAGCACACAGGATGAGGAAGGTGCTCCTGCGAGGGGTTCTGTGTGGGTGTGCTGACGCAGAGCTCCCTGCTCCCAGTCACTGAAATTATTCCAGAGTTTCCAGCTCTGAACATCTTGGGACTAGGGCCCAAATCCTGCAGGCCCCAGGATGGAGCGCATATGTTCACCTGGCTAATCCACTGGGTTTAATCCACATAGGGGCATGGGGTAGGTGGGTGGGCAGGGGAATTGCCAGGCCCCAGAGCTGAGACTCCAGGGATGAAGGAAAGGGTCCCTGTAGATGGCTTTGCAGAACAACCATCACTGAATGTGTGAGCGTAACTATAACATAAACTGTCTCAGTGAGATGAGGGATAGAGCTGAGAAAGGAAAGGCAGAGATGGGGAAAGTCACTTAGCACAGAAATTGAGGCATGTCTGTTGGGTTTAAGGGCTAGCAAAGCCAGTACTGCAAAGTATCAATCCAAGAAAGACAACAGTTGTGAATGCAAGAAAAAAGTGATTAGTTCTAAACTTGAGTGATTTCAGGCTAAGAAGTGAAAGAAAAGTACATAAGTTTAGAGGTTTGTAAAATAGAATCTGAACATTATGCCTGGGGAAAGCAGAATAACCCAATGCAAGCAGCCTACCTCTGGCTGATCTCCATGGAGTTTAGTCTCGGGGAACTAAGGTGAGCAGAGGTCACCAGGCTGCAAAAGAGAAAACTGCAAAACTTGCCGTGCCTCGCTGGGAAGGAGGACGGGCGGGGGACAAGAACCGTGGGGTTCGGGGACAGGGCTTAGGTAGGGAGCTGCCCGCGCGGGCGGGGAAACAGGGTCACTTCTCGCCCTTTCCCTTGCCAGGGAGGGCGATCCGGTCCGGGTTTTGCATGCGCCGCTCCCTTGACTGCCTGCCTGCCCTGCTTGCCTGGAGACCGAGTCCGCTCCGTGCCAGCTGCCTCCCCGCCCGCTCTCCGGTTCCCCTCCCCAGGCGGGCCGGGGCAGGCGGCGGCGGCATCCAGGCCGGGTTTTGCGCGCCGCCCGCCCTCCTGTTAGAAATAGGAAAATTCAATAATCAAAGCGAAGGGGAGCGCGAGGAGGAAAAATCCGGGATCAGGGCAAGTTTGATGGCGCATGCGCCTTGCAGCCTCCATCCCAAACACACACACATTTCCCTTGACTTGGAAAGTCACCCAAAGCAGCCCCAAGTGCAGGTAAGCTCGTCCGCTCCCGCCCGGCCCCGGCCCCGCCGCCGCCAGCCCCGGATCGCTGGCTCCGGGGCCGGAGCGCTGCGCGGGCGGGCGACCGGCGGCACTGCCCGGCAGGTGGGCACCGCTCCGCGCCCAGCTCCCGCGGGGCAAGCGCTCAGCCTCTGCGGGCACTGGCTGTTAGCGGCGGCCGCTGGGCTCCGCAGAAGGCGGGCAGCGGAGGGGGTGCCGCGGAGGCGGGCGGAGGTTGGGGGGCAGGCGGCGGCGGGGCAGCGCCGATGCCCGCTCGGCGGCAGAGCCGGGGCCGCGGTGGCGTCCGTCAATTTGCAGGACTTTGGCAAGAGCCCGGGCAGGGGACGGGGGAACACGTGTTCCCGCTCCGCGCCGGGCGCAGGTAACCGCAGCCCCGCCGCGCTGCGCCGCCCGGGGGGTCCCTGTGCGGCCGGACGCAGGCACGGGGGGAGGGAAGGGAGAAGGGGTAGCAGCGGCAGCAAAGTTGGGCGAGCGGCGGCGGGAGCGCTCGGCGGGCAGGGCTGGGTGTCGGCGGGGAGAGTCGTGCCGGTGAACTTTCTGCAAAGTGGTCGGGCCGGGGCCGGCGCCGGCAGCATTTTGCCCGGTGCCCGCAGTGAGACGACCGCGGCCCCCCGGCAAAGGGACGGGGCGGACAGGGGCCGCGGCGGCCGCGAGCGCGGCTGGGGGCAGCCGCTGCCCGGCCCCCCGGGCGAAGCAGCAGGTTATTTTTACCCGGTGGCATTTGCAGAATGCGCAGCTGATTTGCCATCCGGAGCCAGGAAGTTTTCCCCCCTCCGCCTCCTTCCCCTCCTCGCCCCCTTACCCCCTTTCCCTGTCCGCGGCGGGGCAGCGGCGGGCAGGGGGCGGACGCCCAGGTCCGGGGCGGTGGCAGGCGGGGGGCGCGGGCCGGGGCTCCCAGGGGAGCTGCTGCACGCCTCGGAGGCTCTAGGGACGGGGAACAGGTGTCCGAGCCGTCACTCAGAGCCGGGCCGGCGGGGTAAGGGGAGGGGAGCAGCGGGGTGCTGACGGAGCAGGCAAGGAGCGGTCTCGGGCTGGGACCCCGAGCGCCGCCGGCCGCGTAGCGCCGATGCCGGCGGAGGGGAGGCCCAGGGGGCAGCCGGGGGGTGCAGAGGAGGAGCGGGGTTCAACGCGGGCCGGGGCGTCGGGCGAGCTATCAAGAGGCTGGGGCGGGCGCCGGGCCGGCGGGCTGCGCGACCGCAACTTCGACAAACTTTCCGGGATGGGGTGCGGCTGGAGGCCGCTGAAGTCCCGGCGGGTTTGATCGATCGCCCCGAGCCCTCCTGCCCCTTCGGGCTGGGGAGGTGAAACTTCTCAGGAGCTGCAGGTCCAGCTTTCTGTGTGCCCCCTCCTGTCCGCTCTTCTCGGCACGGCGGGGCCGCGACTCCCGCTCCCTGGAAGAGGAGCTGCCTCTCCCAAAACTTCATGGATGAATTTATTTCCTCTATTGATTTGCTGACTCTTAGTGGGGAATAATTTCTCGCCAAGGTTTTGGACTTCTCATTTCCAGAAGTCTTGTCTGCTTCCCATCTCCCCTTTATCTGTGTGTCGCTGCCACCTTGTTAGCTAACCTAAAGGTGGGTTGGAAGAGTTTATGGGGGAATATTGTTGAACTTCAGTAATCAAGTTTCCAGATCTTATGCCTCCTGTTTAATTTATTAGACTGGTTATTTATTCTGTTGATGATAATCTGTTGCTGGTTTCTATGGAGATGTTAAACTGATCTCTTTCAGAAATCAAACTCCATATGCACTAAAACGTTTAAAGGAGCAGCGTCCCCTTTTGTTTTCAGACTTTGTACCTTTTCAGTGCTTTTATTGGGCTCTTGTATATTTTATGTATTAAAGCCTGAAGTTGAAGCTTTGTGCAAGACAGAGCTTATTATGGCTAACAGAAAGTCAGGGCTTTGATCCTTTTTTTTTTTTTTTTTGCATCATCATTTAAAACAGATCATTTTTCCCCCCTCATCACACAAGATAGCAGAACCCTTTCAAGATCAAAGAGTCCAGCTAAAACTATTGTTAAAAAAAAAAAAAAAGGAAAAAGCCAGTTAAATTAGGGGGATGTTTCCTTAATCTGCTTATTTTGTTCTAAAGATTTTATTTTTTTAGCAGTGAAAACAACAACAACAACAGAAACTTGTGGCAACTATATTGTTATTTTTATACCTCCCAAGTCTTTTTAATGTTAAAATAAGTTCAAAGTCAAATATCTCTAAAGATAAAGTGCTTGTTAGGGTGTTTTTATTACTTGGTTTCTAAATGTAGAAGGTCAGAATCCAGTAAGCTACTGCATTAGAGAAGGTTTTAATAGTCTTTGTCTCATCTTAATGAGAGAGAAATCTAAAAAACATTTTCCCCGCAACATTTATAAATTATTTCCAAGAAGTCCCTCAGCATTAAACTCACTTTTCATTATTTCTTAACTTACTCATTGCATTATTATGTCTGTTTCAGTGTAATATCACTTTTATAAAAAGTAATTGAGGGCAGAGAAGATTTAATTTTTTTTTCTTTATGCTTAAAATTGGAGAAGTCCTGGTGAGCTGGTGGTGTGCTGGTCAGGCTGGTGCACGGTGCACACCAGCTGTGGGGTTTTGCTCATCTTCTGGAGAAAAGTTAAAAGGTTTGCCAAGAAAATGCTACCAGCACAATGCACGTTTAACACAGTCACAACCCCTTGTAATTTCTCTTAGTGTATCTTCAGAGTGTTTCCACTCCCTGAAACCAGGGGTGTTTTTCCTCTTGGGGTGCTTCTGGTTTGATTTTAGAAATAAAATAATCCTAGAGGAAATAGTGCCTGTAATGCTGGGAACTGCCCTGTTTGTGTGCTACGTGTATATATATTTGTATTTCACATAGACCCATACATACACACGCATGTATGTGGAAAACATCTAGGTGGTCTGTGATCTCTGCATACTGCACTTGATCTTTTTGCCTTGTTAATTTTTCTTTCTTTCTTTTTTTTTTTTGTGATTTGGAGCGTGCCGAAGCATTTGAATTTTTTTATTGGTAAATATTCTGTTTATTTGCTTGATTTGAATTGCAAACAGAATTGACTCTGGCAAGTAAAAAGAGGAGGGGGGGGAAAAGAAACACTATGGCTTTAAACTCAGGAGTTTGCATATTCTCCTTGTATCTTTCCCCTTTGCTAATTATTGTGTTGTTTTCAGAGCAAATATGTCATATCCATGGCGACCAGGCAGGTTTATTGTCTTTCAGAAGCAATAGCTCACATAAGTAATTAATGACTTCTTTTTTTTTCCTCTGGCTTAGGTTAAACAGATCATTCAAGGAAAGTCATATCTCTCTCTCCCTCTCTCTCTTTTTTTTTTTTAGCCCAGTGACATAAGAACATGAGTTAGAACAAGAAAATACTTTAACCAAGAAGTCAACAGCTTATTTTTCCTCATTTCTTTTTAAAAGCTCCAAGTGTCAGCTTTCCACACACATGACGTTGTCATTCTTGCAGTTTCAGAGGCGAAGCCTTGGTACAGGGAAAAGCCACTGGAAGCTGGAGTTCAGTTGGTGGTTGTGCAGCTGAGCAAAGCGTGCGTGTGTCTCTGGGTGTCCATGTGTGGGGACGTTTTAATCTTGCTCAAGGGTTTTGCAGTGTACTCGGAAAAACGTTCCCCTTGCTATCCATCACTCCCCCCCACCCTGGGATTCTATCTGTATTAAAATCAGTGTTAAAATAAAGGTGTGTTTTTGTATCTTGCAGATTGTAATTCAAACAGTTTCCAGGAAAGAATTAGTAATTCATTTTTATATACAGCATATATACACACATGGTTGAGCTCCACCCAAAACAATCAAGCTAACTGGAAAAAAAAAACTTATTTCCTTTTTCTTTTCAAGCTCAAGCAAACTTGAACTGTGACTTTCAAAAGCTTATTAAAAATAGCCCCCCATTTTTTGCCAGGAGTTGGTTGCAGGTGTGAATCTTGTCCTTTCCCTTCGCAACTCTGTTTCTTCCTATTAAAGCTGAATTCGCTATCTGTCCAAGCCAGGGGCTGGTTATCCACTATGATTTACTGAGGTGGTGATTTTCTTTTCTCCCCCCAGCACCTTCACCCCTGTTTTGGTTTTGCTAATTTCATTTTCAGAAGGATTTATACACAGTCCAGCTATATAAATTCCTTGGGAGATAAAAGCGCCGCACACTTCCATAAACAGAAGCTTTTACTTGCATCCTGTCTTCCTTTTTTTCCTTAAAGTAAAAAGGAAAAAACCCTAAAAACAAAACCCCAAGCCATCTGCTTGGAGCAGGTATCATAAACGTATGCTGGTAATGATGCTGTATTCCACAATGCTGCTACTTTAACTTTTAAAATCTGTTTCCTTTCTGGTTTGTAACATTAATCAAAGAGCCGCTTCCTTCCAATTTTTCCACAGACTGGGGCTAATTAGAACCACTCCAATCATATTTTGTAAATTCCATGTGGATGTTTCAAGATCGCAAATGCTTCAGCTCCAGCCTGCCTAGGCACTCTTAGGGTGGTTTTATTAATGTTTCTTTCTCCCAATCCGGTTCACGATTTCTCTCTGTTCACACAGATAATGTTAGGGCTTGGAAGGGTTCACCCCAAACAGATTTATGGGTTCATGCATAGCAGTGTGTCAGAAACGGGCATTGAAAGTTAGGAAAAAGAAGAGCCAAGAAGGAAAGGGATTTTGCACAGAGAAGACACCAAGTGACGTGAAGCTGAGGATTCAACAGACTTGATAATTGAGCCCTTAACCTCCTGATGTCTATATCAGAAAAACAGAGTCTAGCAGTGAGACAAAGAATAAAAGCAAATACTGAGTAGGAGGAAGCTGGGGTGATGACTGAAATACTGAAGTAGAGTTCAGGGTCTGTGTAAATCTGTATGTTACGTTTCCGTGGGTTCAGATTTTGCCTCTGGCGAGACGTGGCTGGTTTAAAGGTGGCAGAGGGAGAACCTGATGTTTCTAGTTCAGCCGAGAGCCTGGCATTGCTCTGGCGAGAGCAGATATAGCTTGAAGAGAATTTTCTTGGAATTGGTGTTTATGTATCTCTGTTTCTTTTTGGGTTTGAAGGACTGGTGTTTTTTTTTTTTTTAATTATTTTTTAAATCTGTATGGGAAGTTAAATAGGTAGAAGTTGGGAATTTTCAGGTTGTGCTTGTTAGAATCAAAACAGTTTGAGCACCTGGCAGGGCAACTGCTTGCATGCCCTGCCACAGTATTGCTCTCTTGTATATTTTGTGCACCTAAATGGGGCATCCAAGAATTAGGAGGCAGTGGGCTCACAAGAGAGATCTTAAAGTTAACTTGCTTTTGGTATATAAGACTGCAGCTTCAAAGAAAAGCAAGAGCGCATCGTAAATTTTGCTAAAATTAATCAACCGTTTAAGAGCTCCACATTAACAAGGTTTTCCAGGCAAGCAGCTTTCTTCTTCTCTTCTTCTTCTTCTTCTTTCTCATTCAAAGGCCAAGAGGGTTGGGGTAGAGGGGGGAGAATATGAGTAAGAAGAGGAAAGGGTAGAATTTGAGTAGAAATAATAATAACAAAAAAGGCTGGATTTGTAGAATATAAATCCTCAAGTGTCCTTGATCCATATTGTCAGTTTTTTTTTTTTTTGGTCGGATTTGTCCTGTGTGCCTTTGACGGAAAAGGCACGTAGAGAGAGAGAGAGAGAGAGCGCGACAGAGGGGGAGAGAGAGAGACGTGTCACTGCTTTGGAGCTCATTATCATTCTTAATAAGTCTTAAGGAATAAAGAGGAGCATTGAGTGTAAATGCTGGGTAATCCTAACACTCCTCAAGGTGAGAGGAGTCTCGAGGACACAGAGAAAGAGAGCGAGGAGGAGGGGGCTTCTGCGGGGGCAGCAGAAGAGGTGTGGACGAAAGTGTTTTTTGAGGGGGTGGCTGGGGGTTAGCAGGGCTAGGGCTCTGGGGCGCTTCTGGTTTGTTCCACAGGCCTGTGCCAGGGAAAGTTGTTTCCAAGTTTGCATCCCAGAGACGGTAGGCAACCCAGCTTGGGGCTGCAATACAGGCCTCTAACGGTGGTGTTCTCTGACAGGCGCTGGTTTGAGGAACAAGGCTGGTGGCCTCCTATCTCGGGCCTATGCTAAAGGGCCTGGCTCCCCAGGCGGGGCTGTAGGCCGAGTACTTTGCCATGCCCCTAGCTTGGTGCCTGCGCCTCAGCTCGGGGCGAGACCTCGCTCCTTGCTCAGCCTCCGCTCCCTGCTCAGCCTCCGCACCCTGCCTGAGCTCCTCTGCATTCGTGCTGTGGGATGTCACCGCTCCTGCCCTTGGCCGGTTCAACCCCCGCAGCTCGGCGCCCCGCACCTGCAGCGGCCCGTTGCAGGGCCCGCCGGTCCGACACTAGGTGGCTTAGAGCACAGCACGGCTCGGCTCGGGCTGCCGCCACCCGCGCTCCGCCGGGCTCCGGCCCGCAAACTTCAGGTTGGCAGCAAAACCTGGAGGTGCCTTGGAGGCCGTGCTGGATTCAGGTATCGCAGACCTCCTTGGCAGTGTGTTTGCAGTCGCCTCGGAGGAGTGGAGCCCGTGTGGCAGTGAGAGAGAACGCCGCTGAAGTGACTGCAGGGGCTGGGCTGCTTGCTCTGATGATAAGGAGGAACCTGCCTGCGTTGCTGGGTCCTTCCTCTCCAGGCAGATTTCACCATAGCCTTTTCAAAGGGTGTGTGTGTGTGCCTGTTGAAAAAAAAAACATTTCAGGGTTGGCAGAGCCTGGCTCAGTGTGCTGATGCGTAATGGAAGATGCACCTTACGCGGTGCCCACTGGCCCTTCTTTCTGGTCTCTTATCTCAAGTCCAGTTGCAGGCTGTAATTGGAAATTTGCCTAATGTACCCAAAGCCTGAACAGGGGTGTGGAATTGCACTTGGCTTTTTTTTTTGTTTGTTTTGCTCCTGTAGTCTTTGTTCAGCCCATAGCTCCTTGCTGAAGTAGGAGCTTTACCTTTTTATTAGTGACTCCAAGTACCTTGGAACAGGTAGGAAGGAGCTGTGGATGCTGAGTTTTGATCAGTTGGCACCAGAAGCCAAATACAATGAGGTGTAAGTCTTGCTAAATGCTGCTTTTTCTGGGTCCAGGTGCTTGGCTTCAAGGTTAAGTGTTACACTGACAATGTTATTAGGTATTAAGTTATTAGTAATGGAACTGTGGTGCTTGCCTGTACTTGGCAGAGAACCTCTAAGGAACTATGTTAAGGCTGAGTTCATCCTGGTTTCTCCAGTAGTGTCCTTCCAGCATGGCTCAGCCCTGAGCTGGAGGGAGCGGTAGAAAACATGCATGGAGTTTGTCTGTCTTTTGAACTCTTTCCTGAGACAGCTAATGAGTTGTAGCAAGGAGGCAATGGGCTCTTGTGCTGAGGGTTCTGCAACCCCCAGTGCTCTCTGTGTCCAATGACTGTTGATGAGGTGTCAGCTAATGCCTCTCATGCGTGACTGAGTTGGTCTAGAATAGGACCCAGAGGTAGAAGAGTCTCTGCTCCTGGGGTGAGCTCTAGAGCCATCCAGCTGTGGAGGCCTCATGTGTAACAAGCGCTGTAGGAAATGGGGCTGTGTCTGCAGAACTGGCAGTTGCTTGGGGCCTTTGGCTCCTTGCCCACCATGGTGTTTTGGGGTAGTTTTCGCTCCAGAAGGTCTCCTATTTTTGTTCTGCCACCAGTGATGCTGTTTTGAAACGATAGGTTGCTTCTAAATTCTGAGCCATAGGGCTTGTCATTTCAATGATAGTACAACAAGTCACCTCAGAGTTGGTCTCCAAGGCTGGTCCTGATCCTTCTATGGAAGGAGTCAGCTGGCAAGGCTGGTCCCAGTGCTGGGAGGGCATTACAGTGTTGCAAATATCAGCATCCATCAGGCTTGGGAAGGAAGGAGGTAGATGAACCCTACATCTTTTTCAGGGGCTTTTTAGTTTTGGATGCTGTCCCTTGAAAGGAGAGTGTGAATTGGAAAGCTTAAAGAGAATCCTTACATCCCCTTCATGGGAAGGACTATTTGGAACTGTGAAAAGGGTCTGCTTTCAGATATGTACTAAAATGTGTTGTGGAATGTCACTCAGGAGAGGCCGGCAGTAGTCCTTGTGGAACAAGGGTTGGGAGTGTGACCCTAGCACACATTTCTCCAGTGAGCTGGGAGAAAGGCTGACTGGCCAGTGTCTGGTTCTGGTCCTGACTGACTGGAAGGTAGGGGTGGCAGATGACTCTCACTTGCAAGCTAATTCTTCTCTTTCCTTTTGTTTCTGTTTCCAATTACAAAAGGACAAGCATTTTTTGTTCCTTAGCTCTATGACTCCCAGCCCTACACCTTTCCCAGTGTGGTGAGGTAGAGCCTTCAAATAACAAAACATGAGTGTAGGTGGCATAAACGCAAACTGAGCTACGTGAGGTCAGCCTGTGTCTTCTAGGTATCTCCCTCCTGCCCTGCTCAGCTTGTGCCCATGCCAGTGAGAGCCAGGGCTGCACAGAATCACACCCGCCTGCATGCTGGATGATGAAGCTGGCAAACAGCTCCCAGCCTGGCTGCCCTCCCCATGGTGGCTGTGTCTGCAGAACATCCTCTGTGTAGGGCTGCTGGTGATGAGCCCCTCCCTCTACCAATGCCTCAGGCTGGGCCAGCTTTATACCAGGGGAGCAGTGTCCTTTCACACTGGTGAGCCAGCAAAATCTCTCCCAGGGGTTATTGTAACCTCTCAGCAGCGATTTGCAAACAGGCATTTGGAGATAAAGTCTTGGTGCCGAGCAGAGGGCCAGCAGGGCAGATATGAAACGCGGCAGGTTTATGAAAGGGAAGGTGTATGAAATGCAGCCTGCATCTCCCATTTCACTGCACTATGCCAAAACACACAGTTTCTTATTTCAGTCACTGTGATCTTTCAAGGAGGTTAATTTCCATGACGAACTCTGGGCCACGTGCTTGGAGGATTTATCTAATTAGACTGACACTTTTCTTCTTTAAAAAAGAAAATTAAGCTGCACCTTGGAGGACTTAAGTATTTTAAACTGTGGGAGAGGCAGCAGGCAGTGTGATCCCTGCTCACAGAGCAGGGAGAGAGGAAATTTTCCCTTTTTCAGTCTCCTGTTTAAGACTTCACCAAAGGCCCCCATTTACTTGATTTTCTTACATGGTGGATGGATGCTAAAGAGTGTTTTATCCTGCCTGAGTGAGTCCCTAAAGCTTCAGCTTCAGCTGGCTCTTTAACTCTTTTAAACTATTGATGTTCTGGGCTGTTACGTATTCAGAATGGAGTGGAGGGTAAAGGGGAGACCTGTTAATGTTCCTTAGCCTAAAAAACTGCATCCTCCCAGGGCAGCGAATGGGGAGCCTGCAGCAATGTGACTGAGGTAGCTATTTGTCCCTCTCATCACGCTTCAGCATCTCGTGCTCATGAATGTGTGCATCGTTGAAGCTGGGGGGGGGCTGTCCTTGCCTTTTCCATGGTCATACAGAGACGTGAGTCCCAGGAGAGTCCCTGCTCCTCTTCCAGCCTTGTTGCAGTTGGGTCGTGTTTGGGTTTCCTGCTGAAAATGCCTTTCAGACAAGAACTGGGACTGTGCTGTAATAAAAATCAAGACTGTGAGGTTGAGGCTGTTACATGCAGGCAAGCCCTGTGCTTTCCTCGGGCTGGAGAGTGTTTTCACTTGCAGGCACAGTGAATGATGCCGATTTTGTTCCCATCAGAGGGCTCCTGGAGTCCTGTGTTACACTTGCTGCCTGCCTGTTACTTGGCAGACTCCTTGTGTTGCTTTGTGAATCCAGTTTCAGATCACTTCAGGTCTGTTACTGCTTCAGCTTTTCATCCTTGCAAAGGAGATGGAAGGAAGGTCTTTGCAGGGTACTGTATTTGCTGCACTAAATTCAGGCTAGTTACTGCAGCCCAGGCTGGAGCAGAGTAGCATTTGTAGGCTCTGGTGTGGATGGGGAAGGAAGTGTCCATGCAAAAGGGGCCAGCCTGAGAGCAGCCTTGCTAACTCTGGTGATACTACATTGAATTCTCTGGAGCTATTCAGTGGAGCTGAGTTGCAAGACTCAGCACAGAGTGAGAAAAATACAGCAGCCTTGTCCAAGGAGATGATCACTGGTTGGGCAAGTGGATTGAACCCGAGATTTGATCTCAGTCTGTCTTTGGTGAAGAA